>NC_142638.1:8790378-9093409 GCF_059453375.1 Lepisosteus platostomus
TATTATTCCTCTTCTTCAGATGCTGTCTATTGCTCAGGAAATTGTTGGTGAAGGACTCTACCCCTCTGAAAACACACGCTGTCTCTGTCTTTCATTGACGTATGGGATGCTGGTTGGACCGTATGAGTTTAATGCGAGAGAAATACGTGATTATTTTCCCCTTCCTGAAGCAATAAGTCTTGTCCTCTGCTTCTCGCTGCGCGTGATGCTGTGGGATAATATCACACATCCTGTTACAGGAGTGACAGAAGGCGTAAAGCCGGTTCCTGCGTGGAGAAGACATCGGTGTGAATCTGCCTTCCGATTCTCTCCGTTGGTCCAGAGCGGTCTGATACCCACGCAGTGGTGGGGGGGGCGGGTTAGTGCCCGGTGGTCCATCTGCTGCGATCTGAACCTCCGCATTAGCGGTCTCGGTCTCATGTGATTTCAGCGAGAGACTTGTTACAGAATGGGTTCTGCGGCCTTTATTATAGCTTCGCCTCCGTGGGTCATAATTTCATACCAAGGACAGACAGATCGTTTTAGGCGCAGATTAAACCAATCTACAACAGTAGCCTATTTTCCCCAAAGTCTCACATTTTTCATAATGAGAACCATATCTAAGTCTTCAGAAAAGGAGGCATTGTGGTTTTGCGGAGGTGTCCATGGTAACGGCGTTTTTGGATTAAGCAAAACTATGGGATATTGAAGGCAATCCCAAAGTCCTGTTAATACCCCATCCCTTCTCTAGAGATTGACATATTTTAATGTTATTCTTTTTACATATGCGTTCCGTATTTTGACATTAAAAGCCCTATTGGATGGATGAATGAGCTCGGCAGTAGCTGCTAAGTGTGCTCTTTTGTAACTTCGGCACCGTTTGTAAACAGTCAGGAAACCGATGACAGACAGTAATTACTTTAAAGCATGTTGTAATATTATAAGGGCTTTGAGATGGCTATCTCTACAAATGATATATAGTTACTAATTCAAGACTCTAATCTTTAGCTAGTCCCTGAGCGATGCTAGCTATGCTTTCTAGACACATTTCGCCTTAAGAGAACCCGTTTTCTGCGGCGTTAAGTATGCGTTTTTTTTTACGGTGTACGTTCCTGAATGGACTTTTGCAGATTTGAAATGAAACGTTTCATCCTGTCTTCCGGGAAGACGGGATGGGATCCACGACTCCCGAGCTCTCGGGGGGAAGGGGCTCCGGGTCGGAACTGGAAAGGCCAGGCGGAGAGACGGCTGCGGAGCCCTTACAGCAGGCTAGCCGCGCGGTGTCGGGTGCAAGCGACAGTAATAAAGAATAGCAGAGCCCCCCTTTTCCCCATGAAGGACGCTGGCGCGGGGGACCCCGGTCTGCCTGCTCCACCTGACTCCAAGCCCACTCCCCACGCGTGTGCGGGGCTTCGGCAAGGACCTGGGGCGCCACGGAGCCGCGGCGACACGATTATTCGGTTTTAAGATTTTCACGCACGATTACGTCTTGGGACAGCGCACCTTTTACGCCAGAGACCGTTTTCGTTTATTTTTGTTAAATTCAGCAAATAAATAGTAACCTTAGAGCCTTAAACATTTGCAGACATCTGTCAAGTTTAAGTGTGTTCGCCGCAGAGGTTGCGTGAACTTCTTTTCACTTAGAAAATCAACAAAACGTGTAATTTGGCCAGGGGTGCCCGAACTTTTGCGTCCAACCGTATGCTTGAAAGTGACGGAAGAAACGCCCGACCCCAGATTGACTAAAAGGTTTGCAAACGAGGCTCACGGCCTGACCGGAGCACTTCAGTGCTGTAGTAGTTATAGAAAGGAACCGTGTCGTAGCAGGTTCTGTAAAACAGTGCGACTGGGTTCGGGTTTTATGAAGTTTAGACGCGCGTAGAAGATCGTTATCTTCCCTTGATCCTGGGCGCGTCTGTCCGTTCAGCGGTCGATGGGCAGTAACTGGCGCGTCTCGCCAGGGCGGTGGGACTCGAGTCGCCCGGGTGGCAGGCCCTGATTACCTGAGCTGTTTACCTGCGGCCTCAGCAGTGAGCTGCACTCGCTCCCGCTGCCCAGAGTCGCTGGCGGTCGCTGTAGGTCTTGCGGGGATCGAGCAAGCAAAAAGACCTTCGTATTCGTGAGGATGCCTCCACGATTCCGAGAGCCCGAGGAACCCCAGCTTCGACGCGTTAGAAATTGATTGCCTTTTTAGAGTTTTTTTTTTTTTGGAATGAGAATTAACGGGTGAACGATTTTCTAGCGGCATAGGCGAGGCTGCGTGACCCCCTCCGTCCCGAGGTTGTTGGAAATCGCATTATGTATCGGAGAGGGTGGGATTTTGAACCCAAGGCCTGAGCGCAAAGGAAGGTCCAAGTCGGTTACTGGCACCGCTGGGGGGCGCAGCCGGGATGAGAGAACCGCTGGTTTAGGGAATGTGTTCGGAATGATGGTCGGGATAGTTACAGCTCCTATTGTTGGATGAACAAAACCCTTCCGCGCTGTCCTTAAACACATGGACTACCTTGCTTTGTTTCCGCCATCTGGAAAATCCGGCACCTGCTTAATTGTTTTCCCGTGGACGTGCCGGGACGTAATCGCCACATTCCAGGCTGGCTCCGTGACGTCATCTTCGGTCCTCGGGCCGTGTCCCTCTCAGACGCGCCTCTGCCTGATCATATACACCTGACCCTGCAGAGCAACCGGGCGTCTGGAAGTACCGGGCTGGAGACGCGTGGCCCGGCGACATTAGCTGGTTAAGTAAGCAAATTAGTATTTTGTGTGGTTTAATATGAATGCAGTCATTACTGTACACCCTGGCACCAATTAGTCCGGTGCGCAGGCTCCCGCATCGAGGCAAGGAGCGTGTGTGTGTGTGCATTCCTGTGCGTTTCCTCCCCATCCTCTGGTGTCTCTCCAAGCAGCAGAAGTACATTCATTAACAGCTGTTAGCCTTTGCCAGTTATGCGTCTTGACAGCGCATTGGAAAAAGAGCAGAACGGGCTCTTTGTTTCACTAACGACATTCTTTGTCGGGGCAAAACAGCGCAAAATGCGCGGCGACAGGCCGGGCCGGCAGGTATGCGCGCAGCTGCCGCGCCTCGGGAGAGCACGCGCTGCGCATTCGGCCCTTGACCCCTGTGAGCGAGCAGCCAGCCGCGGCCCGAGGATGGAGGAGAGGGGTTAACGCGCTGCTGAGGGTTTTGATTATTTATTTTTTTTTTGGGGGGGAGAAGAGACGAGCAGCTCTAGGTAAAATTCCGAAAGGTTTTTCCTGGTCACACACCTGTCCGGTAGGAGACCAGGGGCCCTGACTCGGTTTTACACATAAAGTGCTCCCGAGATTTAACAGTGTATCGTTTTTGTTGGGGTTTTCAGATTATTTTTCCCGGCAATTCATCTTTCTATTTCGCGTTTCAGGAAAGTCGTAATCACGCTAACCGTGCGAGTAAAGCCCCGACCTCTTCCTCCCCCCTCCAACTCTTCAGAGCGGCGCTAAGGGCCTCCGGTCCGAGGGGGGGGTGGGGGTTCACGGGACTGACGGGGGCCGGTTTCTGTTGAGCTGCCGCGTGTCGCTGTGCTGGCTCGCTCGCGGGACGCGCCCAGCCGGTTCAGGTCGTCACCCGCTCTCCTGCGCCCGGGGCTCGCGCGGTTGCCAAGAAACACGCGCTGCACGCGGAGCTGTGCGGCCGCCTTTTCTTAAAGAACTGTCTTGGCGCAGCTATTAGTAGTAGTTGTATTCTTAATTATTATTCTTGTCGTCGTTTTTACAATTCTGCATTTATTTATTAGTAGTAGTAGTAGTAGCACAATCTTTCATCGGCGACTAAAAAATACAGCACACCTTTCATCAACAGTTGTGCCATGATTCTGCGCTATTTGTAGACTTTTCGATTTTTTTTTTTAGTTTGGTTTTTGAACCATCCGGAAAATCTAGTATCTAGTTTCTGCTACCGTCGCAACGATTTGCGAATTTAAATTGAACCCTAACTGCACCTTTCACGATCATCTTCTGCCGTTGTGGTATTTTTTGTTAATTTGTTTGATTTTAATTTATTCATTAAACGTTGGTCTGCATAATTTGTCTCGTTATGTACATAAATAAGCTAAATGAATATTTGCGCCCGAGGACACGCTTGGCACTTTCATGGATGATGTATGAAACTCACCCAAGTGAGTCACGTCGTTAACACAAATAAAAGCTTACTACAATAAGGCAGAAAATGTTTGACATTTTTGCTCCGTGTTTGTTCGTTGCCGGCCTGTGCCCGCGCTGTTGTCAAGCACGCCCGCTGACTGCACGTGGCTTTGGCGACGCGAGCTCATGACGTCACAGGCCCGTTCTCACGAGCTGAGCGCCCCCCGGCCGCCCGTGTCTTCCCATCGCTCCGGCGTGTTGAAAGGCCACAGGAATTGTCCTCATAATGCGTCTAATACAAGCTGAGTTGTAAACAGACCTAACAAAATGAATAAAAGATGCGTTACAGACCAGAGACTTGACCCGAAGCCAGGCTGTAGTTCTGGTTATGGATGTGTTGCCGTTATTAATATCATTTATGGGAGAGAGGAACATCCCCCAAGTGAGGCTTCAGGGCGAAACCCACTTTTTCCTCTTCTCCTCGTCAATAAATTCGTCCAGCTGGAAAAAGAGCCCGCCGTGTGGAAGCAGGCCCTGACCTCAGCCCGCCCTGGTGACCTGTCTAGTGGGCTGTTGCTCTATGTGCCGTTCTGGGATTACAGTGGGAATGCAATTCCAGCACCTCGGACCCCCAACGTCATCCTGGGATCCTCTCCTGTCCCACTCAGCCTCCATGGGACACCATGGCAGATTTGCACCTTGTCCCAGTTTTCCCAGTTAGTTTGAGCAAGATGCTTCCTCCACCAGTGACCAGTGCTCACTTCCCGTCTGTCCCTGCTATGGGCTGACCCCTGTTCCTATATATATACCCCACACTGGCCAGTGCCCCACTGTGACCCTGGCTAGTCGGTGTTCTGCGATGCCCAGCGGTCCTCTGTCCTTATCTGAATGCGATTTACTAGTCTTCACCGGGGTTCGTAGGACCAGATCAGAAACGCGTCATCCTGCTTGAGCAGAGAGCAGGTGGTCTGGGAGGGAGAGCAGGGCTTTTCGGGGTTCACTGGCGCAGCGACTTTGTGGGAGAGAGTGGGCAATAAAAGAAGGGGCGCGAAAGAACAGAGGCCGTTCGTCGGTACTGAACCCCCACCCACCACAACGAGAGAGTAAAACACATCGCAACACGCAGCCAGAACTGAGACCCCACAGCTGTAGGAAAAACCCCCCACAAACGCCCCAATGCAAGTCGTTAGCCAAGGCAGTAGTGTGTCATGTTGGGCCGCCTCGCGTTTTCCCAGACAATACAGATTAAGACTTCACGGTTTCCAGTCACACCTGTTCTCATTCATTATCCCACTTTCCCTGCGCTGCCCCTCTGACGAGTTCCTTGTTGGTGCTTGGACGCCTTCCACAGAGCGGTTGAAACAGAAACGAGCCTGCAGGCCTGTGCCCCGAGCGAGCGGCGAAGGACCCGGGCAGAGGGCTGGTGCTCCGTGTCCTGTGGGTGTGGTTCCTCGGAGATTGGACAGTAAGGCGCAGGGTCCCAGCGGTCACCTCCTGCAGCTGATGGGCGTCAGAGGACGGTTCTGCTCGCTCGGTGTCGAGCTGTCTGTGCTGCAACGGGCCGTGCAAACTGCAGCCTCGTCTTTCCCCATCCTGCCTGGTTTACTAACGGAGCAGGCCAACCTGCGTATACAAAGACTTCTCTACAGGGGGCTCGGGGCCTGATCTCGGAAGTCTTTGCTCTGTGTTTGTTTTACTTTATTTGTTGAACTTAAAGCAACCAGTGACATGTCCTTGAATAGTTCAATTTACAACCAATTTAGGCTGTCGTGTCTTAACGTAGCCCCAAAGCGGAAATTTATGTTTAAGATCTTTCAAAAATGCCGAAATTGAACAAATCTGCACCTATGTATGTTAATGTACAGTAGAGAGACCTACTTCCTCAAAACTGAGGTCAGATCTGAGTGCTGGGTTTTGAACTTGACCAGAAAGCTCTGAAAGAGAGCCCAGTCTAGCATTTCGGTTTGCCTTCGTTAGTTTTAAAAATCTGGCTTTAAAAATGGGAATGTTAGTAGGAATACATCTGCAAGTAGTGAAATGGGTAAGCCTGAGAATTGACTTGAAAGAGACTTATTTTTGCTGAGCAGGTCGGTACTTTTTATGTGAAAAGGAACTAAATTCTGGTGGCAAGTCGATCGGAGGAAGATGTGTGGACATGCGTCCGAGTGAGAGAATGTCTTCTGCAGCCTGTTTGTGGAGGAGTCCTAGTGGAATAGCCTCTGTCCTGGGAGCAACTGTTTCCCTCTGATCCTAGAAGAAATGCAAATCCCACATGAAACGCTAGTGGCTTCTGAGTGTCTGCAGAATTTATTATATTTCAGCTTTGTGGGAATTCCCGACAAACCATTTGTAATCCAGTTCTTGGTGGGACTTCTGTGATGAGACCGTTTCCAGCATTTTAGCCCGAACACAGTATCTCTCACTGTTCCAGAAACTTCACAGGATCAATAGAGACGCAGACAGGGACCGGCCCACAGCGCTAAACACAGACGCTGGCGAAGCAGGGCTTTCTGGGTAACGGCAAGTCCAGTACACAACACCTATGCTATGTCTAACCTAACCTGAATAAGCACCAGTAATGGCTTTTATATTTTCAGAAGTTACAGGCATGCAAAGTCTCAGAATACAACGGGTTAAATTACAGTATAGTGTTACTGAAAAGGCTGACAGCTTTAGAATTGCATTTTTTTCTTTTTTTGATGCTCTTGTTCGGTATTTGCGCTTGCAGCCTGCTAGTGTCCTCAGGCAACAGAACTGCTCCTGCAGAGTCTGAGCTCTCTCTCTCTCTCTCTGCCTTCTTTCTCTTTCTCATTATCTGGCAACAGAATACTAATAAAACTCAGTGTCTCCACCATGTCTGCTTGCCTGTCGCCTCCTACGGCCCCCTTTGCACGCAGCCCTGAAACCAGACTGGGGCCGACTCTCGGAGCTGCAGGCAGGCAGGCAGGGCAGCTGGCGGACTTAACCCCTTCCTTGCCACAAGCCCGAACACGGGGAAAGGGTCTACATTTCTAGTTTGTGCCCGGTTTTGGGGGGTTGGTCTTCATTTACCATCACATCAGGCCCTTGTTAGAGGCCCGATCTGTCTCACTTTTTTTTTTTATCTGCCCCCTTCCTCTTGAATACAGGTCTCCTCTCTTGACCAAGTAATGCCATCGCAATGCATTTGGCAGTTGCAAAAAAATTTAGTTTCAACAAATCCTTTTTTAAAAGAATGCATTGTGGGCTTGCTTGCTTGTGACCTCCACGCTTTTCAGAAAGTAAAATTAACAGATGAAGTAGGTGTACATGCCTCATCTGAGAATTAAATTAAATAATCTAATAACAAATCTGTCTCATCTTCTCTCATTCTAACCGATTATTTCAGATCCGTTTTGAATTGCTCTGTGCGTTCACACATCTGGTCCAGTACAGCCTTTCTTAGGTGTTGAAAATAAATTAGAATAGAATTAAACTCTTTAAGTGGAATATCCTCCCATAAGCTCCTCTTCAACAAATATCATTTGTACTTTGAGACAATTCACAAAAGTTACATAGATGAAATTCAGTTCTAAGTCATATTTATTAACATTCTTGCCACAGACTAACAATAATTATAATAATAATAATAATTACAGCTACTTACATTTGTGTTTTAAGGCTTTGGGTACCATAGTGCAATCTTATTGCAAGATCAATATGGTTTTAGTGGTTTTTTTAATACAAAACAAATGAATTTATGTACATCTTAGACATTTATTTTTTGTACAAAATATATAAATAATAACCTGAGATTCAAAACATGGTTACATCTCTATTTTAATGCTTTTAAATGTGTCGTTTTTTGAACCTATTATCTTATTTTTTCATTTTGGTTGAATTATACCTAAGATGGGTTTAATGCTTACCAAGAAAAGAAGCCAATAAAAAAAAAAACAATAATTTAAAAACCGCGTTCCATACTTTGTGGAGATAATACATTTTCAAGAGCGGAGAAGTGACAGGGGAGATGTGTGCTCGGAAATAAAAGATGTCTTGAAGGGTGAAGTTGTACGGGTTACAGTAATGTCTCTCCTGGCCTTTCAAGAATGTTTTTTTTTTTCCTGTCATTTCTTTAAGCAACAGAACAAAAAGAAGAAGGGGAAAAAAAACACTCGTACATCGTGGGTACTCCCGATAACGTCAGCTTATGTCGGAGTTCGTCTGATAAAGTGATGGAGGGGGCAGGGGGGGCGGAATTGAAATCGTAATGAGGGTGAAGAAATGAGCTGGCTGGTTTTCAGTCTCTTCTCGATTTTAAATTACGGCCGCAGTCTTTTTTTTTTTTAATACACAGCTCCCATAGCTTGCGTCGGCGGAGTGTGGTGGACGGAGGCCGGGTGCTGTAGGTTCGAGCCCTGCTGGTACCAGTGATTGCTGTACTCTTCCATGTAGGTGGGCGAGGAGCTGAGGGGCGCCTGCTGTAGCTGCCCCCTAGTGGCGGGGTTGGGGTGAGAGTTACTGTCCCAGACGGCGGGGGAGGGCGGGGAGTTGCAGGCCATCGAGTCGCTGGCGTTGGGGCTGTGTTCCAGGGGGACCTCCCCGTTCTTGTACAGCTTCTTGAACTTGGACCTTCGGTTCTGAAACCAGATTTTCACCTGTAAAAAAGAAAACGCAAGCGAAACGGATTTTAGCAAAAACAGCGGCTGGTCGCGCACGATTTCAGGGTTTTAAACCGCGAATTCGCTCCAATAATTGTAAAGAGCTACACGAAACGAACAAAATATAAAACAGCCAGCGAAGATGGTTTTCTTTACATCACAGTAAAAATGTTTTTTAACTTTTTTTACAGTATGTACATGAGCCGTTATTTCTAACTAAAAACAGCTATAGGAAATATGTTAATTAATTTCCCAAAATGTAAATTATAATCATATATATATATTTTTTTATTGTCAGTCAGGATTGTGCTGACAATCATATTTAGTCACCGATGCGCTTAAAAAACCTTTCGGAAAATACAGTGGAGGTTCTTGTGCTTTAAAATCATTTGAAAATGAGATGTAACTGTTAAAATGATATAGTTTGATGGAAATATGAATGTCCCTTTCAGAAGTAGTTAATAATTCGTTTGGTACCTTTTTTTACCACTCTGCGGCTGATCTAATTAGAGTCCTCATAATAAGTATCCAATTATGAGATCAAATTGCAGCCCAAATGATATTTCCAACTGAAACATCCAAACACGCTTCTTTAGTGTAATTTCTGGTGAAGCTACTAGCAGAAGAATATTCGTTTAAAGTACGCTCTCGAAATGACCTGTTTTAACACTCATACGCCGAGTATAATATAGACATTTTGATTAGTTCTTTAAATCGTTTAAATAAATAAAAATACCTAAATGAAACGAAATAGTTCTGATAGGATTTAATCGGAACTGAATTAATACCCACGCGTTTGTTTTATTGTTGCTTGTGGTCACGATATCTGAATACGGATATCCGAACCGATCAGAGGTCATTTTAATTCTGACCGTTTTTATGGTTGCAGTAGTTTTATAGGCTTCAGCTCAGGACTCTAAACATATGCTCAAAGTCCGAATTGACCATTTCTTTCCGTGTGATTATCATCTGGTAATGACGACCCTAGTTGTCACAAGGCAGAGAGAGCAGTGTGATGAGAAGCCCGGCCTGTGCGCGGGTCGGTCCTTGATTCTTCCAGCAGGGCCGAAAGCTTTATAATCCCGGCCCGCAGTTCACTGGAGGGACGTAAAAACAAATCGTGCGGTTTGCAACTGAAATTTCACACGGTTACAAACGCAGAAGGAACTTTTTACCTCCCCCAACTCCGTGAATCGCACTGGAGCTTTAAAATGGGCATAACGTCGTCGTGGTTTTAAATCTTATTTCAGCTGTTCTCCGTCACCACTCGCAGAGATCTTTTTAAATGAGGATTTTAGGTGAAGAATAAGCGCAGAAGACTACCCGCGTCGCCGCGATTGGCGTTTGCCCTCCCCCACTCGGCGTGGAAACGGGCCGACGCGCGTCTGTGGTCGTGCTCACCTGAGTCTGGGTCAGGCCCAGCTGCGCGGCCAGCTCCGCCCGCTCCGGCAGGGCCAGGTACTGCGCCTTCTGGAAGCGGCGCTGGAGGGCGGCGAGCTGGTAGCTGGAGTAGATGGTGCGGGGTTTGCGGATCTTCTTCGGTTTTCCGTTCACCATCCGAACCTCGGGTTCGGGCTCCTCTTTGACTGGAGAAGGGGGAGAGAGAGAGAGAGGGGGGGTTAGTGTTGGGGACAGATGCAGTTGGGAAGGACCCAGCACAATGTGATCGTATTGTGAAGAACGCAGATGACCGAAGGCAGGAAACTGGGGGGGGTGGGGGATGAACACGTTTCACTCGTCAGTTACTGTTCTTATTTCGCGCTTTCGGTAACGTTTCCTGAAACGCAAGGCACGTTCTCCTTCGCCTGTTCCCTTTGCTCTATATGGGGGGGGACAAATCCATGAAAAAATAATTGCCTCTCAATTGAAACAGCTGTAGCACACATTCACTCAATAAAGTTACACAGCATATCCACATAAAACTCGCTGGGCTGGCTGGAGAACAGCCGTCGGTGTGCGGTCGCCGTATTGCAGGAAAGGCCAGAAAGGACGCTTTTCGCCGGCTCCCCGAGCCCCCCGGAAGCCCGGAATCGCGTTCGTGTCGCTCCTGGCTCGGCCCGGGTGACTGATTTTTCCAAACACGACCTGACTTTGAATCGAGATTTGCGTTTCGCGGGGAGAAAACGTCTGTGTCGGCGATTGTGCTCTGCTCGATACATGTCGCGACAGCTGCCTACGGGATGCGCTGCTGTCGAGGTCTTCCCTGTATGTCGCGATAAAGGCTTGTTCAGACCATCTCCGCATTCCAAACAACACTAATAATCATCATCATCATAATAAGCTATTGTAGTGAATTACTCATTGGATAAGACAATCGAGATCACATTTTCATTACAATGACGATCATGGCTTGTCATCAAGGAAAGGCTTGCTCTGTCGGCCGGCGAGGGTGTTCTTAATTCTGCAGATTTCCACTTCTTTTTAAATAGAGACTTGCAGATAAAACGCCGAGCAAACTCGCCTGAGTTCGTACATTTCAACTTCGTTTATTTTCGATTTCTTTTTTAAAATAAAAAAAAATCTGGATTCACAATAGTCATGCATTTGTAATTACAAGGAGCTGCAGTATTAAATTAGATACTGTAGTATTAGGAATTGTACTAAATTGTAGTTAGTATTAGTACTTCTTCCTAACAGTGAGGCAGAGTATTTTTTCTAAACACATGATTCGTGTTTAAAACCTTTAAAAACGATAAAAATGTTCAGTTACTGGGCTGGTCTTCGCTTCTTAACTCGGTTTGAATTTTTTACAAAAACAGTCAACATACACCGGGAGAGACCAATAATATCATTCAACAGCAAGATTTGTGGACCTATTTATTCTAAGGTTCAGTACACTAGTGCGCACAGTTTTTTTTTATACAGTATTGTTTTTTGTTTCAAATTTATTTTCATTTCTTTTGGTGAAATTTCTGCGTACATCGGAGCTCTAGCAACAAAATTCGGAAAAACAAGAGGATTACATTTTTCTTCACCGCCTGTAAACCTGGAGCGTGAACGTTTTATTGTATAATAAAATAAACCAAATAAAAATTAAACCCACAACAGCGTCAAAACAAATTGTCACTGTTTTTTTTTTTTTTTTTTTTTACTGTTCCGGGCAGATTCCAGTATTTTCGTCTATTCGATTCTCAACTCAGCTCAGTATCGTTGCTTTCAGGATGTGTAATATGATCAGCCTGAAAGAGTTGTGAAGGGCTAACGGCGTTTTGTTTTTTTTAAATCGCTCCTGAATCAGTAGTGTCACAGTGAGAACATCTTAAGACTGTTGGGGTTGGTCCGGTAGGAGTTACAGGGCTTGTCCCCGGGGTCTGGGAGAGACTCTCCGAGTCGCTGTCCGGGGACAGAGCCCCGTGTCTCAGCCCCAGACTCTACAGGCTGGAAGAGGCAGGTGCGCTGGGCTATCCAGGTAAACGCATCTCCCGTTGCGAACGCACGATTTAATTCACGATTCCAGACACGCACGCATTTCCCTTCCAGTGCCTGATAACGTGACTAAGCACGGACTTCCAACGCTACGATTCTCGCCCCGGAGTTGTCTCGGCGGGGAGAACACTGGACCCCAAAACCCGGAGACGCAGAGGGGTGCCGAGAGACGGACGCGGTGAAGTCTCTGTGGGACCGCGTCCGCGTCATTCCGCTGTCAGTCCCACCCGAGCCCACGGGTCGCCGTCTCCTCGCCAGAACCACACCAGCACGGACCCAGAGGCTGATCTCAGCTCTCGGGGTGGTGAAGCCTTACCTATATCCTGGGGTGGCGTCTGTAGCTCTCTGTTATAATGTCCGTATTGCCGGTAGGAGTTGGAATAGGCGTATTCGGATTTGGTGGGGTAGCCGCCCGCGCCCCCCATGCCGTTTATGTTGAACTGGTGGTACGTGTAAGGGTTCATGGGCTGGGTGTAGCCCTGACTCTGGTAGTACTCGTGCTGGCTGTGCGTCGTCTGCCCGCTGTAGTAACCCATGTCCGTGGCGGAGGACTCCGGCAGCGTAGGGGAGTCTTTGGACGCGGGGTGACAAGTCATAGAGCCCGGCAGGTCGGTCAAAATGCTCGATAGTTTCTTCTCATAGGTCGGTCCGCTCATCATGCGTCGCCCCCCGTCCTGAAAACAGACAGACAAGCGTCCAGAAAAGAGACTCTCTTTCGGGGGGGAGCGGTTCGTGTCAAGATGAGCCGTCGGCTGCGGATGGGGTTCGTCTCTCCTTGAGCGCCAGCAGCATAAATCCTCAGAGAGCCCTCCTCGCTGCTAATTCTCTCGGCTGTACTGCTAGCGCTTCGGCAGCGCCCAATCTAGTTAAACACTTAATTATAGTTCCCTAGGGTGGATGCTGCCTTCCCATTGGCTCCGGAGAACATCGTTTTTTTTCTCTTTTTTTTTTTTGCCCAGAAGGCTAAACAAAGTCTCCGAAGCTCTTCCCTCCGCCCCTCGGAAAACGCGTCCGCGCAAACCTCCCCTGTGCCAAGTCCCGACTGCAGGCTGACTGGAGGATCTGAAGCCTTTCAAGACGTTTCAGAAAACTTTCAAAAACGCCACCTCTTTATCTGAAAGTATGCGTTTTAATTGAAAACGTTTACCCCCCCCACCACACCCCCCACCCCCGCCCGCCTCTGTGTGTTTTAATAAAACGGCAGCGCTCTTGTTGTTGTGCTGTTTTGTCATGTAAATCGCTCTCAAAACCAGTTGCTCTTTACTTCCGAGCAATCCGACTTTCCAGCTCAGTCGCCCTGCAGTATGAGGGACGCGTATGTGTGTATCTCAGATGGACTGAGTGGAGAAGCGATTCCCAATAAACGATTAAAATATATAAATATCCCCCCGCTGTTTCGTGCAGAGAACTGGTTGGGCTCCCGATCACCTCCCCTCCCAGCTCTGTCACACAATAGCTGCGTGATTCATGTCTGAAATATTACTCTTTGTTTTCGTTTGGCCTTGAATTAAAAGCCAGACAAACAGGTGACAAATCGGTACCTCTTTCCCCCAAATCCTGGTGTTTTCCCAAGAACACCAGATCTATCTTGTCAAGAAGTGTTCTGGTCAGTCGGAGCTGCACACTGTGCCAAGTCCGAAGCGCTCTGAAATCTGTAGCGGCAGAGGTACTGAGGGTTGATCCCTTACAGGGAGAAGTTGGTGGGGGGGCGATTGATTTGATTAGGGAAATCGCCCCAAGCTCGCCTGGGGGGCTCCTTTGTTTTTGTGTGTGTGTTTTTATTTTGGCTGCATTGAAGTCTAGGCGTGGCGCAACCTGCGATTCGAGTTTTTCTCCAGCCCGAACAAGTGGCCAGTACAATCCATTTAAACCACGAAAATAAAACCCGTACGGGATAGGCAAAAAAAATTATTCGTTTCAGTAAGATGTGGTTTAGAAACCCCCCCCTTCCTTCACTGGGTCAGTTAAGATTCAAATTTAACCGTAACCTTTATTTCAGCACCTCGTTCGCCGGCTCGAAATTTGACTACAAGACGCTTTGGGTACTTGTGTCGTTGGCTGAGGTAAGGCCCAAGGGTAAAACCAGTCCTTCAGAGAAGCTGAAATTATACAAATGTCGGCAAAACATTAAATCACTTTCATCGTAATCTGCCAGATTCTTCGGAGAGTGCAATTCACATCCTCCATCACCTCCATCCCTCGTTACTCGGTTCTAAATTGTGAGCAGCACGGTAGATTTCCAAATGGGTACTCTGGTACACGGGCAACCTGCAGGGCTTGTAGAAATAGTTCTGGCCAGTTTGGCGGCATTTTCGGCTGGAGGGTCCCAGTTTTTTTTGTGATCGTGTCTCTGGGTGGTTTTGTTTTTCGTCAAAAATGGAGTACTTCGGTCTTGAAAGTATGAAACGAATAAGATTACTTTTTTAAAATAAAAATAAAAAAAGACAATCAAAATAAAAATACAATCAAAAGTATGAAATGTTCTACACTAATATTTACATGGAAGATGAAACGTAATACAAGTTGCTATGAAACCTTCTGGAAATAATTGGTAAAAATAATTTTATTGTAGTGGATGTGCAATTAAGAATTGAAGAATAAGCCCCAGTGGATTTCACTGTGTAATTATTTGCCCAGTCCTTGGCCTGGTTAATTATGAGGGAGAGCTGTTCTATTTTGCAGTACAACAGCGTTCCCTTGTGTTTAAGACGGTAAAAAACACCTATAATCGCTCGAAAGTGTACTGGATGGACGTTATAATATTATTGACTCTCTGGCCGGACTCGTCAGCTGCTGTCGCCTACAGAATCGTGTCATGCAGTGTGAGTGAACAAGACTGGGTGTGTCGGTCGCAAATTGTATTTTGTCCCGTGAATGATTTTGGAACTGAGCAAAGCGCGCTTAAAAAAGCAAAACGCCGTCAAAGGCGATGGTGACTAATACCGTCTGGGCCATCCCCCATTGTTGTAATTTTTATATATTAAAAGTAACTACTTAGGCTACTTATTTGATGATCCTGGCGCCTGATCTCCCGGTTACATTCGGCCCTGCGTGGCGCCCGTGTTGAAAACGCGACCTGCATTCGCGGCGCTTATGAATTCACTGTGTGATGGCGCCACCTCGCGGCGAGCATTAATAATTCATGACGAGTGGCACGGAGCCTCCTGTCCTGTTCAATAATGCACAGGGATTCCACCTGCGAGGTGTCGCCCTGCATTGTCCCACGCAGACCTCTCTGGGCGGGTGGCCTTACTAAGCTGGGAGCCTTGTTGTTATTCCTCGTCACCCACGAACACCCCTCTCTGCCTCGCGCGTGACGTCTTCAGAGAACGCAGGACTCGAGATCTAGATCGATAATGTCTCGATAGGAAACACCGTCATTGACCGTGACTCCAGGCACCGGCGTCTCTAAAGAGCTTAGCCAGTGATGCCGGGTGGATAACGTTCATCTTGATGGGAAGAAAACGCTTCCAACTACAAAAGCCAACCGCTGGGTGAAACCTTATAAATAAATACGTCAACTATAGTACCTCTGCGGTATGATGAATCTGGATTTTTATTTTATTGGGGGGAAAAAACGTTTAAAAGAAGGAAACCACCTGAAGTTTTAGTTCACTTGACTGCAGGTGTGCTTCTCTAACGTGGCGAAAGGGCAGGCGTGAGAGTGGGACAACCTCGGTGACCTCCTGCTGATCAGCACAGCCACCCCCCAGTGCGCTCATCGCTCCGCCCAGTACAGGGTCATGGAGGAGGTGGAGCCTGTCCCGGCATGGCGGGATACACCCTGGACGGGACGCCAGTCCACCTCGGGGCACACGGAGCCTCGCACCGGGGCCGATTTTCCACCTGCATGGGAGTTCACCTACTGGACCCCTGTGTCTGTGGAGAGGAGGGAAGGAGGAAGTTTTAAAAAGCTGTGGAAAACGGAGGACTTGGGACTGAATCTCAAAAACCCATGATATCGATGATCACGTCCAGGAAAAATGACCCTCGTCCTCAATTTTGGATTCAGAATGACCTGAGCTAGTGCTCCTGAGCAAAAATAATTATTGTTCTGTAACTTTTGTCT
Source organism: Lepisosteus platostomus (assembly GCF_059453375.1). NCBI lineage: Eukaryota > Metazoa > Chordata > Actinopteri > Semionotiformes > Lepisosteidae > Lepisosteus > Lepisosteus platostomus. Next base: position 8,806,588 of record NC_142638.1, read on the forward strand.
TTGGGAACGTAACGAGATGGTTTCATATATACTGTTTTAGGAATATACACTCAGTGGCCACTTTATTAGGTACACCTGTCTAGTACCAGGTAGAACCCCCTTATGCCTCCAGAACAGCCTGATTTCTTCAGGGCATGGGTTCAAGAAGGTCCTGGAAACATTGGTCCACGCCGGCTCGATAGCAGTTCCTGCAGATTGTTCGGCCACACGCTCATGCTGCGAGCCTGCCGTTCCACCTCATCCCGGAGGTGCTCTATGGGATGGAGATCTGGGGACTGTGCAGGCCGCTGGAGTCCACTGACGTCGCCGTCGTGTTCGTGGAACCAGCCTGCGGTGACGCGCGCTTTGCGAGATGGGGCGTTATCCTGCTGGAAGTATCCATTTGGAAAGGGGGAGACTGTGGCCATAAAGGGAGGCACGTGGTCGGCAGCGATGCTTAGGTACGCTGTGGCATTGAATGGTGCTCAGCTGGTATTGAGGGGCTTAACGTGTGCCAAGGAAACATTCCCCACACCATTACACCATCACACCACCACCAGCCTGTACTGTTGACAGGATGGATTCATGGTGTTCAGGCCGAATTCTGACCCTGCCATCTGCACGTCGCAGCAGAAATCGAGATGCGTCAGACTGGGCGACGTTTTTCCAGTCTTCAGTCGTGCCGTTTTGGTGATCACGTGCCCACTGTAGCCTCGCCTTCCTGGTCTTAGCTGGCAGGAGTGGGACCCGGCGTGGTCTGCTGCTGTAGCCCATCCGCTCCAGGGTTCGACGCGCTGTGCGTTCAGAGATGCCACTGCTGTAAAGACTGGTTATTGGAGTATTTGTGGCCTTTCTGTCAGCTTGAACGAGTCTGGCCATTCTCCTCTGACCTCTCTCATTAGCGAGATGTTTTTGTCCACAGAACTGCAGCTTGTTTTTTATTTTTTGTTTATCGCACCGTTCTCTGTAAGCTCTGGAGACTGCAGTGTGTGAAAATCCCAGGAGGTCGGCTGTCTCCGAGGTGCTGGAACCACCATGTCTGGCACCAACAATCCCACCGCGCTTAAAGTCACTCAGATCACACGTCGTCCCCATTCGGATGTTTGCTCGAACAACTAAACCTCTTGACCATGTCTACATGCTTTATACGTTGAGTTGCAGCCACGTGATTCGTCAGCGTGAAAGATGGACTTCTGTGGCTCTGTAACCTGCGACAGATGGAATCCCGGTTGCCTCTCTCGTGTTCGTCCTGTTTTGTCGTGTTGGTGCCCTGCCAGGCCCAGCTGGACAAGACCAGTAAACCCCTCACACGGCCTGGACTGCACTCCTCTCGCGGCGTCTGGCTTCATGCGGCCCTTACGGGTTCCGAAGGACTCGGCGACGTGCCAGCCCTGGCCAGTCCTGAAATGCCCCAGCAGCGCCGCAGAGGAAAAAAAAAAAACATTTTCTCCTGCCTGCCAGCTGGGCACCATTCACCCCCTGATCCACGTGATGCCAGTCGCGATTATACTGCTGATCATGGGGAAACGGATCATGGTGTTTAAACCGACTCCATAATCACCACGTCTAAGTTTCTGCTTTCCTGCTGTTTTTTTTCCCTCCCGGATTGTAAAGTAGCTCCGCGGTTTTCTGGGCGAGCGCAGGACCGGGCTCGGCTCAGTCCGTGTCAGCCGAGACGGTGCCGCGATCTGGGAGATAAGAGGCCTCTGGCAGCTGGCACCCGCTCCCCAGACGGAGGCACGGACTTCCCTGCATCTAGACTTCTTGATTACATCTTGCTGGAAAGGCCTCTGCTCTGTTTTGCCGTGTTGAAGGAAATTGAGACTAGGGAGCACGTTTTAAGAACGTTGATAGTTGTTTGTGTTTCCCCGTCAGAGTGGAAACAACGATGTTGCTTTTAGTTTCTGGCGTTACAGGCGTTTTTCCTGCTGCTCCACTAAACCACTATCAGGCTTCCTACCGCTGCTCCACTAAACCACTATCGCAAATGAGACAGAACGGGTTGTTTTTTTTTGTGCAGTTACAGTACTTTGATCCTACTAATAGGATACTTATTGTTCCTTAATTGCTAAATTAACCCTGCTGATAATTTCTATAATCAAGGATTAATTGGAGCAGGAAGTTGGAATGGCCCTGAAACTGGGTGCCTATGTAACAGAATAAAAATGACAGTAAAGTCACGGTTCTCACCAGCAGGTGGAGCCCTTATCCACAGTATTTTTCAATTCAATTCAAGCTTTATTATCCCCTAGGGGAAATTTGTCTTATGGCACAGTCAAACACAACACAATGACAATACACATTATCAAAACGGAAAAGAATACAGAAGTGTTACAGGAGAGAAGAAACAAGAGACAAGGTAGTGCCTTTGCATTGTTCAAGTGTGATTGCAGTGCGAATGAAAGATTTACTGTTGGTTTTACACCTGGGGCACAGAGGCGTCTCCCGGATGGGAGAAGTGTGAATTCACAATGGAGGGCGTGAGACGCACACACTCCCTGATGCTTTTGGCATTGGGGCCGCTCAACGCATCGCAGTTTGTGACTCTCTTGAGCTGCGGATACCATCACTTTGAGAAACCTTACAAATCACGTGCTTGTGGAGATTGGGAGCATCTGTGTGTGTTTTTTTTATCAATTAACCATTAATCTATTCAATTAAGAGAAATCTGTTGCCTGTTGAAGGGTTGAAAGATTCTTAGGTTCTGGTGGCAAAATATTCCAAAATTCCTTCATTTAGCAAATCACATACGTCATTGACCGCAGTAAAGGTCTTCACTAAGCACCACCCCATCTTGATGCTCAGCACATGAAATGTTAATAATAAGTCAGTTGGAAACAGATCCAGCAGTGTGCCTGTGAAATCCTAGCCTGAGCTCCTCTGGAGTTCCCGGTCTGTTGTAGAAGGCTGTGTCCTGCCAGGGGGGTGATCTCGGTGTGGCCTGGCAGCACAGTCACAGCATGTGCAGGAATCCGTGCCCCCCCAGAGTCAGGGGCAGGAACGTCCCTCTCTCCCTCTCGGCTCTCACCAGTGCAGAATCCCTGTCATTTTAAGACCAGCCAGGTCACTCTGCCTTGTGTATCGCAGAAGGTCTGACCCAGAGAGCCGTAATAATTGCACTGATGTGGGGCTACTCTTTTTAATATAACAGGCTCAGCAGTTGTCTAGCGTCCTGATATGTATAATTAGATCATTTATGAACTGCAGTAGATAATCTGATGTTTATAACGCAGAACTTGGGGGCATTTTAAAAAACCACTTGTTTTGTTCAATGGAGCAATTCAGTGTATGGGTCTAGACTCAGAACCAACAGCTGAACTTATTTTCTTAACTGCATTCCTACATTGTAACAATCAAAATACCTGCAGCGCTGGTTTAAATATCTCAACACTCGTATATTTTGCACATCCCATGATTTATGATCTGCGGGTTTTCTGTTGCAGTGATCGATTTTTCTCTCTCTGTGGCTCAGACGTGAATGATATCTGCCAATTCATCAGCCCGTGATTCATTCCGTGAGCGACGTACTGTATCGACCGATCTGCAGCTCCTTGACGACGGCTTCTCTATAGATCCTGCAAAGCCCTGTGCTGAGCAGCTTTGACGAGCCAATCAGTTTGTCAGGCTTGATGAAGTGTTCTCTCGGAGCGGACACGACAGCTGAAGCCCAGGCCCATCGACCTGTTTCTGTAGCTCCGTCGGGGAAGGATTTCCCAGAAGTGTCAGGAGAATTGGGCTGAATCTGCACTCTGAGGCTTCAGTGCAGCTTCGCCTGGGAAAGAAGCAGGGCAGGCTTGCTTTATACCAGAGGGAAGAAAGGGGCTGATGCATTCTTTCTGGTGCTGCGCATATGTAAAAGCAGAAATTTGGGGGGGAAAAAGAGGTTGAATGAGTTTTAAAACCGAGAATGTTTCTTAAAGGTCAGAAAGCATTTATTTTAGGAAAGCACCTTTTGCACTGGAGGAAACGGTTCTTTTTAGAACTTTAAATAGGAAAAGATCCCTCCTGCCACTTGTGCTTGTTTGCTCGTTAGGGTCCTGCCCTTAGCTAATGTTGCAGGAGCAGAGTCTGTGTTTGGAAGTAACACATTGCCGTAGAGAGTTGCCCCAGAGGCTCTTTGCCGACTTGTCGGTCATGAGCTGTGCAAAGAGACCAACTTCTGATCTCTTCGTCACGCTCTGCTCCACTTCCTGCTCCTGCTCCTGCTCGTTCGGGCTGAGATGGGGATCGACTGTAATTTCAATGCTTTTGCATGCAAGCAAGTCTGGTGGATAGAAGTCGCTTTGCAGTTCTGGTTGGTGGCGTGTAGCTGTCCTCTGCTGCAGGGATGCAAATCCTGTCCACTGTGCTGCAGAAAATAAATACAACTTCACCGTTTCCTCCGATCCTGCTAAATATCAATAAAATAAAGGATCAGGTTGTTGAAAAGAAATACAATGGAATGAAGAGGGAGTTCTACCGGTTTTGGATTCGGACTGTAGAGAGGAGCAATTAAGCCCGAAATGTTTTTAGCACAAGTAAAAGTGATGCCGATTGTGGTGTTTGTGTGTGAAGACCGGTCCTCTGTCTTTGAGCGCATTTGCTGTCCTGCAGCAGGTGTGTGATAAAGTCCTTCAGAGGGACACAGAGGCGATGTTCCATTTTAAACTGCCCCGTTACTCAGCATGAGGGAGACTTTCATTATCTGAGAATCTGAAAATCGGTGGGTCTGTTTTAGACAGTGGGTCTTGTCTAAAACTGCAGATGCGGATACTTTCACCATGTTTCAGGGTGGTCAAACTCCTGTCCCGGTGGGGTTCTGTGCCTGCAGGCTTTTGAAGATCTCTTTAAAGCCGGCGCACAGCTGGGGGGATGGGAGCAGTTGTTAAACTAGTCCATTTAAGCCAATAATTAACTGAGTTAACTCATTTAAAGTTGAGTTGGAAGGCAAACCTACAGGCCCGCCAACCCTCCAGGACCTGGCTCCGATACCCCATGTGAGACATGGGGGTTCCAGACAGGGACCTGTGCCCCTTTTACTCAGATTAATTGAAATTAACTGGTCTTTTGGAGGCTGGTTTCTGTAAACTGGTCCAGAGCAATGTAGTGTTGGGCTCGACTCAGCTGCCCTGGGATGATGAGGCTGTGTGGGCATCGCCAGCCTTCAGGAATAGTAATCCCTTTGACTAGTTCCTTGGGACTGCAGTGGATTAGGTAGCTTTCCCCAACATTAGTCATCGCTGATAAGAATTCCCCAGCACCAGAAAAGCATCGTTAATATCTCCTTCTTTTTATGTCCGTGTTTCCGCTGTGCTCATCATTTGGCAACCTTAACCTCTACTTTTAAAAGAGACACTTGACTGCCTGGAAGTCAGCCCCTTTCTGCTTTTCCAAGAAACTGTGGAAAACTAGGCCAAAAGAAGCACCAGCTTTGATCTCTTTCTGCAGAGAGGTAACCCTTACGGCCGGAGAACGAGCACTCGGATGGCGGAGAGAAAATGTGAATTACATTCAAGAAGCTCTCCCACAGGGTTTTGACGTTATTTTAGGAAGCCTCTTTCATCGTCCATCTCAAAGACCTGTACACAGAAACAAAAGGTGGATGTGCCGTTAAACAAAAGTTAAAACCAAACTGCATCTCGGTGAATCAGTTTGAAAAGTCTGGTTATCTAGGAAGGAGTTAAAACCACGTTTTGAACTGGAGTCCTGAATTTCACTTCTGGAAAGTGGTTCTGGACCTTAGGACAAAAAAGGACCCTGGGAATTGTGTCCACCTCCGATGACTTTCTCCTGCAGCACAGGGAGTACTGAGGATCAAGTGCACAGCACAGCCTCATCATCAGGAGGCTGAAAGATTTCAGTCTCCATTGGCCGTATTCTGCAACTGCATCATGAATACCCTTAGGCTCAAAAGCATACACAGGACAAAATTGGAAAAGCTTTAAGTAACCCGTGAGAGAAGGGTCGCATAGCTCGCTGTTGGAAAAACTCGGGTCAAGCTTGTTTAAAAAAGCGGTAGGGCAGCCCTTAGATAGTAAGATCTATCGCCTTCCGAGACGCGCAGGCACACGCGCACACCCACGCACCAATCCCCCAGTGGGCCGCTGAGCTGTCAGCTTGTGAGAATCCCGCGACCCCGCGCAGCCTCTTTCTAATTCAATTAACGAGCGCGCGGCCAGAGAACCTCTGCAGTGTGGCTAAGTCGAGCACTTTCATTTCCATCCCCATCAAGAAATACTGCCGGCTCTGTACTCCTGTTCCCTCCTCAGCACAGCGTGGGGCGGCAGGGAGAGACTTTGATCCTCAGGGCTGGCAACCACAGGCCAGAGGGGAGTCCTGGAAGTTACTGTGTCCTCATTTTGGTACTTTCTCCTTTTTAATGAGAAAAAACCTTATCATACTGTATACTGCACGCACACACACACACACACACACTTGCTTTTCTTTGAAGGATACAAAGCAAAACATAGCGACGGGTAACAGATAGTAGCGTTTCAGGCGTTCCTTGTGTTCCTTTCAAAATCTTAAAAGAAATGCCCTCCCAATTTTTTAATTCTGGGTGTTCCGCAGTCCCCATGGTAAATCATCAGTACAGCATGTTCCCGAGTGTAGCCCTGCTTTAATATCAGAATCGTAGGTTGTCAGGGAAACCCTGATCCAGACAGATGTGACTCCCTTTCTTATGGATTCCTCATTCCGCTCTGATTCCTGCATCAAAGAGGTGATCTCAGCAGTAGCTTTACATGTATTTTTCATTATTTCATTGTTTTACTAATTGCATCAGTATTTACTGTTATGTGTTGAAACAATGTGTGCGTTATAAGCATGTCATTACGTCGGTCTTCGGCTTAGATGGCAAATCTTACACAGTTACCAAGAGAGATGGTTTTACGATTGGGTATTATTTTGCAAAAGGGCCACCTAGTATTAAAATAAGGTAACTGGGACATATGTAATGATATTACTGTGCATTTCTGTCTTTTTAACTTAACACCCCTCTGCTTTACTATATGTTATTACACATTCGTTCAGATACAGATTTCCCCATGTCTAGTTCACACTGTTTACCATGGCAAATGTGCACAGTTCTCCTTATCAGCTCCTTTGCGGTTACGGAATTATGTTGATTCATCAAGCGGATTGGTCACAGAAAAAGAGTTCAGTGTCTCATCTCAAAACATGCCGCAGTGGCAGTTCATTGCATGCTTTCAAAAAAAATAATCTAAATTAGAGAAGATTGAAAAGGAAAAATGTGCAATGCACAATAGGCAGTAATACAATCTGAGGACAGGACAGTGATGAGGCTCAGAGGTACTCAGAGAGGTGCTGCATCAGAAACTCAGGTTCACTTATAATTGTGTTGTTCAGATCCTTAGTGTCACGCCCTGTACACCTAGAGGGCGCTCTACTTCTGCCCTGTTCCTAGTTCCCGGTGATTATTCATGTCTTTCCGGTGTGTCTTGTTGTGGAGCCTGTTTACTTCCTGTGTCTGCTCAGCATTGAGGATACGGATGTCCTGAGACCCGCCTAGCACATGGCCTGAGGGCATACTGTAGGTTTCTTTACCGACATCGTCCGGCCCCCTGAGCCTGGGCTAACCTCCATGTTACCCCCTTTGCCGCTACGCATAGGGTCTCGGCTGCTCTCCTTGTCTTTCCACGGCATGCCCTTCCGACATCTGTGATGCAGAGAGCCAGCACAGCTGCCATCTTGATCTGCTGCTGCTGTTAAACCCCATGTGGAGGCTGACATGGACAAGGGTCTCGGTTTGTTCCTGTTCTAGGTGTTGTGTTCATATGGTGTTTGTTTGCATCCATGGAAAATGACTTTGTTCTTTTTCCCTTGCTGAAGTCCCTCCCTTTTCCATCGATTAGATTGGAGCTTTTTAGCTGTAGCCGAGTTTGCTGACTAAGTAATAAAACTGGTTGCAAGAGGGAAGCTTGCTGGAAGTGATCAATCAGAGGGCAGTGTCTTATTGCATCTGTATACAGGTGTTGCATATAAATGTCTCTGTGGAAGCAACAAGCCAGATTACGATGGACGTTTCTGAATGTCAGTGTGGGGAGGCAGCTGTCAGACACGCATGCTATCTCTCACTAGAGCAGCGCTGAACTGGAAGACGTCTGTAACTCTTCCTGACCAAGAGGGTAGCAGAAATCAGGAAGCAGGGGTTTTAGTGGCACTGCAAAACTGTGATGAAAACTTTGTCCCACAGAGCGCAAGAAAGCGTCAGCTTTAGTTTCGTGGCAGAGTGGTGCTTAAGGGAAAATTGAAATAACCTGATGTTTCACATTTCATCCGTCACGTCTGATTAACAGTATGAAGTGAGGTTTGTTTAGAGGCCTTGATCCAATAAAACCCTGTCTTGATACTGTATGTCTCTTCTGTGTTGGTCTAAAAGAGTGCTTGTGGTTCACTATGGGTGCCCCACTGTTTAGGGCACATAGTGGGGATGGGGTACTGTACCCCAGCTTCAGGAAGGGTAATCGGAACCACAGCAGGCTCATTCTGGTGTCTAGATCCCTGCCAAACCACCTAGTCTTTTCTTGTTCATTGCTTCCTTATAATGAAGAAGTAGTGCTCAGTCGCATTTTCTACCCTACTTATTTTTTTTTTTTAATTAATACAAAATAATAAAAACTGTGGTTCTTGTTAAGCAAGATTTCTGTTTGGCACGGTCTGGAAGGACAATTTGTTGAGCATTTTTTCCTTATCGCTTCTTAAGAACCACTAGTCTGTATCGCTTGAGGTTAGTGACTGGAGCGGGGCTCTCTGAGGGATTACAGAGCACTTTAATGTGGCTTTGGGGTTAATGGAGACAGGCAGCGCCTGCCCCCCACCTTGTATTTCTAACAGTGACAAATTGAAACAAGGTAAAATAAGCCATTAGCTTGTCAAAATGTCAAAAAATATGTGCGTCTCTGCTGTGCTGGACCAGGAGAGTGTTTACTACAGCCAGCAACCTCATCGGAGCAGCCTGGAAGCGGACAGCTGCAGGGGGCAGCCAGGTAGCGGGATACAGGCTCCAGCTGTTCCCAGATGCCGCGTGTTGAAGTGGAGCCAGGCTGCAGCCTCTCTCCTCTGGCCTCTGGAATGCAGGCGGAGAATTACGACACAGAACCTTGTTCTTTCATTAAGTTCACATTCCGTTCGGCACCACGAGACACCTGTTTGTTTAGCACTGAACTGACGTGGGATTTCCTGCACGGGAGGATATTCTCCTTAAGAAAACAGGGAGAGGGGCAGCACCAGTCCTTCTGCATGATCAGAGTGCTGCAGCTTTATAAATGAGGTAAAGCTTCCAGCCCTTGATGTCTCAATCACATCACAGTGGTTTCTCACATGTGACATCTGGAATCGTGTTCACTTCAGCAGATGAATCACTGCTTCACCACCTTGGCTGTTCAAGAAACTTCCCTGGAAGCTATATAGTCATCAACGTCCTGTTCAGATGAATTGATTGCAAAACCGCTCCTCTAAGCTCAGACCTCACCTGCCCCGTGACTCACACCGACGCTCTGTCAGCGGAGGAAGGTCAACGCGCTGCTGCAGCGCAGCCTGAAAGCTTCTCCGGCTTCCTCGGCACGGCTCCCTTCCACCTTCTCTCCCCCGTCTCCTCGCTGTTGGACCCTGAAATCACGTTTTTTTTTGCAATTCTGGGCAAAGGCTTCAAAGTTGCATTTTGTCGGATTCAGAATCCTGATGCTCACCTCTAAGGCTCTGCGCTGCTTGGCACCTCAGTGCCTGTCTGTGTTGCTATCATCCTACTCCCCACCTCGCGACCTTCGTGAGTAGAGTAGGGTTTATTGTCATGTGCACAAGTGCAATGAGCTGCTTATTTGCACGTATGCTCCTAGACAAAGACATCAAGGAAACGCAGAACAGCGGCAGCAACAACAAGAAATTAAATAACGTACATCTTAGAGAGAAAAACAAACATCAGTGTGAGCCAGTGGTAGGGGTAGAGTTCAGTAATCTGACCGCTGGTGGGGAGAAGCTGTCTCAAATTCTGGTGTCCTGTCTGTCCCTCAGGCTTGTCTCCACCCTGTGGGTGATGGGAGCCCAAAGCTCTGGACTTCCGTCCCAATAGGATATAGGAGAGTCACCGTCCCTGAGCTCTGTCCAATCCAGACTCAAAACCTCCTTCTTTCAAAGGGCTTTCATTTAACTGGTTCTGTGCCTGCCCCTTCGCTTTCCTGCTGTATTCCAAGCCCTCATTTTAACCATATAACCATAATGTCCATATCTTTAGAAATCAGTTGAGTTAATGGTGACCTGCTGGACTGGTGGCTCTCCAGAAACGGGGCTGGAGATCCCTGCTTTGCTGTGATCCTACCACGGTATGTAGGAGTCGGACCTTGGTGGTGCAGATTTATACAGCCTGCCTGATATGCAGGCTTCCAATTTCAGTTCATCTCACACAGCATTTTCTTTTTCCCTGAGCCAGGGGAAAAAAAGCCTCTTTCAGCTAGCCGAGCGTACCCAGCCTGTGCGCTTCAAGTTCAACATGCTCTTTAGACGATGATAACACAGCCTTCACATTCTGGATCAAATCCTTTCTTTTCAGGCTCGGGATCGCCTCCCTTTCTCCATGGACCTGGCCGAGCTCCAGGCCTGTAATAATGAGGCCTGTTGTTCGCCCGTACGTGAGCAACAACGCCCCCTCTCACACCGGGGGGGCTCTTCTGCTCATGGGGGGGCTTCGGGATGACTGAGATCTTTTACGATTCTGGTTTGGCTGCGAGATTCACTAACATAACACAGAAACGCGGGATGGGATATTGACAACAGAATGCCCTACAAAAAGCAAATCAAAATGCTACTACTTGTGCAGCCCCCCCCATCCTTCTCCCCCCAAAGGACAGGAATAGCATCCAAGTTTTATTTTAAACGCTCCCTAGGCTGATAATAAAATATCTGGCAGGGGTTCCCATAACACAGCTGTTGGTCGTGCAGTCTGAAGTAGCTCTCAGTTCTCACAGAGCCCTGCTCTCCGTTTCAGATCTGTTCCCAGTCGGGGGTGTAAGACGGCACCGCGATGTGGCCTGAAAGTCAGGTGTGGAAATGCTGAACCCAGCATAGGCAGGGAAAGCAGGAACGGTGACCATAAAACTGAATTTGTCGCGCAAAGCCGCCACGACAAACTTTCATAAGAGGGAATTTGGCACCGAGGTCAAAGAAATGCAAATTAAACGAGAGCATCTTCTGCTTCTCTCGACCTTTGAGCTGTTACTTGAAGCTTGTCCCCAGTCCAACCCTCAGAGGCCAGATTCTTGTCTTTTTTTTATAGTTCACTTTGTAAGGATGTGGAAAGAGTACCCATCTGGTCCAGCTGATTGAAGAAGTTAAGAGATCTTTTTTCGTAAAATTAACTGTTTGCATGAGGTATTCGTATACAGTACATTCACTGTATCCTGTAAACTGTTAACAGCAGAATGTGATAACCTAGTAGAAATGTCTTCTGTTAATGAGTAATAGCTTATTAACCAGAAGGAATTGTATGTAATGAATTTACAAAGTGTCCCAGAAGAGCATTTATGTAGCTCCTGTCCTCGATCAGATGCTTCTGAGGGGCAAAATCAATGATAAGGTGGCTTTATGGAACAAGAGACATGTTCCCACACAGAGAATTACAGCCTGGTCAGTTGTGGTTTCTGTATGTCTGTTAGTGTATCCTGGTGGGGTGGGGGACAGCAGGAGTTTGCAGGGCTAGCCCAAGCAAGCCCAGAGCAATGCATGCTCTTTGACTACCGCTTGCAGATCAGCTGCCCTGCTGCAGTGGGATAAGGAGAAGAATGTAGAGATAAGGGTTAAACTGTCTCCGATACGCTCAGATTTTTCTCTTCAAGGTGACAGACACCCTACTTGGATCCACCACGGATTCTTGCTGTGGAGTGTTAGTGGTCTGACTCAGAAGTGCCCAGGGGGGAGTATTTTTACAGTTATTACACCAGAGGTTTCTCACAGTTCCTGCTCACTCATACCTGAGCTGAATTCGGAGCTACACGTTTGGACAGATCCTGTTCTTTGTAGCCGAATTCTGCTTGGTCCGCTATAAGTACAGTATGTGGGGGCACAGCGCAGAGCCTCAGGGGTTTGGCTGTTCAGATAGTGAGCAGAGAACCACAATTCTGGCTTAGTGTCAGTCTCAATCAGCAATTCTAAATGTTTCAAGAAGGGTTCCAGAGACGGAATTCCAGGAAAATGTTATTATTAGTATTTAATTGTTCAAACCTTTGATAGGCAGAGTGAAAAGGGCCTCCAGATTTTCGGAATGAAGCTGGAGAGAGTGAACTGAAACCCCTCTTTGTCTGTCTCGGTACATGAAGTCTGTGACCCCGACCTCCTGCTGTAATGAATGGGCTTTTAATGATCTGAAAGGCCAATTCAATTGAGTGGCAGATCAGACTCCCATGAGTCTTTATTTCGTTGCAGAAAGGGTATTTTAGTGACTTACTGAAGGAACAAAATTCACTGCTTTAGAACTGAATTTCAACAACATCGGCAACAGCAGTGACAACATGCAGTTCACAGCAATGACATGTTGAATATTTTCAGCATTTTCAAAACAGTTTACTCTAGGTCAAATCAAACAGCTTATTATTTAATAATGGACTCAGTCCTTCCTCTTCTGAGGTGAAAGGTAAATACTATCAGAGAGCACAAAATCCCAGGATCAAGATCAGAGTTAAAAAGGTATCCTTTCAGAACCACAATTAATATTATATTGCTTTTTAATTGAGCTTTTTATTATAGAAATGCAATGGGATAAAAGGAAATAGATCTTTAAATTGGGAACCCAGTGCTATTGTTTGGAAATGTTTGTCTCAATACTTTTGTATTTCTTGCAATTCTGAAACCCAGCTTATTCAATAAAAGGTATGATATGGAATCCCTTACACACCTAAAAGTTTCTTCTATAGCTATGAATCCAATACTTTAATGATAAAGTAGTCTGCATCCACATTCATGCCTTCTGCTACTGCCTACCAGTCACTCAGTCTTGTGACGTGAATCCCAGTCTCTCCAGCTGCTAATTAGACACCTTTCACCCATTCATTCCTCCTTTATTCATTTGCAGTTTTTATTTCTCACACACTAGCAATCGTGGTCGTTTTGCTTAATTTTACTTGCATTTCAACTGTCTTCATTGCCCAATGGCTTTGCCTGATTCCAAACTCCTGATTTTAGGAAGAACCATTGCATCTTTGCAGGCTAGAATGATTGAAGGTAATAGCATCTGGAATCATTTCAGAACCTAAATCAAAAAAGCATTGTTAGCTGAAATTTCAGGTGACGCCTAACTCAATCCATTTAACTGCCTACACATTCTGAATTAATGTGGTTTTTCATATTTAAAAAGCACAAAATGATCACCTTGTCAAATCTCTAAGTGCAGAGGGCTGAGCTACAGTTATTACTGCTGTTTATGATTTCTGTGCTTATGTTTATATGTAATGTGTATGTGGTCACATGTGAAAGACAATACAGCAGGGAGAATGAGTGACCCAGGTGCATGAATCTACCTTCAGCGGGAGTCTATTTCCTGGAGCTGACTCTGGAGGTTGGGGGGGCAGGGGGGGGGCTATATTAAATCTAACCAATTAACACTAATGGAGGGTGGCCAGTGCTGTACAACAGCATACTGCCTCAATCAGCTCTTATACACAGTTACTGGCCTCCTAATCACGATTATTTATTGTATAATCAAGCAAATTATATTTGGCCAATGTATGGTTGCCATAGATCTCTCTTACTGTCATCCTCGCCTGCAGCCCAGAGACAGCTCGGCTCCAGCCTTCTTTGAGACTTTGGACCTGGGTAGGATTCTCCTTAGCAGAGTACAGCTGGAGCTGTGGTCTCTGATATACAGTATAACCCGTTTTGTACGACCACATTTAAAGAGCTTTTAGGCCAGAGCTGAAAATGTGAAAAGCCGGGTTCAGAGCCCTTGAGGCAAAGCGCAGCTAGCACTGGTCTGGCTCCACTGGTTTGGAGCTCCTGAGTGTCCTGGCCCTTGTTTGAACTCCAGTGTGGGTGTCCTCTTGGTCTTTTCTCTTTGGACAAATCGTGGGTGTGACCTAGTGAATTGTATGCTGGGCAAATACGTCTTCTCCTTTCTTCGTGAAGATTAAAAAGGCATTTCTCTAAAATAGTTGTTTGGCTAAGGCCTTGTCCTTCCGTTTCTGGGATTTGTGAGGCCTTGCCTGTGAGGTGCAATGATTTTTGAATTTTGGAATATTTTTAACAATTTTAAACGATATCTCTTTTGTCCTGTTAATGCTGTGCACAAAAAAGTATTGAAAGAAAGCAGCAAGCCAAAACAAGACGGCAAACTCTGAATAAGACCGTATAAAATCAGGCACTCAATTACGAGAAAGCCAGGACCTGCAGACACGCACGCGCTAATAGTTCACAGAGGAAATAGTCCCGGTCCAATGCAGTCAGTAAGGTTGGGCCAGTGGTTGCACGTCACCTTGGTACATGCAGTTGCAGAGGGGTTTGTGCCTGGGTTTCTGCTATCGTGCCTGTAGGGGTTACACGTGTCCTGGTTCCATTATAATCACCGACTCCCTCCCTAAAGTTCTTTCCCTCATGTAGTTTGTTTCTACCCCAGTGAAAGAACCTGATTTCCGAATGGAAATCACTAAAGGCCTGGGCAGTGGCATTTCCGGTTGAGCAGTCCAGCCTGTTTACGATCGGATGTTAGATGAGCAAACAGGACAAAGCCTTTCCCATGAGTTTACCATTTTTCTTTATCTTTGCAAGAGTGTGTTTGGTTTCTTGATGGTAGAAGAAATGATCATGACCCCAGTCATTTCTAGTCCAGTAGTGAATACACATAGCTCACTCCTGCAGAGTGATAAGGACGAGTGCGAAGACACAGATAGCTCTGGAAATTCAGGAGACCTGAGCCCTCTCACACACACCCGTCATGTTACAGTAATGTCCCTGTGCGCTTGTTTTGCGAGTTTGTATGCGACATGACCCAGGTTCGAACCTGGATTGACAGGCTCGGCCTCGCCAATCGAGCTCGCACTGTGCCCCCAGCCTTCAGAGGTTGAACCCATGAAAGATTCTGAAGTCACGCCGGAATTTTGGAAGATTTTTTTTTTTCCCCATGGCGAGATGTAGTCGCATCATGACGCAGCACTTCCAGTAATCGGAAGAAGAGGAAAAAATAAAGCTGAACGGATGGCAGATGGCAGGAGTTACCCCTTCAGTCTGTTGCCAAGGGACCAGTCATGTCTCCTCAGTTCCTCACATAATCCCGATTTACTCCTGGCAGGGCCCGTGTCGTTGCCAGTGTGAATGGTATAATGGTTACTGGATTAGATGGAGAGGAAATAAACCAGTAATAAACCATAAGGTCATCTAAGTAGCTGGAGAAATTCCTCCTTTAGGTGCTTTGTGTAACTCTGTGTAAGAGATTGCATTAATGTAGCTTCAGCTCCTATCTGCTGGGCTGGGCTACATCATTACCCAGCTTCTCCACTGCCCAGCTCCCCTGCGCTCTTCCTGGATCAGGTGGTCTGGACTCGGGGAGTCCTCGGACAGTGGCTCCCTGTGACTGCGGGTGGCTGTGAGCCTGCGATGTCAGCGGGTCTGACGAGCGCACACTGGGACTCGAGTTCATCACCCGTTAGCGCGTCCAAATCGAGCGGCCAGGAAAAGGAATATCATCGATTCCACCTTTTAAACGCACATTGCAAAAAGCGCTGTCGGGGTGTGTAGCAGATGAGGTCATAAATCAGCTCTTTTATGACCAGGGGTTGAGAGGGGAAATGCTTCCTGGAAACTTGTAAAGGCAGCAATCCCCCCCCTCTCCACCCCTCTGGGGTCCGAGGCGGGTCTCTCTCGCACTGAGCCGAGCCCACCTGGCCGCGCTCTCGGAGGTGCGTCTCTCAAACGAAGAGGAAAGAAATCCCAAACAGCCTTATTTCCCCCCCCCAGCAGAGCGCAATCAAACCCCCCCCCCCCCCCCTACCCCCTGCGGGGATGAATTCTTGTCTCTCCCTGGCTGGGAGGCGTCTTTTTCTCCTCCCCCTGACTCCCCTCTCCCCTCTCCCCACGCCCGGCGCCGATTCCTCGGGCTGTGCCTGACGTGTTGGGACCTGGGCGCAGGAGACGTGCAGGGGCGGGTTGGGAACGAGCCGGCCCTCATGAACGCATGCACGATAATCCAGGGATCAAGCTGGCAGGAGCCCCACGCCCCACGCCTTGGAACATTAAACCACACAGAAAGTTTATTTTATGGCGGGTTTATCCTGAGCCGTTAATGTATGAATAGCACACTTTGAGAGAGAAAGGAGGAAAACTGGGAAGACATCACCGGAGAGGGTTGGTTACATACTCGCCCTTTCATTTCTCTGTCTGAAAGGTATTCCTCTCTTGGCCACTAGCCGAAGAAGAAGAAATTCGGTGTTAAACTATGAGCCTTCATTTCCTGAACCCGGTGCTGAAAATCGTTGCGGGACACTTTAAGGCATGTGGTGGCTGTCTTGTGCTCTTACTACGTGCTGAAATATCAATTGCCCTTTCCAATATATTCAAGATCAACTAGTTGAAAACAAGCTCAGTAAACAAATTGGAATCTGCAGCTGTTAAAATTCTGTTCCTGTTTGGTGGAGTTTTGTACATGTCTGATCCAGACCCCCCCCCAACCTGTTGAATTTTTGGACAGCATAATTTGAATTTTGAACCGGTATAGGGCAGAAAACCTGACAATATGGAAGACTATACATAATTGGAGATCAAACTTCTATATCGAGAAAACCTTGCAATAAAAATACACTGTCCTGGGTCCATGTGATTGCATGTGGTGTTCTTGTAGTATCAACCACGTTCGAATTAATTTGGTTAACTCGGTTACTTTATCAATCCATTTGAGAACAGGCATTTCCTCCCCTAATTCTCATGCACCAGGCAGAGCTGTGGGCCTGCTGGGCTGGTCTTGCTGGTGAAATGCACCCTTGTTGGCGACGAGCAAAGCCTGCGTCATTCCTGTCTGACTCCTGGGTGCGTGGAAGGTGCCGAGCTCCCTGTGAAGGCTGTGTCCTAACGCCTCCGCAGGCAACCGCAACAAACCTCAGCGTGACTCAGAAAGCAGGGGGTGCTGGTTCAACTTCCCCTCTCTGGTCTCCGGTTCTCCTGGGGAATGAGCTCCAACTTGCCCGCCTTCTGTCTCTCTTGGCCCTTCCGCAGGCGCGTTCTGCATGTCCGGGCCAGTGGCGTCTACTTCGAGGTTGGGCATGACCTGCTGCAGCCACCGCAGGGAAAGATCTCAGGGTGGTTTTGTAATCGGAGAGGATAAGAACAGAGCTGAAGGTCAGACTCTACCTTAGCTCTTGGCTCAAGCCACACAGCGATAAGGAACCTCAGAGCACAGGTCTCTTGATGAAGGGGTGGTTGAAAGCTCTTACCCTGGGGACTGAGGTCACTCTACGTTTCTCATAATATCCTGGGAGTGTTGGCACACCCAGCTGACTTCACAGGGTTTTGAATGCAGTTATCCGAAGCGCCAGACTGTTTTCTGCATTTGCACTGTTAGTAGCAGAACACATTCAGGTTTTATTGCCTGGCTTGTTAGCTTCTCTGCAGCAATCATTGCAGCTTGATTTAAAATATTCTTGGCTGTGTCAGTGGAGAATTTGGGGACGATGGTTCTCCCTCATTGGCACATCACCGGCTTTTTTAATTGTGGATTGATCGCTCAACAGATCCATTTCTAAAATAAACCAACAAGTACCATTAACAGGCCTTCTTCTGTCACAGCACGCTAAGATACCCGTGACTGACAGTGTACAGCGCGGCTCGCAGTGCGCTCAGTGAAGCTTTTTATCTTCTAAAACAGGAACCTCACCAAGCCTGCAGAGTCAGACGTCTGCTCTGTGCCATCAGATCTGAGGTCATGAGGCCGCACGAAGGGAGAGCACTGTCACCTGCAGACAGAAGCCCCCCCTCCCCCCACCTCCGCCTCTTCAGCGTATTCGCTCAGCGCTTGTCCTGGCCCAGAAAACACATCCACATATCTCCTGCTTCCTTCCTCGGTGGTAACCTGAGCACCCCTCTCCTGCCGCGCCCACCCAGGGCTGCCTGATGGGGCCCTGGGGAGGCCGCTGCTATGGCCAGGTGAACCGGATCCTGTCCCACATGTTCCCAGGGCTCCTGTAAGTCAATACCAGCCCCTGTGCCCTCGGGCAGAAAGTGGTAATAGAAGTGTCATGGCTCCCGAGACCCTGCTGCAGGTCGTGCACTGACGCGTGGAATGCAAATGATTTATCTTCATTTCTCTCTTTACAGCTGGTGCTTTTCTTCTGTTCCTCTTCCTATTTCTTTCTTCTCTTTTCCTTCTTTCTTCAATTGCTTTGGACAGGCGCGCGAGGTGATTTCGGAGGGGTGCGTGTTGCGTTCTGCGAGGGAGTTAACGAGCACATAGCTTCACAGACGGGCTTCAGAGCTCAACGGGACGTCGGCGTGCTTCCCCCAGAACCCTTGGGTTGAAGACCACTTTTCCAGGAGCCTGATCTAAACATAATCAGCACGGGAAATAAGCAGAAGAGCAGCATGAGACAAGTGCCAGGGAAGATGCCAAGAAGCAAGGACCGAGAGTATAAAAGTGCTTCTCAGGTCCGTCTCGTCTGGGCATACTCATGCATTTCTAGCTGCAACTTCATGTGGGTAAACGTCCTGCTGTTGCCATGGAGCTGTCGGTTGCTATGCACATTCAGCTCTCGGCACTTGATTGCATGGACCTGCAGCGAGACAGAGGCCGAGCTCCTTTCTCCTGTCCTGCTCTGGCATTTGAGAGCAACACGTTGTATACTCAAACCCCATTTCCGAGAGCTTGTAAGCTCTGTGCATGCAGAGTGCACAGGTCACCTCTAACTGCAAGTTGTTGCAAGACGATCTCAGATCAGAGCACTTGAAATCCACTGCTTTGATCTGCTGTTTTGTTGCAAATGGAAAATAATGAGTTACGAATCGCTGTTTGTCATAAATGGACATTTTGAGCCTTTAAACAAAGAGGCTTGTGTCATGTTTGGTTTGAGCGGGTCTCCTGTTGATCAGCAATGCCTGATTTCCTCTTTGATAATGTGCCTGTAATGAACACTGACCTGACTACATGAGTACAGTGACTTTCCCCAGCCTAAATCATGAGGGTGGGCGTGGAACTTTTGTCTTAGAGTTCAGATCCGTGGTTGAGAATTCAGTGTTACTTCGTTGCACTCACAGATTTCCAAGCAATTCGTGTGCAGCTAATGGAAACTGCACTGAGGCAAACTGCATTATTCCTGGAGTTTTTGTTTAGTAGATACTGCAAGGATCTTAACTTTCTGGACAATTCCATTATACTACTGAACTATAAACTGGAAGCTTATATTTAACATGTAAAGCAAATTCCAAAGCATGCAATAAACCCCAGTAACACAGGTGGATCAATGGTAAAAACATAAGCCAGATTATTTTTAGTACCAGTAATTAGAAACCAGAACGCACTGCCCTGGTCATCAAATGAATGGTTTCAGAGAGTAGGTGCTGAATTCTCTGCTCTGATTTCTATTAAGAAAGTCCGTGCACAAGACCGCCTGGGCGGGGGTTCTTCGTGTGTCACAACACAAGGCTGTGTCACGTCCGTCTCACTTGCAAAAAAAACAGTAAGAAACAAACAACCGAGGGAAGTTTGTTTTTAATGATTAGCATATCCACAAACACACTGCACTCTCACATTCAAAATCTGCGCCACACTGTGATGATTTCATTATGTTATGATTTATAATCTGATCAAGAGGAAGCGCAGAAGTGAGGCGCCAGCCTGTCCGCTCAAGTAGGATGACGAGGGCGATGAAAGCACTTCCTGTGTTAATTAGCCCCGCCTTCACCTAGCATGACAGGAAGCTCGTCATGATTCGGTCAGGTGGACGGGGGTCATTGGTGCCACTTTGTTTCTATTTATAGGGCTCAGCTGGGAAGATCTGGGTGAAAAGGTCACATCTCGCACAGGCAGAGCTGGACGCATTAAATGGCTTAATGATAAAATACGGACTATTTTCACTTCAACTGGAGTGTAGACATCAATGTGTTAGCACATTATGCTGCACACATACCGCAGTGCATTTAAAAGGAAAACTAAAGGGACATAAAGGTATTTCTTGTAACTGGGACAGGCCCTTATTCCTATCTAGAAGTACAAAGCATGCAATCAATTCATAAGTAATGCAGGGCTCCAATTTATAGGTGTACATTTAGACAAAGATGTGTTTGTGTCGTGTCAGACTCTTCTCGATGTCAAACCCACTCAGTCTAACATGCATACCATATAAAGATCTAATGATGTAAGAATGTATATCTGAATGAAATTCCTGGCCAGACCCAGAAATGTCTGTCTGGCATTCGGGTGACTTGTTTTCCTGATGTGTAATGTTGTGGTGTTCAGATCAGGAATGAGAATAAGAATTCATTACCCTTCTATAGCGCTTTTCTGGACACTCCACTCAAAGCGCTTTACAGGTAATGGGGATCCCCTCCACCACCACCAGTGTGCAGCCCCACCTGGATGATGCGACAGCAGCCATAGTGCACCAGAACGCTCCCCACACACCAGCTCTCAGTGGGGAGGAGAGCAGAGTTATGAAGCCAGTTCAGAAATAGGGACTAATAGGAGGTCATGATTGATAAAGGCCAATGGGAAATTTGGCCAGGACGCTGGGGTAACATCCCTACAATTTTTGAGACGCGCCCTGGGATTTGTAATGACCCAGAGAGTCAGGAACTCCGTTAGGGTTCTGTGGACACTGGGAATCTGCTATCTCAGACACAGTGTTTCACATCGGCAGCTCTGCAGTTGTAATGTGCTCACACTGCAGTGACCTGCACAGAGGCCAGGTGAAACAGTCAGCCCTCTGTGCTCCTGTTGCTAGAGCATCTTTAAATGCAGTGGCTGAAGAACTCCTGTTACTCTTACTTGGAGTTGTTGGTTTATTTTAGAAACTGATTTGTGGAATAATCTATAGTTAAAAAAAAAAAATGGGCAATGCGACAAGGAGGGAAAACCATCGTCCCAAAATTCACCACTGATGCAGCCATGAAGCTGAATATTTTAAATTTTTCTTTATCAGGCATTGCTGCTCTTTGGCACTTGCTCTGCATGAAAAAGGCTGTGTAAACATAGATATTGTTGTAACTTTTTCTATGTGAAGGAAAAGATATGGATCCTTTGACCTATGACACAACAGGCTCATTGTGCAGGCTTGTACACAGGACACACTGTAGTCAATCCACCATAAACAACCCAACTGTATAAAAAATGCATGAACAGATTGGCACATGTGAAGCTTTTCTTATTTACCCCTGTAAAAGGGAGGTTGAAATATTACACAACCATGGCATCTTTTAAAGATCCAGACTGTCAACTTCCTTCTCAATAGAAACCCTCCTACTCCATCTTGCGTGTTGTGACCTACAACAGACTGGCTTGTTTTGCCCACAAAAGGAGGCCCAAGGTCACTCCTGACTCCAGAGCTGCCCAGCTGGAGGCTGGACCTCCACTGCTCTCAGCTCTTGGTCCTGACTTGGGCACAGGTCCCCAGGAACTGATCTACAGCCACTATCCCTGTTCAGAAAAGGAACTGTAAAGACCCTGTGCGTTTCTATATAACTAATGAAACTGCTGCACTCTCGCGCTTGCGGGCCTTAAAATGAAAGAAAAGCTACTTTGCTGACTGATGGACCGTTATGTGCCTGCGGATGACCTGCTCTGTTCAGAACAGCCACAGTACCCGTTGCAAGCCGAGTTTTTCATCTGCTGTCCCGGAATCCGCGATCCTGGGAGCAAAACTCAATCGATTTGCTTCTGTGAGGGAGAATAAGTGTGAAGCAGATTAAAACTGCTCCGTAGGGGTTATTTTAATTGTGTGCTGGACAATCTGGTAATTACCAGCCTCGGCTGTTTTTTTTTAACCGAGATTTCTCCCTGCGTGCTTGTGTTCTTCTTTGAAACAACAGGAAAATTGGAACCTGCAGTTGCTGAGCAGTCCAGGTCAGCAGCCTGTTTAAATAACAAAGCTGCCAGCAGTAAATAACTGCTGAATGGGCTTTTACACCACTGGCGGTGCCTGTGTGGCCCGCTCGAGCCCAGCGGTGCCTGTGTGACCCACACTAGTCCATCAGTGTGTAGTGTGGTACTTCCTGTTGCCTTTCCTGTCTGTGCCTGACGCAGGCTCGTGCGCCCAGTACTGAGTGACGATGCTGCCTGACTGGGGCTCCCCGATAAGAAAGCCAGGATGTAGGGATAACAATGGAACTGGTAAAGGAACGCTTTTCTTTTTTATGAAACGCCCATCAGCAGTTTCTTTTTCTGTGTGTTTGTGCATATGTGGAATGCTAAAATAGGCAGGTGTGAAATGAAGGGGGAATTATAATTCCGGCCTAGCTCTTTTGTCCTGTAAAAATGACTAGTGCATCTGCATTAAGACTCTTTTCTACTGTCTTAAAAGTTTGCTTTTTCCATCAGTAACATGCACACTGTAGCATTGTAGAACTGCAAAATATTTGCATCAGATGAACAATAAAAGCAGCCTTTTTCAATGCTTTAAAATGTATCTAAAATAAGGGCGCTCACAAAACAGTAGAAGCGCATTCTACAGATTTCCCAGCCTTCAGTCATCAAATGGCTTATCTGTGTAATAAGAACACAGAAAACACAGTGTACTGTAATGCGCTCAATGGCCTCTCGATTGTATCCTTTCCTCTGTTCTTGCAGTTTTAAGCTTTCCTATTGATGGCACCCTGCTTGTCTGCATCCTCCTGTGCTGCTCTGTAACTTTACAACAGTTCATCATGTTGCTCGGTACAGCTGGGTTTTCTGAAGCAAACAGACCTGGTAACTGTAGAATCACAGCTGTCGCTTCCTGTTTCTTTCCTCTGTTCTTCATTCCGTCGGGCCTTTCCAAAGCCTGCGACTGTAAGATCTTTCAGTACTTATTTATTTAGCATCAGATCAGCAGCTTCAAAAGGAACACAGCCCCTGTTTACAGCAGAAACTGTTCAGCGGAAGGCTTTGCCAGACAGAACGGTTGTCTTTTTGTATGATAACTATCCCTAGATCCCTAGGTCTGACTGGACAAACTGCATTGAACCCCGGAGGTTCTGGAGGTCCCACATTTCCAGCTGGATTAAGTTCTGCAGTGCTGCATTGCTGAGGAGACTCCCATTGCCTTTGTGAAGATGCTGTCACACACAGTTGCAAAGCTCAGAACAAATTCTCCCTTGCTGCCCTCTGAATGATAAAAAACAGCCTCTCTGGTTAACTACTGCTGAATAGTAGTGGGGTTCAGATTTCTATATATAGGTATAGAAATCTGATAGATATAGGCTACAGAGTGGTTGCAGGTGTACAGATCTGTATAGAACCAGGGAGGTTTGGTTTCACATAGGATGTTATTGCTAATGCCTCACGAAGAGTCATAGAAAAATGAACCTGCGAGTAAGGTTTGAAACATTCGCAGGTAAATATCAGCCCCCCCGTATCTTAGAGTTAATCCATTAAAATAAAACATCTTAACTATCACTTGCTTCTGTAACAAGTTATTATAATAAGATCGATCCTCCATATTTAACACCAAATGACACTTTTATACGGTATTCTTATGGGTCTGTGCAACACCCCATTAAAGGGGAGCTGCAGGCCCAATTTCCCAGACTGGTGGTATTTGTTGGCAAACCCATCTCGAAGTCGAGAGCAATATTTCTATTGGATTGAAAGAGATGTATTGACAAGCCTGCTTTTTTGTTGTAACAAGGCCGCAACATGTCACAGGAACTTTTGGGGCGCCGTGCAAAAGTTTTGGGAAATTTCCTCTATTTTGTGATGTGAATTGGAGATTTCACAAGCTACAGTGTATGTGTTGTTTTTATTGTGGTTTCAAACGCGCTCACCAGAGCTGATTCTGTCTCACCCCGAAATATAAAAATAGCGTCGCTGTTTCCCTTTAATGTGAGAAGGGCTTTTTACAAGTAGCTGCTACCGAGATGACTGTTGCCTCTCTGACCTTCCATTAATCGGAGGTTTCACTGCCTCAGAGAGACCCAGTCTGACCAGAGCTGTGTTCACTCTTGCACACTGTATGAATTCTAGCCTCTTCCCATCACCCACTGCCCCTTTGATCTGTCCAGGCCCTTAACTCTTTGCCAGCCCTGAAGGACTACCAGGCCTTGAGGGTGGACGTAGGCCAGTGCCCTGTGTAGCAGCGCCCTCTTCCCTGTGATGGCGTATCCAGTCTGTGCTTCCTGACTGCGTGCCTGCATTGCTGGAACCTGATACTGTCCATTGGATGGGAGTTACTTGGTTTTCACTGCGGCTGTATTTTTTTCTCACAACTCCTTTGATCAATAGCCGGTCTCCAGATACTCTCTGTAAGAGGGGAGGTTTTAATCTGCTGTGAGCGCTGGCAACTACCCAGCCCCCTTGGGCAGTGAACTGTTGCCTCTTGCTCTCGAAGGCTACCTGGTACGCCACAGGCAGAAAGCAGGGTAGCCTACATGAGGTGCTCAGTCCTCCCTGCCACTGCTGTGTGGACAGGGCCTGGTGCCAGAGGAATGTGTTCTGCTGCTGTGGCCTTAATCCAGTGCCATCAGCAGACCGTTTGTTCACCCTGTGCCCACTTTCAAGGCCCATATCTTAACTCGAGGACAAGGGAGCTGAGCAGATTCTTCTCAGCCATCCCTCATCCGAGACCCTTCCCAGCAAGCAGAACTGTGGCTCTCGAACTATTTTCACACCACCTGGTCCCGAGACACAATTCTTCACGCGAAGCGGAAAACTTCAGTGATTCACTAGCATGGTCAGCTGATCTGGTGTGAGCACAAACTTACTACGTTTCCATCCTGAGGCTTTGGTTTTCCGCTGAAGTTTCTGAAACGTGTACACTTGGAGACGGGGAAATCGCTCGCAACTCGCAACGTAAAGGTTAGAATTTTATTAGGGCTCAAATTTCAATATAGGAGAACACTGATACCTTTCCCATCGGAGGTCACTGCATCAGACACTTAGTTAAAGACGAGAATAAAATGATATAAAATAATAACACAAAAATACCCAGCGAGAAGGATGAAGGTGAAGATGAAGTATTTATCAGAGATACGTTTAACCCTGTGTGACCCAGTCCTCCACCTCCCTGATGCATCGCCTCCGAGCTCATCCTTTCCTCTGCAGGGATTTTAAAACAAACATTGTTATTCTGCACAGCTGTGCCCTGCCAGGATATTGGCAAACAGACTATTCTCTATACCCCTGGGAAGCATCCTAAAGAGCAGTTTCCTGGAGAAGTGATGTGGAGTTTGGAGTAAAGAGAGGGAATGCCAGCCCTTGTAGACACTTAATTCAGCACAACCAGGACTTTATAACAGCATGGTGGCTGAGGGAAATTATTTATAGGGCAATGCAGCTGTTTCTTAAACATGTAGTGGGTGTTTTGATGAGCCGGATACATGTAAATCGATGATAATCCACAGCCAGCAGCTGCCCATTAATCTACATGAGACACACGGCCTGTAACCCCACTGTTTGCCCCCACTATTGGCCACTGTTAGACCCCTCTCAGAAAACCACATGATTCTGGTAAATAAAGCTGGAGATGTCTTTAAAGAAAGGAGGACAGATGAAACCTGCCTCTCACTTGCTTTGTCTAGGACAGCAACAGGCTTCTATTTTTGGGGATGAGCAAAACTTCCATGCAAAAACAGACATTTCTGTGATTTGTCAGTAACAGTTTGTTGCCATACAGTACAAAATCCGACAGTGAAGACACTTTCACTAGGGTCAGCCTTGGCCATCAGTCTATGTAGCTAAATCGGACACAGGCGATACAGAACCACACCGCTACTCTTGTGACCCTGACTGCCTGGAGCACAGAGACCAATCTTGCAGAATTTGCAGATTTAATTTTGCAACATAACATCATAGCAAGTGAGAACTCTGAATGCCTTCATTACCTTCAGATTCATTTTAACATGGTTGTTAGCTTGGTTAATTTATTATTATTACTGTTGTTGATGACAATGATAGTTATTTGCAATTATACATGAAATATTTTATTGTAAAAATCTGCACTACCTGTGGTTTCTGTGGAGTGGAGAAACCTTGTTTCTTGTTGCACTGGAACAGCAGAATCTGAAGTGCAATGTGCTTTTCATTTTTGCATTTTACTGTATACTGTTGGTTAGGAATTATAACCTCTTAGTTTGCGGTTACATTTGTGATTCCCTTTGGCTTTTGTAATGTTTTGAACACAACAAAGAAGGAAGCCCTTTCTCCCTCCCTGGGATAGTTTGTGTGTTCTTACATACTTTTAAACAAAGAGAAACGCGCAAAACAGAATCTACAGACTCCAGCCACTACATAACTGAGCCACCGGAGGCAGACGACTAGTAGTGTCTGTTTGTTCAGACAGAAAAGCAGATTGCAGTGTTGGTCTGAAAATGCGTTTTACTGCCACATGTGGTTGCTTTGAGCACAAGCTTTGAACGCTTGTCGAGTCTAATACTACAAATACCCCCAGTGGCAAAAGAGAGGGTGCCAGAATCGTTCCTGGGTGAAGGGAGGTATTTTGGAGCGAGTACAGTTCGTAGACTCAGTGCAGAGTAGTGGCACTGTAACGTTCTGAAAGTGATGGGTTTGTCAAATTCCGTGCAGACTTTAAAATCCTCATGCTCACCTATAAGGCTTTACATGGCTTGGCACCTCAATACCTGTCTGAACTTTTATCGCCCTACTCCCCACCTCGCAACCGCCGCTCTTCAAATTTTGCCCTCCTTACTGTCCCCCCAGCCCGTCTACATTGTATGGGTGACAGGGCCTGCTCCTGTTCTGCCCCCAAGCTCTGGAACTCTTTGCCCAAGGATATCCGAGATTCACCTTCTCTAAACTCCTTCAAATCCAGACTCAAAACCTTCTTCTTCAGAAAAGCCTTGACTGAACTGGTTCCATTCTTCACCCCTCTGCTCTTCTTAATACCACCTTCTACAGTCTCCTCTATTGTTATTGTTGTAATTGTAATTGTGTCTTATCTTGTGAAATCTTCTTATTTATTATTGTCATCCTGTAAAGCGCTTTGAGAAGCCACCTTTAAAGGTGCTATATAAAATAAAGTTTATTATTATTATTGTGTCCCAAATTAAGAGGCTGCTTAGGTGTTTCTGAATGATTGACCCTTCTCTGCTCCAGTACGCACGGACAACAAGAATGGCGTAACTCCGGGATGGAGCCGAGTTTCTTCCAGGTGGGAATTGTGTGTCTGACTTCACTCGACACTCCCGAGACTAGGACGAGCTCCTGGTTTATGTTTGCTCTGGGTGTCTGACACACACGGGGGTTAAAACGGGGGCGTCTCTGTGCACTGCGTTTTGTGAATTGTTGTCTGTGCTCCCAGACAGGTCACAGAAAGACCTAGCGGCCTCTGAGGCAACAGGTTTAAGAGCAGGTCTGGTACAGACAGCCTCTGAGACAGCGGGACCCGTGAGCATCGTTCCGAAAGCCATCTCTCAGCGCTCAGACGGTTATATTCATTCATGCTGTCTCGGGTTCCAGTCCTGCCATCAGCATGTTCATCTCCAGGACTGGGGGACTGAAACAATCTGAATTCAGCACTGACGCCTAATATAACACTGTATAAAGAGAGTGCGATGCTTAGGACAGTGGTTTCCCGGTCCCAGGTATCCCTTTATCAGGTCACTGAACTGCAACATGAGGGTTCCTGTAAATGGGCTGTGCCTTAGGTTTGACGGGGACATGTATTGATTTTCGAGAAAAAAAACAACACATACACTATAAGTAAGTTCCCCCAGAGCAGATCTCTGAGCCCGTGAATTGATTTATTCTACCTCTCCGAAGTTCGCTGCTGTGTATTTTTTTCAGCCTGCGTTATTAATTTAAACCGCCGGAGAAAGCAGGCGACAGAAATTGCCTCTGCCCCTCGTGTGTGTGTGTGTGAGTACGCTTTGAGCTGTAGCGTTGGCAAAACTAATCACGTCAAGTGCTCAGACTCCAGGCCCTTTCGTGCAAGGTGGCGGCGGCGGCGGCTCCATTTCGCCTCAGAACTCCGAATCATCTCGGTGCCTCTGCTCCCGGAAGAAAAGGCTATTATCTATGTTGGAAAGTCGGTTTTATTCAGCGCATGTTGTGCAAAGGGGTGTGGAGAGACGGAGAGAGAGAGAGAGAGGGGAGGAGAGGAGAGGGCGATCTAACCAGCGAGCGAGTTCACGCAAAACCCTAGAGGAAGGTGTCGCGTTGCTGCGGTGCTTGGAAAGCAGGGAACAGGTCTGAAGCGCCCTCCGAGTTTTTCTCTCCCCCCCCCCTCCTTCCTCAAGAGCTGAGGGGGAAAAAAAATCTTTTTCGTTGCTCTCGCTGGCAAGTGGGACCCGGGGCGGCCGCAGGAGCTAGGGAGTGAAAACATGGCTTCTAGTCAATTACACTTGTTCCCCAGGGACCTCGGCGTTTTGGTGCTCGCCTTCTTCTGCGCGGCTCGGACCTGTGGGGGATACAATTTAGATCTGCGCTTCCCGGTCATCAAAGAGGGCAAGACCAACGGCAGCTTCTTCGGCTTCTCCGTGGCGCTGCACAGACAGACAGCCGGAGAGCAGAGATACCTGTGAGTACGGTCCAGTCTCTTTCTTATCAAGCTTTTCAAGAGGGACGGGGGGACAGACCACACCGGGCTCCTTGCAGTTCTCAAACTGATAGGAGCCCGAGAAGCGACGTTAAAAGTCTGCTCAAACCGGCGCGGATTAAACTGCTCCTGCGGGCACCGTGCTTTTTCGAGAAATCTCCCGAGAGGTTTCAGACCTCGGTAGTTTGGTTCAAACTTTTGCAAGCAGTTAATAGTTCAGTTTATACCCCTTGAAGGAAAAAAAAAGGGCGCCGAGATCTGTTTGTTTAAGGAACTAAAAACCGACAGTCTGTCATGTGGGTGATAAAGTTGTTGCCCCTGTCGCAAACATCAAACCACTTTGTTTTTCCGTCGTCACTATAAATTCACGATAGCAGACACCTGCTTGTTTTAGACTTCAGGACGGAAATTAAATGGGGCTTCAGCACCTGGTGTGTGAGCCTGTCACTGTGTGAGCTGCAGTATCCTTCCACAATCCGTAATAACCTCACACATTTACAGATCAACACTGTGCTTAGTACGGGGACGCGGATTCCTGCTCGTTCGTTGGAAGGTGATTCAGAGCTGCCTTTCCACCCCAGCGATCACTCTTTTTTTAAAAATATGCAGGGACTGAAGTTGCAGAGTCACGGCTAAACACAAGCACTAAACGCGTCCTGCGGTTTACTTTCAAAAACTGTGAAGTCTCGTCTTTACAGGAGGTCTCCGGTCAGTAGATTCATACAGTATGCACCTGAATTTATATTTCACCGCCTTAAATATAATTCCTGCGCTCTCTGCCCCTCTCCTCCTCTCTTACTGCCCCCCTCTTGCCCCCACTGTCCCCTATAGCTAGCCAGCTTCACTCCAAAGGGAAATGGCAGTAGGCAGACCGACGGGTTGGTGACCATTAGAAACCCCTGAAGGTTGTGCAGTGTCTGTTTCCAGACTGTGGCCAGTAATCACGGGGCTGTCAGGTGAACCCGGAGAGGTGTCTTCAGCTGAAGGGGGTCCCTGGCCATGGGACTCCACCCCGGTACAGGGGCACAGCGGAGCTGGGACAGACAGGAGCTGCCGAAGACTCGTGGCGGTCAGGCCTTTTAATCAAGCGGCCCATAGTGTGACGAGCCACGTTGTGAATAGTCACTCGCAGCTGTCGTTCTGGGCAAAGCCTGCTCTCCTCGTTGTTTCATTCAGTTTGAAGGGTCTTTATCGGCGTGGCTGGGGAATTACAGCGCAGTTAACACAACATGTACAGTAACAACCTAGTATCGGTCTTTTGCAGACATCGCATACAAGACTAGTGTGAGACGGGCTCGCTGTTCCTCGGGCTGGGACAGTGACCACACACTGGGCTGCAGCCCTGCTGAGTTTCCTCCGCCAGCAGGACCAGAAGCTGTTCTGGTTCTGGCAGGTGTGGGAATTCTGGGATCCGATTTGTGACTTTGGGAAAGAATGTTTGTGAAATCCCAGAGTGCGGTATTTCTGGCACTGATGTGGGCCATATGGAAGTCCTGAGCAGGCCCCAGGTTTAGTCAGTCATTAACCCGTTCTCCACATCTCTACTTCAGAATTGAAGTGCTCAGGTGAGATATGCCAGGGTGCCTGCCTGACTGAAGAATTGCTCCCGATTGTTAAACAAGAAGGCATATATACTTTGTGATTTCCCAATGCACAATCTTATCCACTTTGTGCATTGCAAAACAAAGAATTTTCTTAATTTCTAAAGTGTGCTCTAGGCTGGGAAATGATCATGCTTTTTTTTCCCCCTATTTTCTCTGCAACCCAGAGGGGTTACCTCCACTTTGTACCTCCACTTTAGATCAGGGGGTCCCCCAATCCAGGGGCAACCTTCAAAGTTTTCCGGGTCCTTTTCAAGCTGGGAGCAGCGGTGAATCCAGTCCAATCAATCCAGTCGTGATCGGAACCAGGTCTCTCCAGGCCCGGCTGGCCAGGATCAGGACTGGTGATCCCGGTGTCACAAAGCCGTCTGTTCTGAGAGCAATAATAATAAATAGCAGCAGTGGTAATTCTAGCTCATTTAGCATGACCTGCTTGGCGCTGACCCCAGTGGGATCCAGTATATACTGTAGATTTCAGAAAACTGGGCTATCTGCCTTGGTATTTTTCCTGTGAACTTCATGCTTATGAAATTGTCGCTGTGGTGACATGGCCTTTGGTATTGCATGCTCTTGCCGGGCAGTCTGATCCGTTTAGGATTTTCCTGTGTGCCTAAGACCGGGCTTCCCAAATCCGTAGTGCTGGAACCCTGGGCTTCTGTCTGCCTTTAAATCATCTCCACTTAAGGCTATGGAGGAGGGACACACAGGTCCAGGTGAACCTTCATTTTATACATTTACGACTTCTCTCGGGTGAAGAGCTGTTCTGTCACTCAAAGAGATGTAGAAAACCTGCTTCATTTCAGAACCCCCAAAGAGCAGATCTTTGATTTAAGATTACAGGAATGTGGAACAAGCTACCCAGCCATGTGGTTTTCCCTTGGTTTATGGAAATAGCTGGGTGAGATACGTGGATCAGTCAGATACTAACATGCAAATGGGCTGAATAGCCTCCCCTTGTCTGTTACCTTTCTTATGTTCTAAAGATTGTTCCTCTTTCTCTCAGGAGCTTTGTAGACCCCTGTTGTAAACTTCACTAAAGCCTTTGGTAATTAGGGTAAAAAGTGAAAAGTTTCTTCTGTATTTCTTGCATTAGGCCGATGTTCGAATATGGTAACAAGAAAATGCCAGTCCTTGGATTTGGTGCAGTAGTGCCGATTAAGTTTGCTGTACTGCGCATCTGGAGAAATTCTTGGCCTTTCCCATGAGCTGCGACTAGAGCAGAATCACTGATTCTGAACAAACAAATCAGATCAGGGCTGTTCCAACTGTGGCACTGTCTAATCGGCTTCATTGTGACACACGGCAACCGCCTCCTTCATTACTACATTGATCCTGCTAATTATCCCTTAAATATTTAAGGGCTCGACTGCAGCATAATTGTGTCCTGGAGCAGTCACTTTTCGAAGCCCTGGATCAGAAAAAGTTTTGTGAGTCATACAGTACGAAGATTAGAAGACTTAAAAACAGGTATGATCATGTATTCTTGAGCCATATTTGTAAACTTCCATTCATTACACGTCTTTGCAAAATTCTGAAGTTTTTTTTTTATTTTAAGCCCCGATTGTGATCTACATGCCAGAGACATAACTCCACTGATGAGCAAAGCAATGTGCGATACTGAACTTGGCCTTGTGTCATTTTATCTTGGGTTGTCGGTGGCTTCAGCAGCAGTAGCCACCGAAGTTTCCTTTATACATCGGGCTTAGCGCCTCCCAGACCTTCCTCCTGTGTGGCTGGGAGAGAGCTGCATTGGTAAAGGTGTGTTAAATCTCTCCACTCTGCTGGGCGTAAGGTTTGAAGTAGCTTGGGGAGGGGGGGGTTGTCAGCATGGTCTTCAAAAAGTCCCGTTTCTTGACTTGCCAGTCAATGGTTTTGAGACGGGGGGGGTTAGGGGTACTCTTAAGGCTTTCAGCTAACTTAACTTTCAAGACCCCCTGATTTCCAGGTTCCAGGTTTTCCCTGCCCTTTGGATATCCTGCGGAGGCAGGAGATGCTAATGAAACTCCATGGAAACCTGTGGAGGGAGGCAGGGGTCTGTGGGTAGCAACAGTGACTTTTCCTGGCGTTCTGGCTGGGACCAGGCAGCTGGGCAGCGGTGAATCAGCAGCTGGGTGCAGCACATCTGCCTCGCTGCCTGCTTTGTGCAGCGCTTTCATCTCAAGGCCTTATGCATAGAGGCAAAAAAAAAATCATTTCCTATATCTCAGTTTTTTACATTGAATCCCTTGTTGTACAATTAACCTTGTTAAACGTGGGTTCAGTTTGGTGTAATTTATTCCAGGAGCGTCTCAGGAAGTGAGCTTTTTATAGAGAATTGTGTAGCTGACAACAGCTTTTGTTATTCTGCATCCAGAAAGGTGCTTTCACGTCCGGCATGAGAAAGATCTGAATATCCTCTTCATTTCCCAGTGTTTCTCTGTGCAGAGCTTTGATCTGATTCACCTTGAAAGGTACTTTAGAAAATGAGGCTGTGCTTAAGATTGTTGTATGAATGCAGGTTTAAGGGATACCATACTAATCATCAATTTATCATCGGTTGTGGGCATATTGAATGTCAATAAAGCATCTATAGATATTCAGCAGTGATGAGGGCAGGTCAAACATAATTGAAGTGATTGGGCTGGTATAGACACTACAGCGCATCAGTGTAAAAGCTGTTAATTCAAGTTCTGTGGAACCTTTCCTGAGGGATAATTTATCATTATTGTAAAGTTGTATATCTTTACAGCTTAGTAAGAGGTAACACTAGTGTGATATAGTTGATATGAATACAAGCACTAGTAGTGGCTACGTTGGTAAAATGCTTGCAAGGAGACATTAATCAAATGGGGGTATAATAAATGCATCTGTGCTTTGTAGAGGTTTTGGAAATCCCATCAGGTGTTTCATGATTCCTTGCTGATTGTGTTAGGTTATGAATAGCTCAACATGTCTGTTTAATGCAACAGATAAGCTCGCGTTCTGCACCGCCGAAGGAGAACTGACCAGCTCCTGCTCCATGAATCTGCACGAGCTGAGGGAGGAGGGCCTGCAGGAATGAGTATGATTAAGTGAAGCATAATTATAATCTAAACAGGAGCTCGGGAGGAAAACAGGAGGACTTGAGTGATATTGTACAAACACACTTTAATTTTTTTCATGTTTTAATCAGTGGTCTTTCCCTAAACAGGTTTCGTCAAAGCCTTATCTATAGAAAAATATCATCTGTTGATTAATAGCTTTAATCCAGTGTGGAATAAGAGAAACAACTTCAAATCCCGGTGAGCTCCTGCATGATGTACCAAAACAAATTAAAACACAAATTTCCTTTTTTTTTTTGTGCAAAGAAATTAACAAAAAAAAAACGACTGCACTGAAAGCAAAGCAAATGTTTGTCTTATGCCTTCAAAGGGAAGCCTGCCTCCTCTTTATTGCGGTCAGGCTGTTGTGTCTGTGAGACAGTGCTCTTGGCAGATGTGCTGTGAGAGCTGGAGAATAAATAGGCACTGCAGTTGTACATGAAAGTCTCCCACCCCTCCAGGCAACAGGCCCCTGCGCTTGGAGCTTTGCAGTTGACTTCTTTTCCCGACATTAATGAATCCCTGTCGTAAATCTTTCATTTTTATTACTGCTGAATTTGTTCTTGTAAATAGTACAAGCCCATTTTCATTAAGTGGTCCACGCGGTGATTGTAGAAACGCTCAACTCCGTTTGGTTCCAGATTTTTTCAGAACCGCGCAGTAGCCACTGTCGTTCCGTTTGTTTCCTATTTGCTTCTGCAGGGCGGTAGTCAGGGGGGCAGGGGTTTGAGGGCAGTCCCATAGAGAAACATTTTCAAGTGATTTTAGATACAGCTCAGCATTTGGACAGGTGAAAGAAACAGTCCTGTTGAGAAGACGAAGGGTATCTTTGTCACATGAAAAGCATTGTGGGCATGATCAAATAACTTCATAAAAATGAATGAGGAATCAAGACCATAACTCTTGTTATTTTCTGTAAAACCAAAAGCCCCTTGGTGGTTTAATTAAAGGGGAGAGACTCTACAGTTCACTCATTTTAAATCTTTTGAGCAGTGTCCCGCACAGAGTCCCTCGGCCCTGGAGCAGACAGGCAGGCGCGGGCCTACAGTAGTGCGCTCGCGTGCCCGTTCAGTCTGGTCAAGCTCAGCATTCCTGCACTGTCTCGTCCTGTGTGAGGGGGCCTCTGCAGCTCTTCCACAGAAAGCAAATTGGAAATCAACAACTGGATCTCGTCCGGCGTGGGGGCTGGCAGTTTCGAGGTGGGTTGGGGGGGGTGGGGGATGCAGTCACTGGTCAGCAAAAACGCGAAGTCACAACGGTCTCGGAGTTAAAACGAGTGGCGGGTTTGGGGGAGGGGGACACACCAAGCTGCCCTGGAAGCAGGTGGAAGTGCATTTAAAACTGAGAAAAGGCTGGTGGGGGGACGGAAATGATCAGTCAGGTCAAATCTGGGAAGGGCTGTAGGTCGCCCAGTTGTCGCAAACTCAAATTTGGGGTCCCATGGATTGCGACGTGATGCAGCCCTTCCTGCTCACTAGTCCCTGTAATGCCTAATGTGATGTACGAGCGAATAAGTGCAGGTTGTACAGCAGACATTTCACTGCAGAAATATTCCAGCACGATCTGCATGCTGAGTTAACAAGAAAGTGGTATTTGTTGGCAAAACCATCTCAAAGTCAAGAGCAATATTTCTGTTGGATTAAAAGATGTATTCACAAGCCTGCTTGTTTACAGTGTTTATAGAGCCGCATCACATCACCAGAAGTTTTGTTGTGGTTCTAAATCGCAGAACATGATGTTGCGCATACCTGGAAATAGTCTATTTTGTGATGTAAATGGGAGGTTTCACATGTTACTGGGTACATTTTACCTCCATTGGGGTTTGAAATGCGCTCATCAGTGCTGATTCTTTGTAACCCCGAAATATAAAAATAGCATAGCAGTTCCTCTGCATGTTGAAGTGAGGCTCATAGTGTAAGCGTTTGCTGTAGTCTTCAGCCACAGGGATTGTCTCCTTCCAGGCAGACAGGATCTGTCTCTTCCCTCAGTCCCATTGTCCTCTGGCGGTGGTGAAGGACCAGAGGAGGCTTGGGGGCTCTCTGTCTGGAAGTGGGCAGAGGGGGCGAGGCGGGGAAACGCACTGTGTTCGAGTCCAGCGTCTGCCAGCCTGAGCAGATGAGAGGAGCTGGCAGCAGGCCCTCGGGCTGTTCCCAGACCCGGCAGCGGGGGGGGTGGAGGGAGACGGGACAGCCTGGTGCTTGCCGCTTGTGGGATAGTGGTCAAGGAGGGAGCCTGGGAACTGTGGCTGAGTCAGAAAACGACTCCGTGACTCGGCCTCCCCAGGCCTCTGTCCATCAGCGCCGAGCAGAAATAAACTGTGTATATGTAGTTGGAGCTTTTAGGGTACTGTGTGTAATTGGATCCTTGAATTTTTTTGCTTTAGAATTCATCTCTTGCTGAGGCAGGTAAACATGATTCGCATTTTTTCGGGTGAGATCAAAGCGAAGGGCTTCTGGCTGTGGTGCAGGTCCGCGTGCTCTGAACCAGGCTTCGGGGGGGAAAACGGGCCGTTCGGGGCGGCCGAGGTCAGCGGCGGTGCTGGTGCTTGCTCCAGCCGGTCCCAGGGGTGGGAGCATGGAGGAGGAGGAGGAGGAGGCAGGGAGCTCAACAGGAGCAGAAGATGAGCTTGTCTTGCAGGAACACGGGCTGTGGCATTATAGAAATGAAGCTACACGTTGGATGAATGAATGTGCACGTGTCACTGCCCCACACATCATCTCAGGTAACAGATACATGAGGAGGGGGTGGAATTGCTGTGGTTTAGTTTTAAGTCCTGCTACATGGCTTAACCCTCAGCTCCCTGTAGTGTATTGGGCACAATGTCAGGAGCATAGCTCTCTCTTCTAGAGCATTATTACTGTTGTAGACGGGCTCCTTTGTGTTGGCCCACATGCAGTACTGTGAGGTTGCCCAGAAAAAGGGGTGTAATTTAACCACAGTACATTTGTGTGGAATGCTTGGAGCTTTTCCAAGGATTATACCATAAGCATACTTTGCCACAGCTACTTTTTATTTCTCTAACACTGTGTGTCTCTTTAGATGCTATTTTACTGTGATTACTGTGATTCAGTGGTTCAATTTATTCTGATTCTACAGTGTTATAGCAAAAGGCCATTACAGCTAACATTAAAATATCATAGGAGCCCAAAGTGCAGCAACTACTTTTAACTAGATTAACTATTAAAAGACTTGATCATTTTTACCTGATTTGGTGGGATGAGGAATTTGCAATTGCGAGTTGCTCCAAAAATGTTCGGAATGTGCTTTTCTCCTGGCTGGTTGGGTCTCGCTCCATTGATGTGTTAATGTACACGGAGTGTTTGTTAATCAGTCTCCTCCTCCCTCAAGGGGCTGCCTTGCTCAGGGAAGGTTTAGTGCTCCGCTGAGATCCACACTCTCCCAGTTCAGCTCCCTGACCCTCTGGAATCCCAGGAATGCCTGTCTTCTTCTTCCCAGCTCACTTAGTCCTGCAGGTTGGGACAGAACTGGAATGAGCAGAAACCCCCACAAGGTTTCGGAAACCGGCTGAGTAGTCATGGGCCCCTCCCTGTCTGATGCATCACCTTAGCATTTCCTAGAGCAAACGGACCCTCTGGAGCCTTGAGCTGCCCCCTCCCGTGTGCTGAAAGGCTGAATAATCAATGCAACAGCCTCCATTCACCCTGAAACTGTCAAGAAGAGTTCAGCACTGCCTGCTGGCAGCTAGTGTGAGTTCAGGGATCTGCAGTGTGGGCAGCGTTCACTAGTGTTCACTAGTGTGCAAAAGGCTCAGACACTTTAGACTCCATCAGGAGTTACAATATATGCGTGTTACAGGTCTGCACCATCTACTCATGTTGTTATCTGCCTTTATTACTAGTATTAGTATTAACGCAACTCAGTTTGGGTACGAAGAAAGCAAACTCATTGAGCATCTTTAATCCCCACGTTGAGCAGAATCTTCAAAAACCTGATCACAGCATCGCAAGGGGAATTTGTTGAGCAGCCACTATAGTAGCTAATTTACCAATGAAAACGAATTGATGTCAGATCATTAACGTAATTTCTTTCACTCTAAAAGGTCTTTTTGGACTTCAAAATGCAGATCTATGAGGATTTGTTTTCCTATTTTCTTCTGCAGTGAGAAGTCTGGAGCAAAACTTCTCCAGTGTCAATGTGTTCCAGATGATAGATTTGTGTTTCCGAAGAAAGAAAAAAATATTTGGATTTAGTGCAAAGAGCAGAATAAGACTAAGTCTCGAGAGATTTTCCAAACCCAGTTCTTGTAATTTTCATAAGAAGTCAGCATTTCCTTGCTAATGGACAGGCCTATTAACAAAATCCAGAAATGTACTTGCTTCCGCTATATAAAAAGCAGCCTGTGTCCACTGTCTCTTCAAATCTGATTTATGCTGGTGAATTAAGTTGTACCTCCCCGTGCTGTAGAAAGGCTGTGACTCTGTGCTTTAGGCAGTGCTCTGTAGTCAATGAATGTCACTGTGATTAATGAGAACTCTTGCCTGCCCTTCTCTGGCTCGGCCTGAGCAGCTCCCCACCGCACTGGTTTTCAGTAAACATCTTTCCACCTTCCTCCCTCTTCCTCTGCCTCTCTGCCCCCAGCCTGAAGCTGCCCTATTATCCATGAGTTTCCTAATTGTTTCTTTCAGTTCAGGATTTTGGGGGGTAGCCGGAGCCTGTCCCGGCAAGCAGTTGGGCACAAGACCGCAAGCAAGGGTACACCCTGTCCATCGCGGGGCAGACGCTCACTCACACCTGGGCCAGTTCTCCCAGGAGCCAATTAAGTAGGCCTGATCACAGTCCATAGACCTCATCAGTAGGTCTTTGTACTGTGGGAGGAAGCCCATGGGGAGAACACAGAGAGCACCCCAGATCTGGGATTGACCCCAGGGTGAGGCAGCAGTGCTAACCACTGCACCACTGTGCGGCGCTGCCCTGTTGTTCAATCCCCACATGACCCCTGCTGTCGGCAGTTTGCACTTTGTGCTTTTTTCGGCAGCGGTTTTTGTGTCAGTCTGTTTCGGTCCCGCCTGGTGTGGAATCGCCCCGTCGTGTCTTTGTGGCCTGCCCGGCGCTCGCACGGAGACGGGGGGGCAGACAGCTCGGGTGGGGGGGGGGCGCCGCGCCGCGCCTTCCAGCCAAACGTCTCTAGGGAAACAGGGCGGCCCATCACTGATGTCCCTGCACGCCGGCCCATCACTGATGTCCCTGCACGCCGGCCGGCGGGTACCCCACAAGTGTCAGGAGCCGCCGTCAGTCAAAAAGCTGACCCCCCCACCCCCCTCCTCCCCAGTGCTGCTCTACCAGTTGTGGAACCCAGAGCACATCCTGGTCGAACCCAAGATCCAATGCATTGGCGCGAGCTCCTCTACTTGTCCAGGGTGTTCGATAACGGGGCACAGGGAGCGACGCTAATGGGACACCTCCGTCCACCTCTGACTCCTGCCCGTGGAGCAGCGAGGAATTAACATGGAGAGGCGCCTTC
Organism: Lepisosteus platostomus; assembly: GCF_059453375.1. NCBI lineage: Eukaryota > Metazoa > Chordata > Actinopteri > Semionotiformes > Lepisosteidae > Lepisosteus > Lepisosteus platostomus. The sequence continues at coordinate 8,845,352 of NC_142638.1, forward strand.
TCCAGGTAGGCAGCCTTGCCAGAGGGTATAGATACAGCCGAACAGCAGAATCACGATGGAGTGCCACACGTCGGCGATATGAGACGCTCATAACGGAGGGTGGCTTGGTCGCTCTGTTGTTTGCAGTTTCTCACCAGACTGTATCCCATTTCTTTACCTCCCTGTGGACAGTTCAGGTGACAAAATAAGGCAGCGTCATTCAAGCACTGGGCTGTCTAGATTCGGAGCCTTGCTGGGCAGGGAGGAGCGCGAGAGCAGCCTTTTCTTCGTTTTGTGAAGGTTCTGTGCTCATAGCAGCCCCTCTGTTACAGCCTGAGAGCAGACTTCAGTCAGACAATGCAATAGCTTCTTCTGTGGTCCGTGGTTTCTGAGGGATGCAGTTCACCAGTCTAACACTTCTAAATGTATAAATAACGATTTCTAGCTGCAAGGTGGTATCTGTAGGCCAAAACGTTCTCATCACCCTGCCATCTTATAATCGCAGCACGTTGTAATTCAGCTTTCAAAGCCACTGAGCTGAGAGCGGGATGGATCTGGAGATAATAGCTAGTATCAGCGCGCATAAACACAGCTCCGGGAGGCTGCTTCTCTACCAGCCTTGCAAGACGAGCTCATCCTGGGGCGCAGGGGCCTACTGGTTGGACGAAGGACGTTTGTATTGTGGTGATCCGCACATTCCTGGTGCGCTCTCTCTCTCCCCCAGGTGCTGCAGACCCCTGAGCAAGCTCTTTCATACTTCCGTGGTAAAAGACCTGACAAAGATCATTGCACCGTCTCCTTAGAACCTGAGCCAAGAGACGGAGAGGCCTGTTATCTCCTGTCGGTAACAGCCTAGCCTCTGCTGTCCTGTGTCTGTCTCTCTCTCTCTCTCCCTGCCTGCCTGCCCCAGTCATGCCTACCTGCCTGCAGCCAACAGCAGGAACAGAGCTGAATAAGAAATGAAACGATGACTAATTACCATTTATTGCTCATTATGATGGGGTGTCAGGTGTGGTTCCCGTGTGCAGAGGAAAGCGAAAGCTTTCATTTTGTTTGCTGTTTCATCTGCTGGAAGATGCCCGAAATGGGAGCGTCAGCTTTTACAAGCACTGCGCGGGCTTTCCGGGACCACGATCAGAAATATAAATTTGCGGAGAGTTAACGAACAAGAGGGGGGGCCCTTCAGCCCAGCTAGCCCTTTCGGTGTAGCTAATTGATCCCCGGGTCTCATCCAGCTGTTCCTTGAAAGAATCCAGGGTTTCATTTTTCCCCAGACATGAATGAGATGCCGGGTCAATCTGCTGTTGCATGGTTGACGGCCTGCCTTGTGTATATTTGTTTTTGTGTGTGTGGGGGGGTGTGCACCCCCCTTTTCATTCTCTACCAGTATGAAGTTGATTTCAGAAGTCAGGCCATTACATTGATTTCAAACGGGTGTTGTTGGATGATGGTCGAAATGGAAGCCCAGCTGAAACGGAGAACTTGGTCAGAAAACCTAGTAGCTGATTGAGGTTTTTTTGTGTGTAGATGCTTCTCGCGTTTGCAGAGTTGCCAGCTGAGTTAGTTTTGATTTCATCTGAGCCCAGTCTGAAACGGGGGAAGGGTTTTATTCCTTTGCAGCTTGTTTCACACCCCCGCCACCCTTTGTGTAAAGAAGTGGCCCCGGTTCCCTGCGTTAAATGCGCCTCCCACACAGTTTCCACTTGTGCGCTCTTGTGCTTCACTGTTCATTCTGCTTTTCTGACCCTGGTTTTGAATTGGGAAGGTGGGGGTGGAATTGTGAGACGTATGTCCCATTGCTGTCATCATAAATACCAGTACCGCAAGCCCCCCTCCCCACACGCTCACGTCTCTTATTTCTAATTCTTCAGACAGCCCGTTGGCCGCAGGACCTCCTAAATCAATGGGTGGTTTCTGACAGATGTCAGCTCTGGAAATGACAAGAACCCTTTGACTTGAGACTGATACACGTACAGAACTTAAGTTAAAAGACCTGCTAACAGATGGATGGCTGCTTGCATTTAATAAAACTGTTTTCCAGCAGAGGGACTGACCATGTGCAGGTGGCACACAAAGTCCCCCCCAGGGTCAAAGAACTGCCCTATACTGGCAGGAATAGAGTTTTATTTTTTATTTTATTTCTTCACCCGACCCGGAGCACTGATGGCACTACTCAGAGTGTGCAAGAGGACCCTTCTGTTTGAGGGATGACAGCAGCCGGGTTCAGTCAGACTTGGCTGTCAGTAAACACTGACCAAACACTCTAGATACAGCACATTTTCCCCTTCTCTCGCTAGCATACATCTTTCTGCATCCCTCCTCCACCCCATCTCCCCGCCTGCAGATGCCCCTTGGGTCACCCCTCACTCTGCTGGGGGGGTCTCAGCCTCCCCGTCCCCTGGCCAGGAGCGTTAAGACAGATTTTCACTACACTCCCTAATCCTTTCAGTATGTGACGTTAGGCCTAGCGAATTGTTGATTGTCCAGGTGAGCACACCTGTGGCGTGAACACAACCACCGTGTTTTGAAACGAAGGCCTGAGCCTTCAGCCCTCCGCCACGACCCACTGGGCTGCGTGCCGAGGAAGATCTTTCAGCCTGTTCCAGCGCTAAACGCTTAGGTGACGAGTCAGTCAGGACGACACCTTTAGTAATTTAACTGGGGAGGGGAGGGTTGTTGTAGATAGCTCTCTGAGCTTCCCTGCCCATGTGTTTCCCCTTCCCCAGGGGGGTCTGGGGTCCCCCACACCCCCGACAGGAGGGAACACTGCTAAGATGGGGGTGCGCACCATGGAATGAAAGCTAATTCTGCCGAATTTCATCAGACGCGGTAGGGATCTGCTGGAGACCTCCACGGCCCTCAGCCTTTCGTGACGGGAAGTGATTTATCTGCAGAAAGAACGCAGAGACGCGTCCAGTGGAAAACCTTGTCCCTTGATGAAGTTTCTGTCTAATGGGCCTGTTAATGTATTGCTCGACTGCTTGATCCGTCCGCAAATCTGCTGCAAAAGCTAATGTCTTTGTCTGCTCCCCCGTAAATTTTGCTGAAAGAGGAGCTTTCTGATGATTGATCGAGTCCGCTGTCCGAGATCCCTGGCACCGTTAAGTACGCTTTTCCAGATAGTGTGGTCGTCTGACGCTTTGCTCAGGCAGTCCTGTGCTGACGATGGGCAGTACCTGCAGAGTGTGCTGGGAGAGATCAACACGCCAGAATTCTGGCATCTCCAGTCTATTCGTTTGCAAGGGAAGAGAATGTCGAAAGCAAGAAAACGCAGTTGGACTCGGGGACGAAAGGCTGGCGGTGGTCTGATATAGCTGGTCACTAATTCACATGTGGCCCTCCAGCTGGGAGTGTGGCTCTGTTACAGTGAGCGGTGACACAGCCAGCAGAAAAAGAGATCAAGCAAACAGATCAGAGCCTGTGATCAACCACATTGCAGCATAGATAGACCTTGTTCACAGGAAATAACCTGCAGAGAACAGTGTTTTTTTTAACAGCAGAGAAAAAGCAACATGTTTCCTTTTGCAGATGTGCTCCAGGGACACAAATACAGAGGGAGACCAGGCTGTGTGAATAAAATAACATGGGGATGGATACACAGAGCCTCATACTGATAAAGTGTAAAGACATTTATTTTCAGTCAGTCTGCATTTTTATCTTTAATCTTTTCTTTGTGTGCTGAAAGCATTTGAGCATTTTGTCATTTTATTCCCCCCCCCTTTTTTCTGAGCAACACCTGTTTAGATCACCTGTGTATCACAAGGTGAAAAACTTCAAAAGAGCCTCCTGGAAGCAAAGGGTTCTTGTAAGAAAAACAGTTCCCATCGTATTCCCTCTTTGAGGCAGGGAAGAAAGAACTGATTATTACAGCAGATAGTAGTTAATCAGAGCAGGATTGTGGACCTTCCTTTGCTACCGTGTGCTTGTAGCTCATAATTTAAACAAGCTGGGCAGCTGCAATAGCTTATCAGCCAGTTCAGACAGCCCACAACTCCCCTGTTGGAAGTTCTCATCCTCGCAGAAGGCAGCCAGCAAACCGAGCCTGAGGGTTTGAGCGATGTGTGTGTGCAGTTCTTGCTGCACAGCCAGTCTCCTCGCAGCTCCAGCTTTTCAGAGTTAAAACAAAACTGAGCTCCAGCAGAGCTGAGGCGGAGCTGCGAGGAGACTGACTATCTGGCTACCGTTCTGCCGGGTGCGGTGGAGGTTTTGAAGCAGCTAGCAGTGGAAGGCCGTCCTGCAGACCTGCGTTGGAAGTAGAGGCTGGGCTACTGCCTGTACTGCCACAGTGGCCGTGGTCTGGACAGGGCACTGGAGGGCTGTTGCTCATCCCCTGCGATCGGGGGCAGCCTGTCTCTGGGAGAAAGCACTGCTCCAGTGCCTAGAGGAGCACAGCACTAGAAGAGCAGTTTGCAAATTCTACAGCTCTGTGACGTTCATTTTTCCATATTAATTTTGCAGGTGACCAATATATCAGTATAATAAGATCCCTGCAGTGAACTGAGCTTGATCCCTTTTAAAAGAGCCAGGCACGGCCTGATCATGTTGGAGCCTCTTTATATACACACTGCCCACCCTGAGCTGAAACACCTGGCTGATTCCATGATCTCCCTGCCTAAGTCACAAGGAAATCCTTATAAAATGCCTAAGATTGCAAAAAAAAAAACGCAGCAGTGGGCTGAAATGGGAGATTTTCTAATTAACTTTGCCCCTTTTTACATTTTGCAAGAAATACGAAAGGCAACAGTATGCACGTAGGGTTTTTTTTTCCTATTTGTTTTTTTCTTGCCGGTGAGCAGCAGGGCTGGTAAACTGAGCCCTGCTCATCTGTTGGTGTCTGGGACTGCTGCTGCGATACACTGACCTACTGGGAGCCTCGACACATTAGGGCAGCTCTTGTTACTCCGTGGGCAGCTGGTGTCATACTGCATCGTTAGCAGCTTCTCTTTTAATATCCATCTTTCAGATCCATTTCTATATGCCACGAGAGGGGGAAAGTAAATTCCCTCCCGTTGAATACTTATCAAGCGGAGAGGGAGAACAGAATGTCTTGTGCTAACGAGGCACAGCAGATCCAGTCCTGATGTCATTTCGGTCATTTTCCTCCAGATGGGGCTGAATTTGATCATTTGCATCTTACTGACTTCACCTTACAGTTGAGACCTTCCAGATTGCTGGATTTCTGTGCTGGTTGCCATTGGTTTTTAATAGCTCATTAGAAAATAATTGGCTGTTGACCTTCTAGTTTCTGTAGGGGGCATCATACAAATCTGATCTTGGTGTTGGGATGTGAGCTCCTTTTGAGCTGGCTTAGAGTGCTAGGGGCTTCCAGGCTCCAGTTCGGCTAAAACAGGACCTCCTGCCTAGAGGAAGATTCTAGAAAATATAGAAGATTATAAGACTTCCTTTCTCTGTGTTAGTAAACATAAGATTTTTTTTTTATTAAGTGGTTACAAACAAGAGGGCTACGTTTTGCTTTTGGGCAAAAATCTGTAAAAAGGTTTTAGATTTCATTCCCCCAAGAATGTCGGAAATTAGTTGATATACCATGACCTGGGATTCTGAGGTTGTGGTTGAACAAGTGGGAGGTGATGACATATATTGCATTAATTAAAAACCGACATCGTCAGCAACTTCATTTGTTGAGTCCTGGCAAAGCTTTATTAGCAGATTCCAGAAACCTGACATTGCTCTGTGAAAACAACGTTCTGTGTGAAAAGGCGGCTCTAGTTTCCCGTTCGTATGAATCTCTACGATGGTCAGCTTCGCGTTGTCGCGTCCTCGACGGCACGAGCTGTGAGGTTCTCTGCAGCTCTGCCTCTCAGTCGGGCATTGTGACCTGAGTGTGAAATATTCTGCGGGGGAGGTGAGAGAACACACAAACACTGAGAACACGCACTGTGACCAGTGAGCGCCTAGCCTCTCGGATTCCAGTTCAAATTTAAAAGGCTCTATTGGCATGCATTCCAAAGCTTTAAGCACTTAGGCAATAAAGAAAAAAAAAACAAGCTCAACAAATGCAAAACACAGACATTAAAGCATGGACAGGGAAAACAACAACGTCCTTTCCCTCTCTGTGCCTCTCTCCGACAGTAAGAAATACAGGAGGAGGGAGATCGGGGCTGTAGGGTGTGAAATATGGTGGCAGGCAGGATCTGTCTTTGAATGTGTAATAATAATAATGTTGTATTATTGGCCCTATACAATTTCTTGCATTAGGAATTCATCTTTTTTCACATACCCCAGCTTGCTCTCCATGAGACACACGGACAGGGAGAGAAGCTGGGGGTCACAGCGCAGGGTCAGACATTGTGCAGCGCCCCTTGAGCAGTTGGGGTTAAGGGCCTTGCCCAGCTGCGGGATTTGAACCGGCAACCTTCCAGTCACAGGCACAGATCCTTAGCCACAGAGCCACTGCTCCGCCCGCTGAGACCTGCTGGGGCTGTTTTGTCACCTGTAGAATCCGTATCGGCGGAGTTTCACAGCAAGCTCTCCTCCCCGGTACGTTGCTGAAAGCCAGTTATCGACATCTGTGGCTTCACTGATCAGGGTGAATGAATGAGATGCTTTGCAGAAGCTGTGATCCGCGTTGTTCCAATCCCTCCCTAGTGGCTGTTGTTCACTGAGCAGTATTGAGCTGTCTCTGAGCAGAAAGCCACACACGCAGAGAGAGCTCTGGCAGGGAAGACTGATCTGTCTGTTTGCCAGAGCTTAAGTGAGGCCTAACATTGTTACCACGTGTAGCTGTTACTGTTTGCAGAAAGGAAAGTGTTTTATATTCTTTTATACTCGAAAGGGGCAACCTGCTTGTGTGTAGATTATATTTCCCATGTAGCTGTCTCGGTGTGGGTGAGTCACTGATGCATTGTTCACATAAACCACACAGGACAATTTCCCCTTTCACTGCAGATGGAAGGGGGACTCCCAGCCGGTTAATATTATTGAAATTAAAGGACTCTTTCCACATATTTCAACTTGCCTTGTTCATTCATTGTGGGGAAGCTCTACAAAGGGCCTTGCAGGGCTGGATTATAAGTAAAATGTAGTGATCATCCCCAGTCTACGCTGACGTGCTTTTAAAACTGAGAGAAGGAGTTACTTATTTACACAAAGTGTTGTGGGAGCATGGAACAGGTTTCCCAGCCACGTTGTTGAAGTCGATACCCTGGTTGCTTTGAAGAAACAGCTGGATGAGATCCTGGGATCAATTCTACCAAACAGGCTAGACGAACTCTTCTCGTTTGTAACCCTTGATCTTAAGGGCTGTGGGATGGTGCCCCTTGGGAATGAAAATCATTTTAACTCATGTTTGCATTAAGAAAGCAAGGAAACTCAGTGTCCCCTGCAGTTGCAAAAGGGAAAAACGCATCATGTAAAATTGCTTTCTTGCCCAATTTTGTACGGAACCACAGGCAACTGGAAAGAAATTCCAGGAATGTTCCTCCTATTGGATGCACTGCGGATCCAGTGAAGTACTCAAACTCCTCTCCAGGCACTTTGGCACGCTGGCTGTGCTGGGGGGTGTGATGGTGGTGGTGGGGTTATATTGTTAAAGCAAGGATACTGAAGACGATCACAGCACTGCCTGTCCCACTCCGGGCACACAGAGCGGTCTCTAAAATAAAAGGAGTATTTCAGGATGACCTTGCTCTTTTTGCCAGCTGCATCCTGGACCAGGTGGGGGATTGTGGGGGAGGCGTAGGAAGTGAGTAAGCTGTGAGTAAGCTGCCAGGGTGGTGTTTCTTGGTATCAAACCAACGTCCGGTTCCTGAGCATTTTGATAAGGTTTTGATTTTTTGATTGGGGGGGGGGTGACTCACCTTTATCTTGCCCCATGCTGGACATGAGGGCCCTGGAGCTGCAGAATCTCAGAGGGGTGGGGGTGGCTGCCCACTCTGCCCGAGTGCCAAGCAGAGCCAGGGTGTGAGCTGGCTGCCTGCCCTGCTGCCCTCTGCATTCCAGATTCCTGTGTTTCTACAGCTTTCGCTGTGCGGGATTGAAAAGCACTTTGAGGTCACGTGTCACGAAAGGCACATTACAGAATAAGCACAGGGCACCCTGTCTCCTAACTAGGTTTATTCACTCGAGCTACCGCTGGCTTGGATGTATGGGTGCCCAGGAAGCTTTGGAAGAGAAGTCTAGCTTATCCAACAAACCTGAATGCACTTGGTTGAGGGGCTTGATTGTTCCATTATCCCATTAAATTCATGCTGTGAACCCTGAACTGTGCTCTTGCGGAACAATTACAAATGCTCATGTTCACCTTCAGGAGCACGAGTCCTTGTTACACGCTGCCATCAGTGTGCAATATAATTCATTCATTTGTCCTTTTTATTGCAGTCCTTAAAAGGGTGAAAAATGAAGAGGGCATTCAGCCCATCTAGCCTGTTTGGTAATTAGTAGCTAATTGATCCAAGAATTTGAAAAAGCCATTTCCTGAAAGAAGCCAGGCTATTGGCTTCAACAGCATGGCTGGGTAGCTTGTTCCACTCTCCCACAACCCTGTGCATGAAGATGTGCCTTTTGTTTTAGACATTTGCATATAATTGCACTTCTGTGTGGTCAAAGACCACAAAGAAGCTGAAGAACTCATGATTAAACTACCTGATTGTATATCTAGAAGCCCTACAAATACAGGCCTCGCAAAAAGATGGTGCAAAAAAGGTGTCTTAAAAATCATTTTGACAAAGTGTTCTTGTAGGGAACAAATATGATCAAAAAGAGAAAACATTCCACAAAATAGTAAACTGTAGTCGTTTAAGGCATTTCGTACTAGAGGAGGGTACACTCGCACAATGTGCAAACGCTTGGCCAAGAGCAGACTACGACTCACTGCTGCACCATGAGCTCCAGGTGAGGGGGCCTGAGCTCCGCCCCCAGCCCCCCCTGGTGGACAGGTGAGCTTCCATTTCACCCAGAGGTGAGCTAGGCTCTCTAACCCAGGCACGACATGGAGGACAGGACTGAGGCTCCACAACCAGTAAGGTAGACAAAACAGCCAATGCATAGATTAACGTATTCACAATAATATGCACCATATCAAAGGGCAAAGAGAATGCCTTTTGTTCCAGGATGATAAGGGCAGCAGGTGAACAAGAGAGGGCTCAGAGATCACGTGATGAGGGTGTGCACTGCTTCTCCCCTCTGGAATCTAAAAACTGCTGTAGCTAATTACATTGCCGTGTGTGTTTTAGGGGAGCTGTTTGAGAAATATGCCAGTTCAAGGAGTGAAACCAGGCGGTCGTACCAGTAGGTGATGGCCCAGGACAGATTTTTTTTCTGTATCTGTTATCCAAAAGATGAATCAAATTCCAGGGCCTAGTGCCTCCAGTGAGAGAGCAGTCCTCCCTCTTCAGGAATGAACGCGGTGTTCTTTCTCCAGTCTCCCTCTTCTAACAGTGCAGTGCACCTCCTTGACTCTTCCCACGCTTCTGGGCCTCCTGAGGTCCTCCAGTCTTGCCAGATCTCCTGTAGCTTCATCTGGAATCTGCCAATGCTTTTTAGGGACTCACTGTAACTAAGCCATCAGTAAAATGTCTGTGCAATGTTTTCTGTGTGCATTTGATTTTCAGGAGAGGTGAAAATTCGAAACCGATTGCAAAATGGTTTTTAAACCATTACATGCTGATTTATATGGGGCCATTTTTTATTTAAATAACTTCAAGTTGATGGGATCATGTTTTCTATAAATCGCCAGGTAAATCTACAGTATCAGAGTGCAATAACATTGCTTTGTGTGTGAGGCCATATTTACTTGGAAAGCAGGCAGATGGAGCCAGGCCAGATTGGCAAGTGGAATTAACTCTTATCAGTGGGTTGTGTGTGTGCGCGCGATAGCTGCCTGTAGTGCAGAGGGTGTGGGGCACTGACAAGTCAGCTCTCTCAGGTGTGCTTTCCTGGTGAACATTAACCCGGAGACAAAGCCTGCAGGAGCCAGGTACACACAGTTGCCACTCCCCTCTCCATCTACGATGGAAAAGCTGCAGTGAGTCTCTCTCTGTGCAGTAACCAGAAGAGCAAAAGGAAGCTGACAAATGAGAGGAGGCCACTTAGCTCACTGAGCTTGTTAATTTGCTGTAATTAATTAATCTGAGGATCTCTTCCAGACCCTTCTTGAAAGAAACCAGGGCATCAGCTTCAACAACATTAATGGGTAACATGTTCCAGGCCCCTATAAATTGCTTTGTAAAGAATTGCCTCTCATTCTCTCTTTTAAATGCGAACATTAGTTTCGACTTGTGTTCCTGTTCCGCTGTTGGATCTAAAGAAGTCACTTGACTTTATCCTACTCCTTAGAGGATTATGAATATAGTACTTCAATCAGGCCCTTTTGCAGGTTTTTGATACTGTATATTTTAGGCTGTCAGTGTAGTATATGACTTTGAGCCTGGGTTTAAAAAAAATGGCTAAAGAATCATTGCACAAAATTCAGCCACTGTAACAGCTGAAGCATTTTTATGTCCCTTGTATGTCATTTTATTGATGGAAGCAATCCCGTTTGAAAAAGACAGCAGTGAACCCTGCACTTATCAACTGCAATTAGTATCAATAAAATGCGAGGTTATAAATCAGGATTCATATTTTCCTTGTTTCTTTAAGGTCTGGTTGTGGCTGACGTTTCCAGAGTGAAACCGCGGGTTATCGAATGTGTGTCTTGGGGGCACCAACACGTTTTGGCTCATTTGAATAAGGCAGCTTCACCCGTGCGTGTCTGATCATGCAGGTCCTCTAATTCCACTGCCTGGAGATAGAGAAAACATTCAGAACAGAGGGCTGTGTAGCTCTCAGGCAAGAGAATCTCTTCAGTCCTCTGATTGCCCATAGTGAATTTTACCACCTTTATCCTGAATGTTGACTTCCCTTGCCTTATCATGCTTTGCTAAACCTTTTTAACTTTTACTATGGATTTTCTCCTTTATTCCATTTCAAGCTTTTTCTGGGCCTTCCTTGGCAGTAATCTGCTTTTGCTGTGATTTTGCATAGTCAGCTACTCTCTCTGTCGTTTTCATCCATTTCCCCTGCAGGCCTATGCAAGGACATTCCAGAGTAAAGTTCCAAGAATTTCGATATTGGTCTGCCGTCTCTGAAGCAAACATACCCCTTTTGTTTTAATGGTGACTTGATTGTTTAGTTGGGCAGAAAACCCTCTGCCAGACAGCAAGCGATACGATGTTTCGCCCACCTCCGAGGCCCGAGACAGGGCGCCGTCTTCCCTGCTGACTCAACCTGGGGCCTAGCAGCTAATCTGCCCACTTCAAAGCATCTCCCCCCCCCCCCAGCTGATTGCTGACACAGAGGTTGAACAAAAAGGGAGCATTTAAACGAGATTGTCCCATTTATCTCCTTTTAATCGCGGTCGTGTTCTGGCACGCTCAAAAACGAATTCAACTTTCACCCCCCGGGCATCATTTCCTGGCTCTCCTGTGAAACCCGATTACGAGGCCCGCACTCCTGGTGTCGCCCCGCGCCCTCGCACAGACCCGCTCGCTGCAGCAGGGCAAGGACAGACCTCGCCCTCCACCCGTTCACCTCCCTCTCTGTCCGCCACGTGAGCAGCCGCTGTGTTGTGCAGACGGGGAACGAGGAAAGGTCTATTCCCTGCTGGAAAGAGAAGAAAGGTGTAAAATCTTCGGGTGTGATTTAAGTGCACACCTGGAGAAGGCTCCACAGCCGAAACGTTGTTTCCTTTCTTCTCTTTCCAGCAGGGAATAAACCTTTCCTTGTTCCTATCCAGCCGAAGCAGCTACCCACCTGAACTATTGTGCAGTAGGTTTAATGATGATAATAGTTTCTCACACTTCTATAGTGCTTCTATAGTGCACTTTACAGGTCATGGGGATCCCCTCCACCCCCACCAGTGTGCAGCCCCACCTGGATGATGCAACGGCAGCCATAGTGCACCAGTACACTCATCACACATCAGTTGTCAGTGAGGAGGAGAACAGAGTAATGAAGCCAATTCATAGATGGGGATTATTAGGAGGCCATGATTGGTAAAGCCCAATGGGAAATGTGGCCAGGACCCCAGGGTTACACCCCTACTCTTTTCGAGAAATGCCCTGGGATTTTTAATGACCACAGAGAGTCAGGACCTCGGTTTTACGGCGCATTCGAAGGACGGCGCCTGTTTACAGTATAGTGTCCCCGTCACTATACTGGGGCATTAGGACCCACACAGACTGCAGGGAGATCAGCGCCCCCTACTGGCCCCACTAAACACCTCTTCCAGCAGCAGCCTTAGTTTTTCCGAGGAGTCTCCCATCCAGGTTCCCACCCGCTGAGCTCCAGTGGGCTGCCAGCTGTGAGTTGCAGGCTGATATGGCTGCTTGTCAACACACCTCCTGTGGATGATGTGATTTGGACATGTGAGTGTCGCAAGTAGAAATATAGAAATCCTTCGTGCCCCCCACTCTTCTGCTCCTCTCAATTTAAATTCAATTTAAAGAGCTTTATTGGCATGGTTGATAAATTACAGTGTTGCCAAAGCTGTAACAAACCTTTTTGCTTTCTGCTTCACTCAGCTTTTCTCTCTGTGTGTCTTCCCGTCTTTTTAATCTCTCCCTTCACTCACTTTCCCTCTGCCATCGCCTCCTCCCTCTCCGGTCTCGTGGTGCACAGTACAGCGCCCCCTGCTGTTCACCCAGTGTTTGGATCACCAGTCGAGTGGTAAACGAGAGAGAAAAATACAGCACAGCCAGCCAGCTCTTTGATACATTCCAGCAGGTCTCTGAGATAGTGATAAACTCTAAGCAAACAGTCACTGGCAACAGAGCTGGTGTTAAGTGACTGATGAGGTCTTTGACCCAGGGCAAGTGCAAAATATTATTTGAATTGCCAGAAAATGTTCACACTCTGGAAAGGCAGTCTTTGCTCCAGTGATTATATGCTAGCTGCAAATACAATTAAATACTATTGCAAGTGTAGCTGGTGGTTATTTTTAAAACCTGTACTGTTCACCTTACTGATACTCCACTTGATGTCTGTGGTTAATGTCAGTGCTGAATTAATCCGATACATTAAATCGGTGTCCTTTACTGAGGTTACAATAGCTTGTTTTGGCACAGGTGCAGATGGGGTGTGTGGTGTCCTGTACAACACAAATACAATATGTTATTTTAACTGGTGTTAGATCTTGTTCCAAGAAAAATGTTTTGTCTGGCTCAGGCAGAAGCTATCCCTAGTATTATTGCTTGTTACAGTTTCTGAAGATGAGTGCACATATTTTCCTGGTAAATATGAGGGAATAGTGAGTGCTGTAAGGGAAACCCAGTTATATCTCCAAGTATCTGGAATCACCCAACTTGTGGCATTCCTCACACCTCCTGAGAACTGTAAAGACGTAGCAGGCAAGGCCTTATCCTCAGTGTGTCATTCTGCGAGATGCAAACCCGTGATGTCAGTGACCTCACAAGAGGTTGGTGCAGAGTTGAAGGCAATAGCACACCTGTCTAATGTGTCTTTTCAGACAACCTAAAGGGTTTACGTTCTTTGATTTGAAGAAATAAAAATATCGCCAACAGGAAGCCAGTTTACACCCTAAGTAGCTGTTGAAGTGGTGCCCACAATTTGGGAACGAGTGGTCCCATATTCAGGGCAGCAATCAGCTCACAAGGTCTGATCAGCTACGAATTTTCTCTAATTTTTTGGAATGGCACTGTGTTTGTTTAAGCTGAAGCTTATGGGTTCATGTCATTTTCCTCTCAATTGTTTTTGTCCTCAGACTCTTAACGGGAGCTCCGAAAGAGAAGGCACTGCCCCAGGTGAAGGCAAACGAGACAGGAGCCATCTACTCCTGTCCAGTGACCACTGACCCAGATGACTGTACCAGAATGGGCCTGGTCGATGCAGGTACTGTTAGACCGTCTGCAGCCCAGGCAGGCTGTCTGGCTTGGAAAACTCATCTCTGTTGATTCAGCCATCTCATCCGGGTGTTACTCGTCGGATACCAGATTAATAAACAATCAGATGCTATTACATTCAGTTTTTAAAAAAATAAATTCCTGTAACTGATTCTGCATGCATGTCACCTTATCTCAGTTTGCCGTAGGAATACAGGAAAAGCTTTGGCTCATCCCTCTTCTTAAAGAGACCTGCTAATATGTTAGGGGGAATCAGGCTACCCCAAAGTATGTTAGATCACTGTCACGTAGTGGGACAGTGGTTCTGTTCAGATCGCTGGCCAGAAACATTGATCAAACACTGCTTAGTGCTGGCAGATGCGTATTATTTTGCCTTTATTAGGGGTCATATAGGGCCTGTGTTAGATAATTATTACTGATGTAGGGTAATATGGGCCTTCCTAACCTTTATAAAGGGGTTTGTCAACGACTGCTTAGGTGCTACTATGTCCACCATCCAGAACTGCCACATGTTGGCTTGTGACAGAAGTGTTATTAGATATTGCCCTTGGTCAAGCTGCTCAGAATCCCAGCCGTAAACTATAGGACTCCCTCAAGGGGGGAACTGGGTGGGCTTCTAGCTGTGCATGTTTAATACATCTGGCCATGGATTTCCAAGTCTTGCATGTTGGATTCTTTTATATTGGCAAGAAATATGTTTTTAAGTGATTCTTTTTTGTTCAGGCACTGTGAAGATAATAGTGACTGTCAGGGGTGGAAAATAATTGAACATCTTTTATGTGATCTGAGGCTACCATGTTGGCTGCTGTCAGCAGTTGTGTTGTGGTTCTCCTCACGTCAGGAGTGACGATGGGTTTTTATCTGAACAGAGCCCACAGACTGCTGTGCCAATGTATGTTTACCACATCTGACACACACTGAGGTTGCTGACCATTTAACAGAAAGTAGCAAACCTTGTAGAGATGCTCAGCTCTTTAATTTCACTGTCCCGTGTCTTTGTAGGCGCAAGGAACATGCAATTTAGAAAGCGAATGACAGGCATACTTCTGTGTAGCAAGAACAAAAGTGTGTAATACTGACAATTAGTGCCTGTAGGTGCCAGGACTGAATAAACTGGGGTTACACACTTATTCACAACATACACCTCCATGCCTACCTAAGCACTTTCCTCACAGTACATCATTGCCCGTGTCTGTGACCTTCCGTGTCAGGCCCTGCATTAGGCCCAGTGATCGAGAATGGGTCTGTCTCCCCTCTCATTACGTTGGCTCGTAGGTTAACTCGGTATGCCACCTGCAAGTTTTCATATGTCGGAGCTGCAACAGAGGTCAGGTCCCTCTCTGTCATAAGATAATTGCAAAGCACCATTAAACTTTTGATTGGGAAGAGGAGTGACAGATTTACACTTAAAATCTGTTCAAGTTAAAGCTATCGTTGCTAGAGCTCGGGTTGCAGTTTTTCAGAGCGGTGCCTCTACAGTCCCGCCTTACATTTTGGATAATTTTTCCTGATCATTTGGATTAGTGGGCAGCACAGGGTTGTGGTGGTTAGTGAAGTAGGGAGGTCAGCTTTGTGGGTTTTCTCCAGGCGCAAGTCAAGTCCCATTAGCTGAACACACTGCTTCAGCCATTAAGACACCGACAGGTAAATAAGTTCAGGGGGGTAGCTGCGTCAGCATGTGTAGGCAGCAAAGGAACAAGTAATAGGATCATTCCATGCTGAAAAAAAGAACAAAGAAAACAACTTTTCGGCTGTGGAGCCTTCTTCAGGTGTGATCACCTGTTCTACGGCCGAAACGTTTGTTTACTTTCTTCTTTTTTTCAGCATGGAATAAACCTGTTACTTGTTCCTTTACAAGTCAATAATGCACACTGGCTTCTTTCAAGAAACAGCTGGGTGAGGTCCTCAGACCATGAAGATCCAGCAACCAAACTGGGGTTTCTCTTTGCCCTGTTTGCATTGATGGTGTGCCATGGTATGGAACTGACATGCTAGTCCAGGATGTGCCCAGCATGCTCTCTGATCCTGACCTCTGATTGCAGTGGAGAACACCGAGATGGTGGAGGGGATGTGGCTGGGCGTGACCGTGGCCAGTCAGGGAGGGCTGAACGGGGGCCGTGTGCTGGTGAGCGTCGCACTCCCATCTTCTTGAGTCCTGCTCGTGCTCTCATTTTCTCTCCTCCTCTGCTGGCCTCTCTCTCTTTGATCTCTGCCCCCCATTTTTTTACATGGGCTTCTGTCTTGCTCTCTCCCATCCCTGAGCCCTGCAGAGTTCTCTGCTCGTCGTTCAGCACAAGGTCTTAATCGGCCGTTCCAACTAACTTTCTAGAGTTGAGCCAGTTCCAAACCGCTGCCCTGGAACGTGTAGCAGGTGAGGATTTCCAGGGATTTAGCCCTTCCGAACTTGCTTCCAAAGTCCAGAGCTCAAATCCTGGCAAAATCCCTCTCCTGGTCTGTTTGCCTTCCGTTTCTGCAAGCGTCGTCGCTGCTCTGTGCTGCCCCCTTCTGGAGCCTCTGTGTAACTGCGGCCTCTCTCTCCCCGTGAGCAGGCCTGCGGCCACCGCTTTGTGAAGATCACGTGGTCGGGCTCGATGGAGCAGAGGCGGATGATCGGGAGGTGCTTCGTCCGAGGGAACGACCTCCAGTACGACGCCAACGACGACTGGCAGACCTCCCGCTACGAGGTGTGCAACCCCAACCACGACATGGAGCTGGAGGGCATGTGCACCATGGGCATCTCCGCGGGCATGACGGAAACCGACGTGTACATCGGCGCTCCGGGGAGCTTCCTGTGGCAAGGTGGGCGGCGCCCTCTCCGCGCAGGGAGGTGGGAGAGGTTGCTGAGGGCATTTTGCATCGGCACAGACGCGACAAAAGCTTTGGGTACAAGCGTGTCTGGTGCGGTTGAGGAAGGCCGAGCGCGTCTCCAGCTTGAGGGACCTTGGGGACAAGGCTGTCCCTGTTGCAGTTCCTGGCCCTTGGCAGAATGGCTTTGTCACCCAGCTGTGTGGTTTGTTTGTGGTTTCCAGGAAATATCCATAACACCTGGAGGAACCCCCAGGAGTCCTGGGACTCGAATGAGAAGTCCTTCCCTGACCTGCGTGGCCAGCGATACCTCTACATCGGTACAGTAATCCGGTCCATCTACTTCAGTCAGAGTATTCAATGCCAGATCGTGGTGCCAGGCAGCGCTTGCTACAGGAGCTTGTTTGGTTCTTGCTGGGGCAGATGTGAAGCAGCATTTCTGTCGGGGACACCGGGCACACCGCCCGCCAGGGATGTCCGGCCTCGGCCATTGGCGCTGTCCTCTCCAGTGCAGGACACCAGCAGATGGTTTCTTCTCCTGCACCTGGTTCCACTCAGTCCCCCTGCGGGGCCGCAGTGGTTCATGAAACCCATGTTTTCAAATAGGGGAGGGGGGGGAATGGAGTATAACAGCAGATTGACAGCTGGTCCCAGACAGCGGCGGCAGGAAGGAAGCCGATTTGGCGAGACGGGACAGCTGGTGTGGCTGCAGGGGGCGGCGGTGGGCGCGGGGCGGGTTGGCGGGAGGGAAGTGTGTGTGGCTCTGGAATCAGGAGCAGCCCGTCCGGGGTGGGGGGTTCCCCACTAAGGCCACCGTGCTGTGTCTTTGCAGGGTATTCCGTCCTGCAAGAGCAGAACGTCCTGCGGAAGAACTCGTACACGCTGATCACCGGGGCGCCGCGCAACGAGAGCCGGGGCTCTGTGATGCTGGCCGATATCGATGCCACCCTGACCCCCCGCGTGGTCCTGTTGGGGGAGCAGCTGGGCTCCTACTTCGGGAGCAGCATAGCGGCCACTGATCTGAACAAGGATGGGTAGGCTGGGCAGACGGGCACAGGGGGTACCCGATGTACGCTGGGGTTGGGAACCCCAAAAGTCCCGACTTGTAGTGCGATGATGAGAAGACATAAGGACAATAAAAATAAGGGACGTTTGGACCCTATGAGTTCAAACCTATGGGAAATAAACGAATGGGGGGCTCTTCCCAAGTTTCAGGTTTGTCATGTGTACCCCAGTACAATGAACTGCTTCCTTGCGTGTTTCCTCCTGTGAAAAGCAACATGACAGACACATTCTTAGGATCAATGCACTAGAGTAGAGATGGGGGCGTTTTACACTAAGCTGTCACTCATTTCTATCATGACCTACCAGTGTTTTTCACATGACACCATTGTAAGCATTTTACTTTTTTTAATGGATCCAAGCACCTGTAGATGAGATGCATCTGAGTCGTGCCTCTTCTCACTGGCTCCGGGCACCGAGATCACATGTGCTGAAGGTCGTCCTTGCTTGCTCTCACCACCAACTCTCCTAAACGCAAGATACACTCTTTAGATTGAAAACGCCTGTACCCAAGATCGGGGAACCTTTTATATCATGTCCCCAATATCTCAACAACGTAAGTGTGTATATGGGCTTCTGAGTGTAAGATGGTGCTTTCTGAAGATCACAGCAGATTTAATCAGAAACAACGGTGAAACGCAAACTAGAAGACACATGTGGAAACGACCGAGTGTGGAAGATGATCAAAGAGCCGGTCATCGATTTTAGAAAGCAGGGTGGGGACCACGCCCCTATTTACACCAATGGGGTGGCTGTAGAGGTGGTCAGCAGCTTCAAGTTCCTGGGTACCTTCATCACTAATGGTTTAACGTGGTCCCAGCATGTAACTGAAAGTTAACTAGGGAGCAAAGGGATCAAAGCAAGTTTTAAAGGACACCTTGTGATAAAGCTCTAAATGCCAAAAATGCAGAAAACTGCGTTAGGGTGATTTATTCACTTTGATTTAATCAATACTGATAGTTTCTTTATAACTTCAGCTATAATAAATGGACTGATCTGCATGATTGTACGAAGTTGATCAGCACTGTGTAATAAAAATCACAACAGCCCAGTAGACAGTCACTTGGTTACGGTAGACTATTTCTCTTTGAAGGCTGATGAATGAGCCCTCCAGATGGGGCCGTTCTCAGGTGAAAGGAGGTCTGGCGCTTGCTTGAGCCAGGCCGAGAGGAGCTGGGGGGGACGGGTCCTCATGCCTCCTGCTCCCCTGTGTCCGCGCAGGTGGAACGACCTGATCGTCGGGGCCCCCTTCTACTTCCACCACAAGAGGGAGCAGGGCGGCTCGGTGTACGTCTTCATGAACGAGAACGGCTCCTTCCGGGACGGGGCCAGCGTGGTGCTGCCGGGCGCCCCCGGCTCCGGGTTCGGCATCGCCGTCGCCGCCATCGGGGACATTAACCAGGATGGCTTCCAAGGTGAACCCCTATATAAATACATGAATCTATTTTATTAATATATAAGACTTATTATTGTTATGAAACAAGTATTAGGTTTATTCCATGCTGAAAAGAGAAGAAAGAAAACACAACGTTTCTGCCGTGGAGCCTTCTTCAGGTGTTATTATGGTTATTATTAATAAGAATAATACTTCCTAACAGTTTAATTTATTCAAAATTCTCAGCTGCCATGTAGCCTTTTGGAATGAGGCAGTCATTCCTCCACAGCCTTGTACTTTTCGATGATCTGGTTAGACATGAGGTCCCAGGACAGAGTGGACCACAGGCAAGACTGTTTTATCATGAGGGCTGTGCAGTGTCCTGGCGCAGCCGAGATTAATGAAACACAGGCAATTCGCCTGCGTTGCGCTGCTGCCACCTACTGGCGTTCTGTAAAGTTGCAGCGCAAGGCAAACTCGGAAGACACGCGCTCGCTGACGGAAATACCAGGTCCTGGACGGCGACGGGCTTGTTTTCATCAGCTTCCCTGTCCAGAATGAGCCATAGAACAGCAGAGCCCCTGCAATGCACAGTTCGGTCTCGTGCTCGGTCACCTTGTCCACAGCCTCAGCCGAAGGCCGCCCAAAGTGAGATGGCATTGAGCTTCAGACATGTCACAGCCTTGCAGAGCACACACGGGGAGCCCTGGCCTGTCCCATTGTGGGAGTCGGGGGGCTGCAGTATTTTGACAAGCGATTATGTGTGCATCTGGCCTTTTGCGCTTGAACTAAGAGAGATCTGCCACACCACAACAACGTTAACATTACAGGGCTCTGCGCTAAAAGCTGGAGCATCTGAGAGAGTGTGCGAGACGTCCTGGTGGTTTAATTTCCTGGCGGTGTGTTTGCATGAGGACTCTTATGAGATGCATGCCAAGAGCTTTTGCATACCGCTTAACGGTAAACCTGCCTCAAGACTCCCCCTGCTTCCCAGAGCAGCATCACCTGAGGAGGACAAGATGACAGCAGAAGCAGAGGACATCTGCAGACTGAGGTCCCCTGAGGTTCTCGCCATTCTCCCTCATGTTGAGTTGAAGTGCATTGGAGTGCCGCCACCTACTGGCGTTGTGTAGCAGTGCAATGCAATCCTGAAACCTTACCGAACTGCATCCGTTGTACATTTCCTTGCCAATCTCTAATCTCCTTCCCGTGCAGATTTTGCAGTCGGAGCCCCTTTCGATGGCTCGGGGAAGGTGTTTATCTGGTGTGGCCGTAACAAGGGGATTTCTGCGGAGTACAGTCAGGTAAGTCGTTCAGCGTGCCAGAGCCATGTGCCATTCGCACAGTGTGAGAGCAGACGTGCTATTTCACAGAACCCCTTGGAGGTTTTAATGAATAATGAATTTCTCACCCCGTACTTAAAACGTTTACTTAAAATTATTATGAGGGGGCTTCTGACTGCTATTTTCTGTCCCTATCTTTACATGGGGGGCCTCACTAGGAGGCTGGAAGTGAGTGTGTGTGGGGGTACCCCTGGACACGTTGCCTGTGCTTCTTAAACCTTCACAGGCTTGATGTATTTTTATGGGGGGGGGGGGACTCGTGATTCGACTCTTGAACCCCATTTGACAATCCCCCGCAAAGAGATGAGGGCCCCCCTAAAACCGTGTCTGACTGACGCTGTGCTTCTGCCGGCAGGTGATTGAGGGGCAAGAGGTGGGCAAGGGTGGATTCATGACCTTTGGCTACTCCATCGCCGGAGGGCTGGATGTGGACGACAACAGCTACCCTGATGTCCTGGTGGGCTCCCTGGACAACAAGATAGCCCTGCTCAGGTGGGCCGCAGCGCCGGACCCCTCGGGGCGTCCCGTCGGCTGCTTTTATCCGTTTGCTTCTTCTGTCTGCATGCATGTGCATATACAGGGCCTGTGTATCCGTGAGGCTTGGGCAGAAAAGTAGCCTTCCATTTTTGATTCCTCGTAAAAAACATTTTCCTGTGAAAGCTCACAATTCCTATCTGGATCCACTTCACAGCTGGGGCACGGCTGTTTGTCTCTGGACCTGAAATTGGATCAGAAAGCAGAAATCGGACCAGATATCTCCCTCTTGCCTCTTTTCCTGATCCCCAGATATCTCAAATCCCTCCTCTTTCCGTTGCTTGGTTTCAGGGCTCGGCCAGTCATTAATCTCTCCACGACGTTTGCCGTTGAGCCCAAGATCGTGGACCCCAGTAAATGTACCTCAAACTCCTGGTGAGAGAGCTGCAAAAACGCCCGTTGTGGTCTGTTGAGCGAGGATTTTATTTGTTATTTTATTCATGCTCGTCCTAAGCTGCCTCTTACTGTGTGTTGATGGTGTTTTCCAGTATCCAAGTGAACCTGTGCTTCTCCTACACACTGAGCACTGGCAACAAGAACTTCAAGAGGAACATCAGTGAGTTCAGATTCCTGTTCTGTACAGGAGGGAGTCAGTAACGCTTTTCAAATGCCTGGTCTGACTCTGGTTTAACCCTGGTCTGACACCGGTCTGGCACCGATTTAAGCCTGCTCTGACACTGGTTTATCACTGGTCTGACATAGTTTTATCACTGGTGAGCTGCATACCAACCTGTCTGTCTCCCAACACTCAGCTCTGGCTTATGACCTGAGTGCCGACAGGGACCGGCGAAGCCCACGAGTCCGATTCCTCAGCAACAACCAGAACACCTACAGAGGCTCTTTCTCCATGCCCGAGACCAGCTGCCAGACCCTCGAGCTCGTCCTGGTGGTAAGGAGAGCTCAGTCCACGCAGGAAACATGCCACAGGCCCTCTCCTCCTTTTCCAGGCAGCTTCTGGAGAGTCTGTTATTTTTAATTTGATGAAAAATCAGAGCAATGTAGGAAAATAATATTTAATGTTTTTTTTTATTTCATAAAGTTAGTACAAGGGCTGTGCGCATCTGTTCAGTTTCACTGCCTTGTCTTCATGTAGCTGACCCACGTAAGACTGGTTGCTCTATTTTATCCCTCCTTTACACCAGTGCTTTACTGTGCTGTACTTCTTTCACTTCAATTACTGTTAATTCACACAAATTGTACTCTTCTTTTACTGGACTTTACTGCACAGTACTCTGGTTTTGCTTATCAGGCACTGGGATTTATGTATTGTACTCTGCTTTTACCGTAGTGTTCCTTTACTTTTATAAAGGCTCTGGGGGCACCTGTGTGAGTGTCTGTATCAGTATTGAGTATAAGTGACTGTGAATGTCATTTTAAGAGGTGACTGGCCTGTTAGTGAGAGGAGGTCTGCTCTCTGTTTCCTCTCAGGACAGTAACATCCAAGACAAGCTGCACCCTGTGGTGTTCGCTCTGAACTTCTCGCTGGCGGAGCAGACCCAGAGGGGCAGGGGACGCCGGGCCCTGCAGAACCTGGACGGGTTCCCCATACTGAGAGAGGGGCACAAACTCTCGGAGACCGCCGAGGTACCCCCCACCAGCACACTGAGTCCGAACTGGCCCTAGTCGTGACAGAAATGGCAGCGCTAGTGTCGGACGCAGGAGCAGTTGCGTTAGTAAAGTGGAAGTGGTGTTGATAGAAGCAGGAACATTCATGTAGCAGTAGCATTTACCATGGCAGTAGTTTTAGCAGCACTAGTAGTAGTAATTGTAGTAGTACTTGAAATGGGCTTTACCTCTGTAATAAGGACTCTTGAAAGTGAGGGCAGTCCTTCAGAGCTGTCCGTTTCATATTGAATGACTTGGTTATACTGGGTGTGAGAAATTCGGCCTCTGCAGCGAGGTAAATCCCTAACTCTTGGTGTCCCAGGGTCAGTTCCTTGTGCTTCTTTCTCTCAGATCAATTTCCAGAAGGACTGCGGCGATGACAACAGGTGCAGGAGTAACCTGCAGCTCTCGGCGCTGTTCGCCAGCGAGCAGCAGGTACCCCTCCCCAGGTGCGTAGGGTCGAGTGTGCCCGCCCTTCAGCTACAGGACCGTGTCCGTGGTATGCAGGGGAAGTATCTGGAGAGTGTCAGGGGAGGGGGCGTGTCCAGGGGCGGTCAGGGGGCGTGGCCAGAGGATGTGTCTCAAGAGCACTCAGGTGGTGCCAGGAGAATGTCCAGGATCTGTGCAGGGTGTGTGGGGAGAGTTTCTGGGGTGCCTGGGGTCCACAGTCCTGGAGAGTCCCTGGATCCAGCTCATGGTCTGGCACAGCCAGGCTCATGCAGGTACAGTTGGGTGCTGCAGCGCTCTCGCTGATGTGAAGCTGAGGTGTGCTCAGACGCAGGTGATGCGCTGGCTGAGCTCTGCCCCGTGTGTGTGTGTGTGTGCAGTCAGGGCGGCCTGCAGGTCCTGCAGTACAGCACCAGTGTGAAGAAGCTGCTGCTGGTGGTGAACGTGACCAATCTGCCCTCGGGGGCCGCGGAGGCGGAGGACGCTCACCGGGCCGAGCTGAACGTCACCATCCCCGCCGCGCTGCGCTACTCCGGGGTGCGCTCCAGCCACTCGGTGAGAGCCGGCCTCCGCGCGGACTGAGCCAGGGGTCGGTGTGTTGACTCCGGGGTGCAGGAGGGCAGCAGTAGCTCTGCGGGGGGGGCATACATGCTTGCAGAGTCGAAGAGGTATGGGGAGAGACTGGGGCAAACGTGTGCACGTGGGTTAAGGGCGGACAGCTGAATTAAATGTGTGCTTGATGTCAAAGTTCATTTTCTGAATCCCCAGGACAAGAAGAACATTGTTTGTTCTGCAGACGAGACGTTGCTTTGCCAGCTGGGAAACCCCTTCAAAAGCAATGAAAAGGTACGGAAAGCTTTGTGCTGGGCTGAGTCCCTCACTACTGCCCCCTGCTGGGTGCACAGGGCACTGTGACTCCTCAATGGAGTTTGTGATCTGTGCTGCATAGAAGACCTAAAACCAAATTTCCACTTATCTCTTAAGTTTTTTTATCTAAAGGGTATCATGTAAAGTAATTAAACTGTAAGTCTTGCTTAAGGGGATAATGCCTATATACTTAATACTTATAGTAGTAAACTTAAGATTCTTACATTGTTTCAGCATCATGCAGAGAGAAAGATAGTGCTCGTCTTGCACATGAATCGAAACCAAACTAGGAATCTCTGATGGCAAAGATGTCCATCGTGATGTCTTTAGCTCATAAACCAAAGAAATGTTTCTGGTTTAAGTGAGTAAAATTTCCATTTACCGATCCCTCTCTGACCCCCAAACCCCTCTGTTTCCCCTCCTGCAGGCCACAATCCTGATTATCTTTGAGACCTCGGGAATCAACTTGTACACGGACAAGATAGAGACCCAGCTCCAGCTGTCCACGTGAGTCTGCGTCTGAACCCTGCAGGGACGTTCCCTCATCTCATGAGGGGGGTGTTCGCCCCAGCTGTCCCCTGATTTCAGCCGTCAAGCCCACCCCCAGCGCAGAGCTGGACAGATCTGCTGGCTATGTCTCCCAACAGCCGTGCAGATCTCCTGCAGATTCATTTCAGAGCAAGCTTGTCTTGTGGGACTCTCCCTGAAGTGGGACACGCACATAGGCACCTGTCCCAGGCTGGAGTGTTAGTGCTTAATTACACTGTGGAGTGGAATAATTACTGCAAGATTTGAACTTAGCTGTGCCGCCCTGTGTTAGTGACCAGACCGTTTCAAGGTCCCCTAAAGTCTGATATGAACTGACTTCTTCAAAGACCCTGAAGAAAACCACTTAAATCTAAAACAAACCAACTGGTCACATACTCCATGAGGCTGTATTGTATAACTAGACTTTACTGACAGAAAAAGACAACGTAAAATATTTTCAACCCCTAAAAAATACCCAAATACCCCTGTAAACATTATTCACAACTGAAACACCAATTGTGCATTATTCACAATTTTGCACAATGCATTCTTTAAGCACCAGAACTTCTCAGAGTCACCCAGACTGTTATATACTGTATAAAAAGGGTTAGGAACCTGGAGCAGTTCTGCAGGGCAGATGCTGTGCTGCTGTGTGTTGAGCTCAGTAAAGGCTGAATGTATAACAGGCTCCTGTTGCAGAATGTTAGTGAGACCAGGACAGGCACTCCTTCAGCCTCCTTACACAGCTGGCCTTCGCTGAAGGCTTGCCTGTCCTGCTCCACCCTCCTGCCACTGTGTGTGTAGAGGCTATCAGCACGCCCCTCTGTGTGTGTGGTCCGCAGGCTGAGTGAGCAGAGTGACCTGAACCCTGTGCCGGTGCTGCTGCAGGTCGTGTACTCCGTAGACGTCACCTTCTCTATGTAAGTAGAAAGCAAGTCCCGCGCTCCCCTGCTCCCTCTGCACGGCTCAGGGCAATGGTGCCTCAGTGCTCGTTAGGCACAGGCAAAGCCCAGCTCAGTGGCCTGGTATTGTTGCTCAGTGACGAGAGCAGCTTTCCCCTACAGGACGCAGTCTCAAGTGAAGACCTCCTTCAGTGGGACAGTGATGGGCGAGTCAGCCATGAAGCAGACCAGGGATATAGGAAGCCCGGTGGACTTCACCTTCAAGGTGAGTGTCACGCAAACGGTCCGGAACCGGACCCGACCGGGGGCGCTGGGAGGAACAGCCTGATGAAGATCTGAGTATCGCTGTCATCACATTCTCTGGCTGCCAACCAACAGCGGGTTGGAAAGTTTCTGCACTCAGAAAATTGCCCTCCTGTGGGTTCGTGCCTCTGCTGAAGGTGGTGTTCCTGTGGCTGGCAAGGCGTTTGTCTCTGTGATTGCTCTCAGGTCCAGATTCAAGGGGAGCCCCTGGGCTCCATCGGCACGTTAGAGGTGGAGATCGACTGGCCCTACGAGGTGCCCAACGGCAAGTGGCTGCTGTACCCAACGGAGGTGGTGACCAGGGGCACAGCTGAGACTCGCTGCGTGCCGCCCGGCGACATCATCAACCCACTCAACCTGACTGTGAGTCTGCGTCTGGCTTGGCGTCACCTGGGCTGTCTGGGCTCTGTCCTGCCAGTGGGCAGAGTTCCCTGTGCTGCACTGAACAGCAGACATGTACAAGCAAGTGATCGTAGACTGCATTAGCCTCCTGGGGGCCTTGTGTGATTTTGGCTCTCTTTGTACAGACAGAGCGCCTGACGTGTGTGACATGAAATGCATTTTAATACCGTTGCATCAATAGTCCGTCCCAGAATTCCTTTCTTCTCCACCCAAGTTCACACTCCCTCTTTTCTTTTGGGTGATATCGGCTTTTTAAAACTTCCCTTCAATCGCTTCCTCCAGTTTCCTCCCTCCTCCCAAAGGCTAAGTGCTTCATTTGCACATGTCCGAGGTATCCTGCCCACAGGGTGTAGTACCGCCTTGTGCACTCTGCTTCTGGGGCAGCCTCCGGGACGCCGCACCCCTCACCAGGAGTTAGAACATTGTTCTCTCTCTCTCTGTCACTGTGCTCAGCTGTCCAGCACCGACTCCGGCCGGCGGAAGAGAGAGGCCGATGGGAAGGAGAAGAAGGTGGAGCCCCAGGCGGCCATCACGGTCCAGAAGGCCAAGAAAGAGGACTTCCTGCTGGTAAGCAAAGAGCCGGGCACTGGGTGGAGAGAGCCCTCAGACTGGCGCTGGGTGTTTTAATTCAGCGGGGTGTTTTTCCTCCTGCAGGACTGTGCCGTCTCGACGGCCAGGTGCGAGAAGTTCACTTGCCCTCTGCGCAACATGAGCAACGAGGCCCAGGTGACCGTCAGAGCGCGCGTGTGGAACAGCACCCTGCTGGAGGTGGGTGCAGGGCTCTGCAGCGCCACCTCAAGCTGTTTTCCCAGAATGCAGCCCAGTTTACGCTCTCAGTGGGTTATTAGAGCAGTCAGACTTGACCACCACGTTGTCTGACTGATTGCACATATTGTTCAGTTTGCATCATCATCAAACCATTCCTGACTCCTGTTCTTGTTTTTGTTTTCCCCACATAGTTCTCATGTCTCCCTTTAAAGTTTATCCCTTCCAAATGTTTCCATGTTGCTGTTCTGAACACCTCTGGGTTGCTATTGTTGCTAGTGGGACAAAAGAACAGAATTGCAGACTCAAAGGTTTTCTGGAAGCTGTGCATCAGTAATCAGTAAGGTCCTCAGTAATTGCATTGGCTCCAGAAGAGTTGTGAGCTGTTTTCTGGCCACGTCGCTAGAGGAGCAGCTGATGGCTCAGTGGCCTTCCGTAGCCCTTGACCTGTTAGGACCCTGTCTGTGCCCAGGACTACATCAACGCCTGGCAGGTGAAGGTGAAGGGCAGGGCCACCCTGAAGCTGCAGACGGACAAGCCCACCATCAGGATGAGCCAGCAGACGACGGAGGTGAGCAGGGCTGGGTTCGAGAAGGGGAAGCACGTGGGCCGGGCCGCCAGGGGAGCTGTGATCTGACATGACAGCAGGCAGAGCTGGAGGACCAGAATTTCAGAGTCCGATGTCCTGCATGCCCACAGTCCTAGTCATGAGCCTCATGGCGTGGTGTACACTCAGTCTGTTGCTCCCTCCTCTCAGTTTGAAGTGCAAATTCTGCCCGTGCTGGGCAAGGAGGTGCCCTACGAGATTCCGCTGTGGATCATCATCGTGGCGGTGCTGGCTGGCGTGCTGCTCCTGGGCTTAATCATCCTGCTGCTCTGGAAGGTGAGCCCCTCTCTCTGCTGCTGTCTGATAACGTCAGGTCTTGCTCTTCAGAGCTCCAGTGGGTAGTCAGGAGTTCATCTGTTTGTTTCCTGAAAGAAGCCTGGATGTTGTCTTTATCAACATGGCTGGATAAGTAGTTCCATACTACCACTAAGTGTAAAGAAGTGCCTCCTGTTATCACTTTTAAACGCACTTCCATGCAGTTAACATGTGCGCTGTCTGGTTCCTATCTCACTGGTGATACGATAGAAATCTGCTGGGTGGTCTTTTATACCTGTAACAGGTGGATGCTGAAGACTTTGGATCAGATCTCCTTGTAATCTTCTCTGTTCAAGACTGAAAAGGTTCAGTGCCTTCAGCCTGTCAGTTTCGCAAGTGCTCACCACACCCCTCCAACCTATAATCACCCCGTTTCCGTCGGCACAGAACTGCCGTCTGTGTCGTCCGGCCCCAGTTTCCGTGAGGACTGTGGAACAGGTTCTCGGGCCTCACCTGGTCAAAGCTGAACCTGTTCCTCCTCCGAGTCTGTCTGTGTGGCTGTTGTATCTGCTGTGCTTCACGGCTTGTGCCATCACCCTCCGAGTCCTGTCAATTGTAAGATCAAAGAGAAAATGAATTGCAGAATTAACAACTACACACTAGACCACCACTCACATTAGACCACCTTTTCTCCTTTCTCCTTTGGATCAATTCAGTCTGGTTTCTCTCATTAAATGAAGCACAGCAAATCTCATTGCTGCAGCGCAGGAATTGTGGAAAAACTGACAATATGAAATGGGATCAGCAGTGCAGTTCATTAAGCAACAAATAGCCAGCATCTGGACCTGTAACAGACCTCCACATTGTTCTTCCACATTCCAACATGAGTTTGCTGGCACTGACCCAGCACAGAGCACTCGATGTGAAGAGGCTGTATGTCAATTAGTAGGCAGGTGCTCGCTGGAGCATCATTAATGTCAGCTCAACACTTTGGCCATGGAGAGACTTCATGTGCTGTAATCAAGGTGATTCCCTGTCAGGTGGGGAGGCTGAATCTCTTTGAAACTTCCGAAGGGACAGACACTGCTTGCTATGTAAACTTAACAGAGGCTGATAGAAGTGCTTTTTAAACATGTTTGTTTCTTTACTCAGCGAATTACAGGGGGTGTTCCACGAAGGCATCTTAAAGCTGTCAGTTCGCTGTGATCCTCACAGCAGGTTGCAGTGGATAACATTCTGGTGGAGATTAACCAATACTAACATTTAATACCTACAGAGCGCTGTCATTCAAAAAGCTGAATAAAATCCCCCACATGAATGGTAACGTCAGGATTTTCCCCATGGAATGCGTTGTAGATATCTGCCTTCACTCTCAGTCTCTACACTTGCCATGTCAGGCTGCCCAATACGGGGTGTTGGTGCCCACTCCCTTTTGTGCTTGGTGTTGCTCATTTCAAAATGGCCAGGCTCTGTAGCGTCCGTTTGCTCCACCGGACGGGGGGTCCCGTCGGCTCCCCGAAGGGCCCTCGCCCGGCTGCTCTCTTCAACCTCCCTCCCTGGTTCCCCCAGTGCGGCTTCTTCAGGCGGGCCAGCAGGCGAGAGATGTACGAGGCCAAGGCGCAGAAAGCCGAGATGAAGATCCAGCCGTCCGAGACCGAGCGGCTGACCGAGGACTACTGACCGGGGGGCCCCGAGGGCCGCTGTCGTGTGCCGCTGGGCAGCGTTGGTAATGAGCCTCGACCGCGCTCTGTCCGGGGGAGGGAGAGCGATGGGGGCAGGCGGGGGGCAGCATCCCAGTTACAGGAGGAAGACTGTCAGATCATCATGGTCGGAAACCTCCGCAGAGTAAAGAGCGAAGGGAGAGCAGGCGGCGGTGACCTGGTGGAAATCTGGAAGCACTGCGCAGCTCAGTCTGACCTCTTCCAGACGAGACCTTCCTGGAACTGGGAGTGCAGCGCAGCAGGGTTAAAAGAGGAGCCAGTCTCTTCGTGTAATAGCATGGTGTTGGTCACGTTTTGGCAATTTTCATGTATCAAGAGGAGGATCTTCTCTCTTAATTACCATCGACTCGCAACTTGTGCGGTCAGCGACAAGACAACAAAATATTGGTCGAAGACAACAAAATATTGGAAAAATGCTTTATTCTCTGAAAAATTCCTCAAGCACATCTACGAGAGCTAGTTTGTGAGCCTATTCAGTTGTCTTCCTTCTCAGTCGTTTTTATACTTATATGTATTATCTTGAATTACCGTAAGAGGTTAGCAGGGGTAAAACTTGATTATATGTGAATTTGGCTTTACGTGCTACTCAAAATCCCTAACCCCCAGGTGAGTCACGAGCCGACTGCTGTGAAGCACCGCAGGGCCCCACAGTCAGACACTAAACCTCCTCCCACAGACTGGCTCCTTTTTCTCTTCTGTGGACCAGCAGGACTGCTGGAAAGCCTTGTCTGCTCTTGCACAAAAGTAGGCTCTTCTATTCTGCTGCGTTCCAGCGCGTTTCTTATGACTGCTCAAGAGGGCTTTCATCTCTCTCTGCTACACCTGCACCTCCCTCCCTCTGGAGCAAAGAGCTGTGAGAATTACCCAGACAGGCGCTTAGGTTTGATGTCAAGGAAGGAGATAGATCTGGACAGCATCCGAGAGTCCTTCCCAGACAGCGGTGTGGACTCTCCGGATGTCGTCACATTTATGTCCTTCCCTGCCTCTGTCACAAATTCTTAAGTGTCTTCTGATATTTCTCCTTCCAGGGACATAAACCTTTTTTCCTGTCTTGGGAATGCTATTTTTTAACTACTCCTTTGAAAATACTTAACGTTTTTTTTCCTCTGTAAGAGAAAACTGCTTTACTCCACTAACCACTTTATTCTTTCTTTCCCCTAACTAATGGCTTCCTAAATAAATGTACTCGCACACTGTTTTCACTTTTCAGCCAGATTTATCACTCCCTTTCTCTCTGTTGCCTCTAGCTCACCTCCTGCACATGATCAGTGTCCTGTGTGTCCAGGAAATGTAGACACACTGGCTTTTCTTTGCTCAACTCTTCCTCTTTCTTCACAGCTGTCATCTTTCTCCCTTCTTGCTTTTAGACCTTGTACTCAAGGATGCAGTAAAAGCTGAAACAGTTCCAGCATGCATGAGAGTTTTAAGTGTCGCACAAGGCTTAGTGAAAAGTGCAGGGTGACCCAGTGCCTGTCTCCTGTCCCCAAACCTTCCTGTCTTACCTAGTTACAAATTTCACGATGGGGAAGTTGGTGTTGATGCCTGCCAGACCCACGGTCCTGGGTTCGAATCCAGCTTGGGGTCTTGCTCATGAGAACCTGAAACAGTAGACAGACGGGGTACACAGCCCTCAGAAGTCCCCCAGACACAACACTGAGCACAAGCTCATCTTGCTATAGAGTTGACTTGGATTAGCCAAGTAATAGATGTACAGTAAAGTAGCTGTTGAACAGAAGCTGATCATTATTGGGACAAACCTTGATTCAGAAGTAGTAGCTACTGCAATGAAACAGAGCATTTGACAAAGTTCACTTTCATGGTCCTCGTTGTTTTTTTTTTCTCCTGTTGCGGCAGTGTGGCTTCTTTAAGCGAGCCAGCTACTACAGGATAATGCCAAAGTACCATGCTGTGAAGATCCGCAAGGAGGAGCGCTACCAGTTCAACGAGGGCTTCCTGACCAGGAGTACCAGGAAGAAGCACTGGGTCACCAACTGGACCGAAATGCAACGCTATTACTACTAATCCCTCTAGCCCCTCCCCCTGGTTTCTGTGGGAACTCCTCATTGGAAGATGGGGAACTGCACTGCACAAGCTCCGCCTCTCTGAAGCCTGGGCGTGGCCAGTCCTGCCCAATAGGGTTGTGGCGTCCCAGCCGGAAGGCGACTGCTGAGTTTCCTGTACCTTTACCGACGGTAGGGGAGATGAGGTAAATGCCTGAGCTGGGCTTATCAGAATATTTTGTTTTCTAGTGCAATATTGTAGTAGCTATTCTGTTCAGACAGGATAGTCACAAATTTCAAAATATTTTGATAGAGTTTAAAAAAAAAACATTTTAAAGGGGCTATACTTTTATTTTTTTCATGTGTGAAACCACTCCATTTCAAAAATATATTTTCTTATTGGATCTTTTTGTGCCTAAACTGCCTCAAGCGTAACACCTCCCTCCCAGTTGCACACTGCTTGAATTTGACTCAGAGATGCCATTTTTACCTTAGGCTTGTCTAGGGATTGAAAACCGTGGTGAGCTGACCCCCAGCATTGTTCCAGTGCTGTAATAGGATTTAAAACTGGTTGCCATTTTACCCCCCGTTACCTTTTGAAGTCCTGGCTTCAGATTTTGCGCAACTTGTGCAACTTGTGATGCTGCTATTGGGACTTCATATTGTTGCGTCCTGGTGCCTTGTTTTTAATCTCGAATCGCCAGTTAGTTTTGAAACCCGCTGATGGCCAGCTGTGTGTGTGTGTGTGGCCTTGCTGTCCCACACTGCAGCAGTACAGGCTGAGCCACTCGCCTTTTAACACGGCACTGGCGTGCCCTTCTGTCCTTCTGGCTTGTGGATCACGGGGCGTCACTGCCTGGGGATCCCCGATTAGGGCTCTCCGGTTGACTGGAGGGGTTCTGTGCCCTTGAACACTGGACTTGACAGTGAGACGTTATCGAGAGCTGTAGCCCACAGGGCTCTGCAGGAGCTCCAGGGCTCCATGTTGCCTTGAAAATTTTCTGACTTTAAAAGTGAAAATGTACTTGATTCTGTCGAATTCCAAACTGTTCTAGGCCTCTAGTATATTTATTCTGCATTGTTTTACAACCTGCTGGATATTGTGAGTGAATGAAAGGGGCTTTGAAGTGTTTAATTTGATATTGACATGTTCAGTTTGTTTTTCATGCATACGTTTTATAAAAGGTATAGATGGTTTAATAGAGAAATGTGATTCAAACCAGTGAATTGTTTGGTTTCAAATTGTCTGTCACAATCCACTGTAAACCAGGTAAAGATATACAGCTCTCACATGGTGAAAAGCTGTTGGATACTGCACTCCATTTCAAACACAAGTGCAGCATTTCAGTTCTGCAGTGTTTTCTAGCTGTGGTACTGATATTGTCAGTCCTTGGAATAAAGGAACAAGTAAAGGTTTGTGCCATCAGGCGAAGAAGGCTCCACAGCCGAAAAGTTGTTTCCCGTCTTCTCTTTCCAGCAGGGAATAAACCTTTACTTGTTCCTTTGCAGCCTACGTCTGCTGACGCAGCTGCCTACTTGAACTACTTGTCCTTGGAATAATGTCATTCCCAGAGAAAAAGATGGGGGAGGGAATCTCTTACACTTTTAAATTGATCTTCTGTTCAGCTAGCATTGTTAGATTGGAATTGGTTAAATTTCACAGAGGTACTAGTCTCTTCTGGGACCAGATGTCTAATTTTAATATTGCTCTTTCAAAAGGGTGTATGTAATTGTTTCCAAGAATGTGCATTTATTCTGATGCCTGATTAGAGGCATATAAATGATTGTGTCCGTTGTACATATATACATACTCATGCACATACCAATATTTAAATGTTTAGTTTGTTTCATGTATTTGTACACATTCATTTTGCTTTAAAAAAAACACTGTTGAGAGTCAATTTATGTTGTACTATTCAGTGTTACTAAAAGTATTTTTTAACAAATCCTAATGGCTTGACTTAATTTTTCATTTTACTTTTCAGAATGGAATTAACCTTTACCTGTTCCATTTGAAACAATATACAGCAACAAGTTTTGGCCGTTTAGCTCCAAAAGGTTCTCACAGTGGTAGACTTAAAAGTTGCAATGTTGTTTCTTCCTTACTTGGATCTTTGCTGCCAAGGTGAATGTCTTTAAAAAGTATTGTTTTCATTGTGGCCATTCTCCACCGCTGAGCGCTAGGGCCTCAGATTCAATTACATGCCTGGGTTGCTATTGGAGTGGAGTTTGTATGTTCTCCATGTGTTAAAGTGGGTTTCCTCTGGGTGCCCCAGTTTCCTCTTACAGTCTAAAGACACCCTGGTAGGTTAGTTGACTTCTGGGAAGATTGGCCCTGCTGTGAGTGCATGTGTGTATCTGCCCTGTTACAGACTGGCATCCTGTCCAGAGTGTATCCTGCCTTGTCCTGTTACTGGCCAGGACTACAGAAGGATAAAGTGAGAGTTAGACCTTTCGAATGTGGTCCTAGACTTCAGTTAAACTCACTTTCTTTGCTGGCCTAGTAGGAATATGTCCCTGTAATCCTTCACCTCTCAAACCACAGGAAACAGGAGTACAGAAACAATGTCACGAACTCAACATCGCTGCTGAAGCTCAGGGGAGAAAAGACTCACGGAAAACTGTTTGCCTC
Source organism: Lepisosteus platostomus (assembly GCF_059453375.1). Lineage (NCBI taxonomy): Eukaryota > Metazoa > Chordata > Actinopteri > Semionotiformes > Lepisosteidae > Lepisosteus > Lepisosteus platostomus. The sequence goes on from NC_142638.1 coordinate 8,879,340, forward strand.
TGATACCTCTTCATAAGGTAAACAAAACAAACTGCACTTCAGTTCCTGACTTACAATTACCCTTAATTACACCAGCATTTGACATATTCTTGGGTAACTTTATAAGCATTGCAGGAACTATCCTATATCCAGTAGGATTCTATAAAAAAAATGAGAACACATTCACTCTAGTAATTAGTATTTCCTTCTTTAATCTCTTGTTGTAATTTTTTAGACTGTAATTTTTCAGGCTGCAGTTTTTAACTTGAACTGTTCCAAGTAATGATAGCTCAGTGGCACTATGGACAGTCCTGAGTCACCTGAAGCTCAGGTATTAGTTACTGTAGTAAGATACAGAGAATAACTCTCCTCTCTGTTTACACTTTTTCAAAAGCAGTGGCATCATACAATAAAAAGATGGTTGGGTATTTAACATTTTATTCAAGAACAATAATAAAAAACAACAATTCATACACATTTGCACGAGGTAAAGCCTGCTTTTAATAAATAAATGCTTTAAACTTTTTTAAAAAAATCTTGCACATTATAAATTTAGTTATCCATTTAACTTTCATATACTGTATCTTTATAAACGCCTGACTGCCCTTCACACCCCTCCCATCCCCACACCTAGGAAGGAAACATTAATAGGAGTCAACTTTGACCCCTGACCTGTCTGCATTAAAATAGAAACTGAGGGAACAGACCAGATGCCAGGGGCAGGGCTTCATGTACAGATGATCCTAATAAAATCTGATAGAATCACATTCTCTTCAATAAAAACAGACCTAGCATCCCCACCTGTCTGCTCCTTCTGCAGCCATCCCCTGTTCATTCGCAGATCTCAGACAATGATCCCCTTTCCTATTGCTCTAAATAGATCAGGTATCGCCAACAGAGACCCCCAACAGCAGACCCAGGCCCGTGGTCTATAGTGTGGTTTACTGATCCAACTGCTGCTTTTCATGACCTTTTTTTAAATGAATGATTTTTTTTTTTGGGGGGGGGGGGATGTAATGAGTTGCATAAAGAAATCACTATTTTTTTTTTGCCTTTATTAATGTCTTAGCTGCTGTGTGCTTATTTCATAAGTCCCAAATACACCCTCATATGAAGAGGGTCTAACTTCCACCCCTGCCCCTGCCCTCCTATTGCTTTGTCAACATCCTGCAGCGGAGCAGAGCTGGGTCCTGAAGAGAGACCCTCTAAAGAATGATGCCTGGTATCAGTATGAACAAACGCATTGCTTCCTGAATGCAAGAATGACCCAGAAGACAAAAAGCCCAGGAGCCTAACAGTCGCTCTCAGGGTCTGTGCAAAGCAAATGTTACCAGTGTTTGCAAAATAAAAATGGCTCAGTAACAGCATACTCTGCAAGTCAAAGGTGAGATCGTCAGAGTGGGACTTTGCACACCACACACAATGTGCACATCTAACATACAAAGTCTTAAAAACAAACAGGGAAAAAAAATTACATAAAAATATAAATAACTCAAACTGCCTAGAACCTTTTCACTGTGAAAGGGGGAAACCCAGCTTACAAATAAATTCTTCCTGAATTGAGCTAATTGGTGCTTATTGTCTTAATAAAAGGTTTGACCTGTTTCTAAGATGCCTTTTGCTCCGTAAGGTTGTCCCCACGTTCTAATAAGGCGATTCATTCGCTGGACTGAACTGCGCTTGGCTGGAGAGTCAATGCAAGTAAATGGCCACTAGATGGAGCCACAGTGCAGACAGGACTAATTCCAGTTCTTAAAGATTGTTCCTTTGTTGATACTTCTATTATTTCTTTGACCTAACCATGAGCTTGTGAGCTGTGGATGCAACAATCTTTACTCCATAGTCTCGGGTAGTGGCCGATTGTCATTATGATTTCATTAGGTTCTGTTACAGAATTGAACAAAATTATTCTCTGTTAGTTCCCCTGTACAATATATACATATAAAAATAACACATCACTGTCTTCTGGCACCCAATATAGAAAAAATACAACACACTTTATATGGTTTATATAAAAACACAATTAAAACATCAGAACATCAGAAAAGCTACATCTGAGTGGAGATAATTCAATCCCTCCTTCTTTTGGGGGTTGTGTAGCTTAAGTATCTGAAAGCCACAAGCAGACTATCAGTGAGTGCCTCCTCAGAGCTGCCTTTTCCCTAGACATTCAATAAGATCTTAGCTCACCGTATTGCCACTGCACATTCTGTCTCGACTCTTCCACTAAGGTTACAAGCAAGAAGAGCCATTCAGCCCAGCTTGTTTAACTGGTTGTCAGTAGGTAGTTGAACCAAGGATCCCATCCAGCTGTTTCCCGAAAGAAGCCAGGGTATCAGTTTCAACTGCCTGTTCCCTGCTCCCACAACCCTTTGTGTAACAAGGTGCCTCCTGTTAAAGGCACCCAGGTTCTGGGTGATAGTGATCCCTTTCACTGCAGCAATGGGATGGTCCTTCCCAAAGGAAAACCGCCCACCCCCCCCTTTGCTGCCTTTCACGTTAGCTCCCTAAGAAATACCTTCTCCGTGTCAAACTGTATCCCTCTGTTAGATCCCTGACACATGAAGCCACTGTAATCGTCACAGTCAATATCCTCAACAAGCCTGTCTGGAAATGTCTGGAGCGCAAGAAAAAAAAACAAAATGCCAACTTTCAGCATCCGTCAAGGGCAGGCCAGCAGGTGCCACCAACTAAACTGTCCACAAGTGTTACTCCCTTGTGTTCGAAACGAGCCCTGAGGAACGAGCTGGTCATACCGTCTCCTGCAGTCTCTCTTGATGGATTGTTACAGTGACGGTCTTTCAGAAGACGTATTAAACCCCAGCCCTGTCTGCTATTATTATTCTCATGGTGATTAAGAGTGGTGCAGGTTAGGGGCCCTGCCCTGCAGGCTGCTCTCACGTGAGTCCTGGCTCAGTTCTGCACTGGAATTGTCCCCCGGGAGCCCACAGTGTCCGGCGCAGTGCAGCCCCCCGGCCTGGTGCAGAGCTGGAGGGAGAAGCCAGTTGGAGGCCCCACCCCCTGCAGGCACTGTCTCCCCCCGCCCTGCTGCGGAGCCCTGCGACCCACAGACCCGTCTGAAAACAGTTGGGGTGGCCGTCCATGACCTTTCGCCACGCCCTAACTCCCAGGGACTGTCTGCCTGCAGCCTCTGCCCTCCTCCCTTGCCAGCCGGCAGAAGTGCGAACTTCGACGAGCAGTAAAACAAAATAAATAATCGTATAATTACTAACGAAACACGAGACACACCGATGCACCAGGACCAGACAATCAGAATAAGGTGTTCGTCCAAGCGCCGCATCGTACCTCTCCCAACAACACTTCCCTTTTGCAGACGCGGACTTCCGGCTCTGCTCCGCACCCCCTCTCCTGAAAAATACTGACTGGCGGGATCCAGCTGCGCAGCTGGGGGTGGGGGGGGGTGCTCAGTTCCCGTAAAAGCCGTAGTAGCCTGCGTCGCTGCTGCTGTCCTTCTCGCAGGCCTCCCCCCCGCGGGTGGGCGGCGAGCTCTCGGTGCTGGAGGCGTAGGGCGACACCCTCCTCTTCTTGGTCTCGGCGCCCTCGTACAGCCCGGAGTCGGCCGAGTCCACGGACTTGACGGAGGGGGGCTCCAGCCAGGAGTCCTCCCCCGGCCCGGCCTCCTTGGGCTTGTCCGGCGGGGGGGGCAGGGGCAGGGGCGGGTTGTGCTGCTGCAGCTCGGGGGCGGCGGCGCTGGCGGCGGCGGCGGCGGCAGCCGGGGAGGGGTGGAGCCGGGGGTCCGCGGGCACGGGCCGGAACCAGCCCAGGCCGGGCCCGCTCTTGGGGTGGGGGTGGGGGTTGAGGTACGGCGCGGGGGGGCGGCTGGCTCCCCAGCCCCCGGCCGGGGCGGACACGGCGCTGGAGCCGAAGGGGTGGTGCTCCTGGTAGTAGCCCAGGGCGTGGTGCGCGGAGGTCTGCAGGGGGAAGGGCTTGTAGGACATGAAGCCGTTGCCGGAGTAGTCGGCGTCGAAGGAGTTGAAGTCCAGGCGGTTGGCGCCCGCCCCCTGCTGGCCGGGCAGGTACCAGCGGCTGTGCGGGCTGCCGCTCGGGTCCTTGGGCTGCCCAGGGTGAGCGGCGTGCCCCGCGTGGCCCATGCCCACGCCCATGCGGTCCCGGCTGAAGTAGCGGCCCTGGGGCAGGGGGCTCATGTACTGCTCGGGGAGGTAGGGCTGGTGGTAGCAGCCCCCGGGCAGCAGCTGCTGGCTGTCGGTCGGGGAGGGGGTCAGCCGGTCAGAGTCGGCGGAGGCGTAGATCCTGCGGACGACAAGGACAGAAGCACAGGTTCACCTCAGCACAGACTCGGGCCTGTAGGTCACGTCAATTCAAGCACAAAAGAACAGCGGTTAGCAGTGCACGGTGCAAGGGTTCGGTCACAAGCTCCTAACCCATTAGGGGTCCTTCACGAGCTGCACTGTAAAAGGAATAACACTTAGATTAGTACAGTATAATCATCCTCCTAAGGATAAACCAATATAAAAGGCACTGAGCATATTAGGGTTAAAGGCTGATGTGATCATGCACCAAAATTCAGAAGGGCTCCCTTCAAGCTAGGGAACGCTAGAAATCAAAAATCTTTTACTTACGTGTCAAAATTGTCCCGAAACCCTTTAGCAAAAGGGTTGTGGTCTATTTTCAGCTGTGTGATCTGTATACCAAACGACAGGAGACAGCAGACAGAAAATAAGGCAATAAGACAGCAATCACGGCTCATCCCAAGAACTAAAACGCTCTGTAAGAACCACTTTAAATCTCAAGATCTTTCCTGGCTAAAAGAAATAAGTCTGGGGTTTGTTACAAAATATCTAGGCAGAACCTCCTTTCTTTCAATCTTTTGCATTTACAACAATTTTAATATGATATTCCATTTTATCTATCTTACTTTATGCCTTTTAATTCCTGCAGAACCTATTGCAACAGAGACTGGCTTATGATCATTTTTGTTCATGTTGTGGACAGACCCCAGGTACACAATTCTGCAGCATGAGGTTTTGCTGTCAGCAAGAGCTCTGCAATCCAGTGAATCCAGTTATAGGTTCTCCCCATACAGGCTTTCAGGACAGATTTAAAGATCTTAAAATTGCAAATCCTCAACTTCATGTATGTGTGATGTAATGTCCAATCTTCCAGTTGAAGCCAACAATATTAGGACTAAGACCCGACACGAGAATGTACTAAATTTCAGAAGGGCTGGGTTTTTTAAGTTAATGTGTTTTGTTGTCCAAATAAGAGTCTTCGTATCTTCAGTACCAGTCTACTTCATCTGCCCAAAAGCCTGAAGCATTGTATCAGCTTTTCCAACAGCTCACCTAAATCTATCTGGGATTTTGGGGCCACTGAGAGAAACTTAAATCTTCCTTCTCTGATGTTTCCACACACCCATTCATGCAAAGTTTGCATAGCCTTTCCTGGATCCCCCAGGAAATACCTTATCATGCATTTTTACAGTGTATATTTCTTTTACATAATGCTGTGTAGCCATTTACAGCATTGTGGATATTAAAAGCAAGAATCATGGGCTTGATTAAACTAAAGCATACAAGACGAGCACTAAACAGCAGCAGATATAGCTAACGCTGGTATATTCCTAATGGCTAATTTCTACTGCTCCTGCCTCACTTCACTGAGCACATTGTAACAAAGCAATAATCATGTTGTCTTTTGTGAAAGACAGTGCAACCAGGTGGATGCTGCACATTGGTGGTGGTGGAGGGGAGTCCCCATTACCTGTAAAGCGCTTTGAGTGGACTGTCCAGAAAAGCGCTATATAAGTGTAAGCAATTATTATTATTATTATTATTATTATTAACCCATGTCGAGATCAATATTTTTTACCAGCTTAATATGTATTTCCACACTGGTTACAGCAACCACAAGGCCAATGGAGCAAGTGGACCTTATTTAAGACACTGCACGTCAGCCCTTTCCTCAGCAGACGTCTAATTCAGGTGAAGATGCCCAAGACTTGAGTTTTACTCCCACGCCAGTCAGTTGGCAAGGTGTCGCTGCCACTCCGCCCGCCCGAGTGTGACTCACGTCAGCGTTCTGGTAGGCGGTGACGGCGATGAACTGCGTCTCCTGGAAGACGAAGGTCTGCGATTTGTTATCCGCGAAGGGGTCCTCTGTGCCGTCCTCCCTGACCTCCACCACGTGCAGGCGGGGCTGGTACTTGTGCAGGGACTGCAGCACGATCATCTGCTGGGGAGAACCGCACAGCGCTCACTCCTTAAGGCACGTCTCCCTTCCAGGGATCTGCTGCCTAGGCGCTCTGCTGCTTCAGGGTGCAGGCTCCAGCCCCAGCTCTGCTGCTGACTCACTGTGCGTCACCCTGCTCTCAAGTCACTTTAAACCAAAACCAAAGTCCAGCCCCTAAAGGACGAGCATGTGGCTCTGCAGAAAAGCGCCTGCCGACTGTGACTGAGGGCTGACTCTGCACTGTGCAGGTTAACATGGACGAGCAGTTAGATTCTGCAAGTGTAACTATCAGTTTTTGTGTGAGGCGGTGAGCTCGACTGTGTATAGGTGCATCAATGTGGGTGGATTTGTGTCTCTTCTGGGGCATGTGGTCTGGAATTGCTGTCAATGTGGGTGAAAAGTTTCACATAACCTCCCCACAGAGACAGTAACTCCTCAAAAAGTGACAAAGTGGGGATTTCCTCAGTTTGATAAGGACTTTTTTTCCTACAGGCTAAACCAATATATTTAAAAAAATGGCAAATGTGCTTTTAACTGTCTTTTTTTCAATTTCAGAGGAATTAGGAATCAATTAAAATATAAAAAGTCAGTCTCTACAATGGCAGGAACACAGCTTACGTAGCTGTCGGTGTCAGTGTGCCACTGTGTCTCAGAGCCTCTCAGTGTGTCAGTGTGCCACTGTGTCTCAGAGCCTCAGTGTGCCACTGTGTCTCAGAGCCTCTCAGTGTGCCACTGTGTCTCAGAGCCTCTCAGTGTGTCATTGTGCCACTGTGTCTCAGAGCCTCTCAGTGTGTCATTGTGCCACTGTGTCTCAGAGCCTCTCAGTGTGTCAGTGTGCCACTGTGTCTCAGAGCCTCAGTGTGCCACTGTGTCTCAGAGCCTCAGTGTGCCACTGTGACTCAGAGCCTCAGTGTGCCACTGTGACTCAGAGCCTCAGTGTGCCACTGTGACTCAGAGCCTCAGTGTGCCACTGTGACTCCGAGCCTCTCAGTGTGTCAGTGTGCCACTGTGTCTCAGAGCCACTCAGTGTGCCACTGTGTCTCAGAGCCTCTCAGTGTGTCAGTGTGCCACTGTGTCTCAGAGCCTCTCAGTGTGTCAGTGTGCCACTGTCTCTCAGAGCCTCTCAGTGCCTCTCAGTGTCACTGGGTCGCAGTTACCTGTGCCACATTGTTGGAGCTGCCCTTGTTGTTTGTGAGCTTCAGTTTCCCAAAGGAGATTTCCTGCCTCATCCAGTGAGCCCCTGAGTTGGGCGAGTCAGGGTGCATATACATCCTGTTACCTGGCAGACAGTGAAGAAAGGGAGGTGCCCTCAGTTTTACACGTGACAGGTAAAAACGTTCAGTATCACAACCCCACCCCCATTCGCACTCTGAAAACCCAGGAAACACCCCCAGTGAGGGCTCCCTATCGGGATCTGTGACGTAAATGAGATTTTCGGTTGCAGACACAAGCACTGCTCAAGCTTTACTGGTCAATGATAGCTCTCGGAAGCTTTTGTAACAAGAAACAGGTAATTAAGATGCTGCAATTGCATTAAACAAAAACAAACTCTGGAGACACGATGAGAACTGAGGCCTTGGCATCTTGCTCTCCCTGCTGCTCCTCCACAATCCCACTGATGCCCACAAGCAAGAGCCTTTCTCCGGTGCCCGAGGCTCACCTGGCATGTTGCCCTCGGCCTTTCCGCACTGGACCCACTTGCCCCCCTGGTACCTCCAGTGGTGCTGGTCGGCCAGGATGACGTCCACGTAGACGTTGTAGTGGGCCGAGGGGTCCAGCCCGCTCAGGTTGAAGCTGAGGAAAGGGAACATCCTCCTGCGAGGGGAGAGCAGACATTAATGAATACAGACAGGCCCCAAAAAAACTCTCAGAAGCCGCGATGCTCCTAGAGGGAAGTGGTTAACGGGACTGAGTGCTGGGCGGGACCTGAATGATTAATAAGAGTGTTTAATAAAAGATGCTGGCAGGGAGAAAGGGGGCACCACTCCTTCTATACTCGCTGAACTGATCCCGATAACGGCGCGGCCGACACAGAGAAGAGGTAACGGAAAGGTCGGCGAATCCCCAGGCGCCGAGCCGGTGGTGCTATCAAACCCGCGGGGGGGGAAGACACTCACACACTCTGCCAGGGCCCAGGCTGAGTGTGCTGCGCAGCAGGAGCAGAGCTGCAGCTCCAGCACAGCCTGTGGAAACCATCACCCCTCGAAGTCAATGAGAGCCTTGGACTGACAACCTGCTGCCTCTCTCTTGATCGGTCACTGTTATCCACCTGTCTGTCTGCAAAGGTCTCAACACAGAGCTCGCAGGGCAGTGCTGCAGCTTCTTGCCACAGCTCAAATATTCACATCACTTAACACTGTGACATTAGAACAGCTCAGACTGAGACGCCCAGGATCACTCCTCAGCGCCTTACCAAAGCAACACTTTCATTCACACACTTGAAAGTTCATAATTAACACTCAAAAACCCTATTTATAGTCATAACGTGAACGCCATGTTTATATTCAGTGTGGGATTAATGTCTGCGGTGCTGCATCAACAGTCTGCATTTAAACAGTGCCAAGGGGAGAACTGTAAGCAGGTGCCCGTGCTGCTCAACAAACACTCATATTTTCCCCTCAATTAACCTTTTACTGTAGGTTATACCTACAATCAGCAAACACTAAACTGGTCTGTGCTTCAATAAATCAGAAACTTTCAAAAGTGGCAAAACATTAGAGAACCTGGCTGTACTAATGTGAGCTGTCTTGACTTGGATATATTACAGCTGTGGCTCAATACAAAGCATTAAACAAAGAAGTCACAAAAAGTACCGTATCGGCTATACAGTAGGTCAGGCTTCCACAGCAATGCATCTGTATCACAAGGGTAAAGGCTGGGGGGGAAACGGGGAGATTCTGTTAATTCTGCAGACTAATTCTTTTTAAGAGGCTAGGGAGCTGTGCCAATACTCTCTAGTTACCACTATTGAGAAGGCCATTGTCTGATGAACACACAGGCACTGCAGTTAGAGCTGGACTTCTTAGAAAGGACACAAAGTGACATCACTATACACCGCAAACCGCAGCTCTACACATGGCACTGCTGTAACCCCATCACAGCTTTGCAAGATCACCCCCATGGTATTTCTGCAGTTCTCCCACAATGCATACTGACTTTGTCCTGCTTTTCCAGTCACACCATGCTTTATGAGCGCTCTCTAACCTTTGCCATGTTTCCACACCACTGTCCTCTTTCACAGTGACGGCCAGGCCAGACTTTTCAAAAGGGTCGAACCCTGCGGACAAGGACTCCGAGGTGTAGGGGGCACGCTTTTGTTCTGCACAAGCCACCCGGCCACTTGCCCAGAGGCTGCTGCAGGTTTATATAAACCGCCGTAGCATTCTCCTGAACCCTCAGACCAGCTCCTCTCAGGTGGAGCTTGCCGTCGCCACGGCAGCGGGTTACTGCAAGAGCCGTGTGTGTGCGCGCGTGCCTTTTCCTGTTCGGTGTGTGTCATTGATGTGGTATTCTTTTTCCTCAGCGGGGAGCGCAGGCTCTTGAGAGCGAGGTGAAGACAATTCTGCAACCCGGAGTGCTCCAGCACGTGCACAAGTTCCTCTTGGTAAACCTTTTCTTCGGCGTGCCTCCTTCATGGGCTCACCCTGACTACACTGCAGTGCTTTAGCTGTCCACTTCTGTGTTGCCTAACCATGCTTCCCAGAAACACATTTGTGAATTAAAGGCTGATCTTTTCAGATAAGCGATCAACTGTTTCTGGTAAACCTGATGTACGATAAAACACATTCAATAATGATACCAGATCAACTACAGATACTAGAAAACCCCAAATATACTTTCAGCTCAAGCATGCGACGCACACAGTAAACAATACTTCCTTCCTTAATATTGTCCCAGACGGAACATTTGCTTTGCTCATAAGTAAAATAACAATATACACATTATAATCAACCAATAACAAACCTACATGCATCAGATGGATGTAGATGAACAAGTCTGAGGCTTTAAATAATCCTCACAATTTAGAAAGAAGATGGGTCATCCGTGAGTGAGATACATGACAAAAAAAAAAACCTGACAGTCCTCCAAATTAAGCAGGTGAAAAATGAAGAAAAGGTAACCTAGTTCTACTGCACTTTAAAAATAGGAAGTGTAAATCAACATCTTGATGGAAGGAGCTAAAACTACAAGGGTGTTTGTGATTATACTGTCCTTCCACACCACTCGCCTGTTGTCGATGTCTGCCAGCTGTAGCTGTTGTGTGCAGATAACCTGAATATTCACCATAAAAACAGAAGGAGCAGGATAGTCAGCACAGTTACCACACCAGGTGACCACAGCGAATGTTCGAACAGATTCAATAAAAGTTCTATATAGTTAGTCATCAATGTACTAAAAACAATAAAAGAGGGTGCTGGCCCGTCTTACCCACGGCTGTGTTTCAGTCAAAGGTTAGCTTGTAATCAGCTCGAGTGCCAAGACATTTGTAATAGGGGATTAACATCTTGTCACCAGAGTTTATTACACTGCTGTGATACTCTAAATATTTTCAGGAGAAAGTGGGAAGTTGAGGACCCAAATGAGTGCAGAGCTGCAAACTTTAAGCCTTGCCCAAAGCACAGAGCACGGCAGGGGGCACTGATCACTGTTAAGGAGCACGAGCGCCCAAGACTCAGCACTGTAAAACAGAGTGTCTATGTGCTGAAAAGTTGCCACAAAAGTAATGGAAAAATGAGTTTCTTCGTTTTCTCAATATTCCAACAAGAGGCTTTGAAGCTCTGGATAAGAATCTAGAACAAATCCAGTTCCAGATGTGGAGGCAAGTGTTTCCAGTAAAGTCCACAGCTGGAAATGTGGAGTGTAATAATAAAAGTGCACAGACACAGAGGGTCACAGAGATTCAACCCATTTTAAGTCTTGCAAGCGGCACCCTCGTGTCCATACTACCACAGCAGGAAAACAATTTTTATACGTAGGTGTTTGTGATTAAGAATGGAAATAATATGAATCAATGTGGAATGTTTCGTGAGTACATCCTGACTTTGAACGCTTCGTTAAAAAGGTTCACGCCAAAGCAAATGGTATTTAGTATTCGTAACCCTGGAATAGCAGGAAAATATTAACCTTTTCATGTGAATCTAAACTGACGCTGCAGAATAAGGTTGACAAGCGTGTATCCAGGACTACGCAGCTGAACCTGCAGCTGCTGAGGTCTGGTGCAGCCCTGCAGAGTAACAGAGGGTCTGAGCTCTCAGTGCACAGGAAGGACTCCGAGAACAAACAGCCCCACGCCACCCATCACACTGAGGGCGAGGAGAGAGCGGCTCAGCCCTGCACTGACTCACTCCGCCTGCCTGGGCACAGCGCACAGACAGTGGGTGGCCTTGGTATTTTATTTTCCCCTTAGCCAACAAACTAACCAGTGGCTTTCTGTTAAATCAGCCCATTTATTAGAAGTCTTATAAAACAGAAAAGGTCTAATTACTGTAGAAATAAATAATCTAGGTTATTTGTTCTGTGTGTGTGGGTCAGGCCGGGAGGTACCCTGACGAACTGAATTACTCAGAAGACAAGCTTCAATCAACACCACGTCCGGCCTGCACCCAAGAAGGGGAAGAAGCTGCACCTAGGCAGTTTAATCCCACTTAAGAATCCCAGAGCGCTTCCTCAGCCAAAGTGGGAATCATTCGGAAGGAAGATATGGTAAAGCCCCCCCACCTCGCGCCCCCTGCGCCCCCCGGCCCTTGGTACCCCAGGGCTGGCATAACCGAACAAGTAGGGGAGCACATGTCCAGTGAGTTGCAGCCTCAGTCCCGCAGGGTGGGTGGGCCGTCCGCCGCCAGCTGCCCTTACACACCGCTCCTCCCTCGGGGAGGGGCACGGACCCCGCGCGCAGGAGCAGAGGGTCCCGGCTCCACGCTTCTGCTTTTCACTCCTTGCGTGTGCAGCAGACTGGAGACCGACAGGCTGCACGCTTGACAAGGAGCAGCGCGTCGAGAGAAAAAAATAAACCCAAAACTTCTCTTTTTTTTAGCAGCCCAGGGTGGCATCTGGCTATAATTGCAGTTGGCTCACTTGAAAGGTGCCGTGCGGGTGTGTGGGCTGAAACGATTCACATACAGCAAGGGCGGCGTGCGCATAACTTAACAGGTGCAACATCTGCATTTTACTGGGGGCTTGAAAGGAGAAAAAAATGATTTTGTGCACCTCAGTGACAGTGTGATGTCTTGTAAAGCATTCTAATCATTCACATTGATACAAAAGCATCAGCACATTTGCCCAAATTTATACTATGTGGCCTGCAAAGCAAAAGCCTAGATATCTTAGACACAATCATGAGTCATGATAGGTGTGCATACGATGAGCATCGAAAACTTACTCAAAGCCTCCGAATGCTTTCTACCGAGATAAAAACATGGCCTGTATTTAATACAGCTCAGTCCGGAAGGGAAAAAGCCCAGTTCATCATTTTAGCATCTTTAATTGACACATTGATCAGAGTCTTCAAAAACGTGATCACAGCAGGTGAACTATTCATGAGCAGCCAATATAAACGGAAGCAGCAGCGGATCCAGCACATTAGCCAATCAAATCTCGTTGCTATCATACAGTATTCTGCGATACAATCAGTTGCCTTTTAGTTTTATGCATGTGTAGAGGTTAATAATAACTTTTACTCATAAAGCGGCTTTCCAAACCCAAGGACGCTGTACGAGAAGAACAAGCCACCTTAAAAGGATGGCAAGGGATAACTGCTATTAAACCTAAGTCTAAAATTTCAACAGGACACCACAGAATTGAGTTTTGTGTCAAGAACAAAGCAAAAAAAAGACTTTTGCACACTACCATCTATATTAAAAATACATTCTATGGTGTTAAATAAGCAGCTTAATTGATCTTAAAATCACTCAGCTGTAGATTTCTCTCTCGCAGGAGAGGAATACGGAAGTCACCGGGCTAGAGATGAGAAAGGGCACAGTCTCTGGGCTCAGAAGGATTGTTCAGGACACAATTCAGTCACTGATATAACTGAAAAAAGAAACCAGCCGTGAACTTTCTTCATACGAGACCAGCCTGCCAGCCCACACAAACTCAATGAAAGAGAGAAAAAGACTGAAACAAAAATAGAGTTGTGTCATTTTCCTAAGTTGAATTGACCCTGATATTGTCAGAGTTATTAAAACAGAGCCTTTTTATAGGAAATCAGAAGACGGGGGAAGAAACCAAAGAAAGTACCAGAGAGGGTGCTCATTTGCATGCGGGGGAATCGCAGAGTTTCACTGAGTGTGCTGAACTCGGAGACACAGGGGAGGCAGCAGGAGCGGCTCGAACCCGCAGCCCCGGGCTGTAGGCCGCGCTGGAGGTGAGAAGCCTGCAGAGAGAGGCGCTCTGGGGTACACCTCAGGCTGTGCCGCAGAGAGACCGCGGCAGGGGGTAAACTCCAGGCCTCAGGCACCACGGCTATACAGGCTTTAGCTGTACGTCTCCTCCCCCAGTGGAATCGCCGTTTGTCTGTTTGATGGCCTTCCAGACCTGCAATCCGGGAACACGGCGCGCTGTTCCGCAGCCCTGCGAAATGACCTCTCACGTGAGCACGGCCCGTCTCTCGCCGCCGCCCGACGACATCCGCTCGCCTGCAGGACTCATCATTGATCACTCGCTGGGATTACTGACCACCACTGGTCTTAACTAGACAGTAATGACTTAAGTCCTAAAAAATTGTAAACTTAGTGTAAATTATCACCCGAGTTATTGCGCCCAAGAACTTAAATCATTTTTTAAAATAAAAAAATGAATAACTTGGAGAACCAATTGAGAAATGTGTTGAAAAGGAATACAGAAAAAGAGTTCACTTCCAGATTATGGCAGGGCTGCCAGCTCAAGATGGTGTTGCCAGTGGAGCTGCCCTGCTCGGGACCTGCACAGCACATTGCTTCGTACTGGGTCTCCTTCTCCACCGCCTCGTTACTGTGTGAGGTGGAGAGACGGTAACGGACTTTCAAGCATCGACGAGTCCGAAGGTATTCTGTGGATACCTGCTCTTCCAGCTGGGAGCACCTGGCTCTGGCGCACCTGTCAGAGCAACACACTCAGGAATAGTATCGATAAGCACCTGGGTGCCTGGAGAGCACAGGGCTCACAACCCCTGCTCTCTTCTCTAACCAAATGACTTCCAACGGTATGGTTGCCTTCTAACTACTCTGTTTTACTTGAGTGGGTTTCTGACACCACATGTGAAAAAACGTTCTTCACACTTTGTCAGATGCACAAGCGTTCCTCCTTTATGACTAGCAGAGACGCACTAGCACTGGCTTGCGGGATCTTAAGCTGGAGAAGCCGATTTCAGGAAACAGCTGGAAAAAGATGATCTAGCTCGATCATCTGCTAGCACCAAGAGGCCCGGGAGGGCCGGTCGGTCTCCTATTGCGTGTAACACTCCACACATCACAGAACTGAGCATGCGAGGTTTGTCAGCAACGCCAAATACATGCATTATACAGCAGTTATAGGATTTCCAACTCGCTAATATTAATAAGATGAACAGGATATTTCTTTAGCATTTTAAAAAAATACACTGGTCATCGTGTCTACCCAAAATAAAACGCTCACAGGGCTGCGATGCATCGAAGACAAGGCGAGAGCAGCACAGTGCAGGTCTCGCCCGAGTGCACAAGCGTCCTCGTGACCCCGCAGGGCGGGACAGTGGGGGGAGGGGGACCCCGAGCTCCTCGGCACGAGCCGGGACAGCGGGGGTCGGCGCTGACCCACGGCAGGGAGGCCCAGCGCGACTGGAGCAGCTCACTGCCGTGGAGAGTGGAAGGAGATGAAAGAGCCGCACCTGCGGGCAACAGAGGGGCCCTCGCACGTTGGGTGTCAAACCCCGAGAGCACAGCAGGAAGCGCGAGTGCAAGAAAACAAAAAAAAAACACACACAAATGAAAAAGTTACAACAAAACCAAACCAGAAATAGACACTCTTGCTTCCCCTGTCGATCTGCCTTTTTTTTTTTCTAAGAATAAAAAGCCGCACCTCTGAACACCCTTGGAGGGTCTCCGTTAACATGAAATATGAATATTGAAAAGCATGTACGGCCAAGCAGTCTAAAGCTGATCAGTTTTAACCACTGTCACAGCTTAATGAAAAGCTTCTTGAATAATGATGTGACATCATTTAATAATGTCTGAGATTTTGACACGAAAAGCACAATGCGGCAAACATCGCTTTTGCATTAAGCCGAAAATGCAATATGACAACCGGAATAAATAAAATATTAGGCTGCAACTGGAGAAGTGACTCTTCAAACGGATGATTACGAGCGATGTTTCCAGACTTATTCTTCGACCGGTGTTTTAAATTTAACGGAGCTGCGCCGGGCGTGACTGCTATCTGGGTGGCGACCGAAGCGAATATCGACATTCGAATCGCCTTCAACTCCTAACGGCGCATTAATGAAAAACACATAAAAATAACTTTAGGAACCAGAAAAACTTTTCAGAAGGTATCTCTATTTAGAGAACTTTTGAAACAAAAACCATTTGGCTTCCTTTCTCTGTATTTTCAGGTAGCTGATAGTTGATAAGAAAAACTGATTTATGCATGCGTATAAGTAACTTATTTTTTGGCAACAAAAGCTCTTCAACAGAGTGTACTGAAGAAAACAGACTGTTCTATTTTTTTTTATTAAAGCTTTCTAACAGTTTGGTAGATTTCCTGCACAAGTCTGAAATTGGCCACATGCTTTGTTGCTTCATCGCAAGCCAAAATCTTCTGAAAGCATCTCTCGCTGATAGGAGTCTTTTGATTTTCTCTGCATAGTGAGAGATCTACACGCAGTTGTCTGTCGAGGGAGGTTTCCTCAGAAAGAGGCCACCTGGAATTATCCTCAGCAAGAAGGAACAAACCTTGTTAAGAAAACAGTACAGTGGTGGCCAGGAGGGACTCGGGCACTAAGATCAGCTGCAGGCTGAGATCTTCAGCTGCTCCTTCACAACCTGTCCTAGGATTAGGTCTGTAACATGCTGGCCAAGACTGAGGTTTTAGTTAATCACTACTCACTGTCTTGGCCAAAGCTGCCCTGCATTTGACAGGAAACCGTTCAATATGAGTGCTTTATATAAAGTACAAAGAAATTAAACCCTGATTAACAGAAATGTTTTTTCCTGCTCCACGTTTATTCATAGCACCGATGAAATAGGGACAGAGAATAGAAGGGGTGACAGGCTGGATAATGTCCCTTGCTTAAAAAAATTCCAGTAGAGTACTCAAAGCACAAAGTCATACCTGCCATAAATACACAATTGAATTCCAAAAAAACGAGAGGGTCACATTTATTCACACACCTAAGTGTCACTTTAAATAAAATTCAGTAAAGACAAATCTACAACAACATTCTGCTCTTTGGAAGTTGTTTGGTTCTTTGAACGCTTCCTATTTCCCTGGGTTATAAAGGAGGCAACACACGAAGAATATTCATTAGTAGTATCATGGATATACATTAATCCAGAAAAAATCTGAACCTACCACTTTCTGCAGTAGTGTCTATTGTTATGGGCTCTCAAACCGAAGGTAATCTCACCAGTCCACAAGGAAATCATGAACTCCAACACATACCAAGATATTTTACCCTGAGAACTATTTCTTTTTTTGTCAAGAAACTAGTGGCTAGGCAGGAAATGAACGTTCTTGCATCACAACGACCCAAAGCATAAATTCAATTAACAAAGAAATGGTTAACTGCACACAAGGTTAAGTGCTCTTGACTGGCCAACTCAAACTTCAGAATTCGATCGAATTAATTAAACTTTTGTAATTGTAACTCAAGATGACAGTAGTTCACTAAAGGAAACCAAAGTAGCAATTTTAAAAGGAGAAATGTTCACAGATTTCCCATCTGAAGTGACAGAGTCTCATGGCCAGAGGATGATTTACAAAAAATTAACTACAGGGGTGTGAATGAATGTGACCCTCCTAATTTCAAGATTATTCATGCCAAATAGGATTTTTCTCTATGCAATCTAATTAAGATTAATTACTGCATAATATTTTTAGAAATGTTCCTGTTATTTGATGCTATTGTTGCTCTTTCATCAGGGATAGGAATAAATCAAGAGGGCACTCTATTGTACACCTTTAAAACTAAAACAGAAATTAATGTTTTAATCAAAACAGTTAAATTAGATCCTAAAGCCTCAGGAGAGTAACAGAAAACGGCACAGAGCTCAACCTCATTTGAATCAAAGTGAAACACAGTACTATGACTCTGGGTTATTTTGAGTGAATTTCTCCTGTTTTAGAGGAAAACTTGAAAAGAGCCAGCGAGTTTCGTCCAAGCCACAAGCCCCATGGTTCGGGTGCATTTCAAAGCAAGAGCTCAGAGCAGGCCGAAATCTTCAGAAGGGAACTCAGCTGGCTTTCCTCTAAATATACCTGCACAAAAAAAGAGCGAAAAGACAGCATAGCTCTCCCTGCACCCTGCACATCAAAGCCACATGGCTGTAAGAGATTTGGTAGTGTACTCGTGCTTTTCGGCTCTTTCTTGTCCTCCCTCTGACAGTTTTCTTTCTTGCTATTGCACTGTGAACTCTGAGGCTCCTTTGCTGACAAGGTGCACCACAGAACTTCCTTGTGTTTTGCAGGATGTTGCTGTTGAAAATAACCGGTAGTAGACTTATACTTTGACACCAGCAGAACACTCAACCTCCTCCTTTGTACTGTGTGTATAATCAGATAAAATGCGTGTGTGTGTATCAATCAGCGTGTTGGTCAGGGCACGGAACTGAAAAGCCACTGATGGCTCGATACCACAGCTTAGCACTTCACCACACTTGAAGTACACGAGTTACAGCCGTGCTTCCAACACCAGGCATGGTGGCCAAGAACATTCCCATCCCTCCGACAGAAGGTCCTGGAGGTTTTCTATTCCACAGCTTGAGAAGACAACAAGTACAAGGCCAGATCAAGCCTGACTGACCCCCCAACCCCTCTCAGGTTGCAGTACGTTTCAATATGGAAGGTCCCCTGTGTAAACGACCCGCACAGTAATAACAATAATCACCATTCAGAGTGACTAGCAGAGTGAAGGGGATGAACTGCACACCAGCAACTACTGCTGAAGCACTGCTCACAGTGGGACCTCGGGTGTCCTGCTCATCTTAAGAAGGAGGCACAGTAACTGGCTCGGGGAGCCAAAGGCAGAGGCTGGGCATGGTCCTGCACCCTCATGTGAGTGGTTTAAACCCCTGGGCCACCCAGCCTCTGCATGTGTGCAGTGAGGTCCATGTTTAAGAGTAGGGGCCAAACGGGTTTTCCATTTTTTTTTATCTTCACTGTTTAAAAGAAATGAAGACTCTGAAAGTATCTCAGCTGATTGTGTTTTTTTGTATTTGTTTTTCAAACACATTCTTGCTAGCTGCCCTGTCTGTGAGGCGCGGAGTTCACCGCACTCCAGAGTCTCCGAGCTAGTCTATGAGGCTCAGTTGACTCTGAGATAACCACAACCCTGCCTCCTTCCTCATCGCCTACCATACTGCAGCTCAACCGCCAGCTGGTATACGTGTACCCATTTTATAATCACGCTGAAGTACAGCCAAGCAGTACCCCTACCTGTGAGAGAGGAAACCTTCTCTTGCTTGGTTGAGTACGTAAATCTAAATCTTTTTTTTCACACGCAATTTTCTTCACCGCAGTAGGTTACTTATATCCTGAGTTCCTAAGAGACTTCAAACCTTATTTTACAGATAATAACATGCTGATATTGATTAAACTATTTATCAGTTTACCACTTAAAACATAAAAATGAATTAAGAAAAAAAAATCAAATAAACATACGATCTATGAATTAAGGCTTTAAAAAAATTACCCCTAGCTTAATTCACTGTTGGTTTCCCACTGTAAAATGTTACTATGTGTTTTAGTCACTGAAATTATTTAAAGAAATTTCAGTATGAGATTCGGTTATTATTTGTGTATTTCTCTCCAACCACATTGTAAACCTGAATTTGAAACTCTGACATATCCTGGAGCTTCCCTTGGTAAAAGCCAGAAATTGATGCTCAACCCCACTAAGAGCTTGGTCTGGCCCCCTGGTGCAGAGGAGGAGAGACCAATCAATCCTCCTGAGAAAACTGACTGAAAACCCCATGGAACCAACACCAGGGACTGGACATTGGGTCAAGCAGATTCCTGGGCAAAGGACACGCGGAACACAGCACCCTTTTTGCCAAAGTAGCCCTGGAGTGCCATTCCAATTGAAAACAGAGCAGCAGGACCCATGATCTCTGGAACTCTCTCCCCAAGGATATCAGAGAGTCACCTTCTCTAAACTCCTTCAAATCCAGACTCAAAACCCTCAAAAGCCTTTACTTAACTGGTTCCATTCTTCACCCCTCCACTTTTCTTAGTACCACCATCCACGGTCTCCTTTGTATATTGTAATTGTTTTTATCTTGTGTAGTCTTCTTATTTATTGTTGTTGTCGTCCTGTAAAGCGCTTTGAGAAGCCACGTTTAAAGGCGCTATATAAAATAAAGTTTATTATTATTATCATCATCATCATCATCATCTCTGCTCCAGATACACACCGGCTCTGTCCAGCTGCAGTCACAAGTCTCAGCGCCCCGCTTCTGAAACGACTTCATCACAACTACCCCCTACTGGGACAAGAACGTACTCAACAAACCACAAAGTGGCACCGCTGAAAATTCCGCCCAGTTTTAAAAAACTATATTGATTACACTTAAAACAACCCCACTGATAATACACACCTTGAACAGATTTCACAATTTCCTCATCTCACACACGATGGCCTGTCCGTGCCACTGCAAAAGCACATTAAAAAAGGGTTTTCGGATTTGAATTTAAAGAGTGGAAACTCACTGGGAATTACACATACATGTTGCTCTGCGTAAGAACACCCCGAGGTCGGCAAACGACAGGAGGCCATCCAGCCCATTTAATAATTAGTAACTACAATACTAAAATAACTAAAACGGGTTAAAGAGGCGAAGGTAGCAGCTTCAGCAACAACGCCTGGTACAGCCATCAGAATAACGAACTGGTATAAAGGCTCCACAGCCAAAACATTGTGTTTTCCCTCTTCTCTTTTCAGCATGGAATAAACCTATTACTTGTTCCTGTATATATATATACTATTTTGAGTGCAACTGTATGAAGTATTCAATATTTTGTTAAAAACATAAATCTACTCCGAGATTCTTCTGCAATACACACAACTTAACCAAGAAGGAGCGGGTGCAAGCATCCAAAAGCCTAACACAGGAATTGCCATTTTCTGCTGAGTCGATGCGAATTCCACAGGAACATGCTCAATCATTGTTGGTGCTTAGTCGAAGGTGACTCGTGTTCAGAAGTAACCCACAGTAGTGTTTGAAGATTACCATCCTGTGTTTCGAATGGTATATACATTCCATCACGATGATGGCAAGCTCAACTTCACCCCCAAAGCTCAGAACCATGACAGGGTTGTATTTGGTTTGATCAAGAGGGAGATAATTGACATTTCTGTTGTGGCTGAGAAGCACCGAAAACAAGGTTCCATACAGTCAGCTTCCTTTCTGTCAGCTGCATCTAAAGAAACAACGCAGTGGAACAACAGCCCTGCCCTTTATCGCAGCAAGGCGAGATTTCTGTTTTTGCATCTTTAAGCGCATATCAGATGAAGAACTTGTTTTTCAGTGTGGATGCAATGTTCTTACTGCCTTGGTCAATTAAATACCACAGAAACCCATCGGCAGAGATACTTAAATTAGATGACTTTAATTCCGGTTTCCTTCTGGTGCAATTCTAAGTCACAAAGTCTGCACACTTTATCGCAATCCCACCACTACCACCAGCTGATTTCAATTTGAACAAAAGACAAAAGGTGAGCCTTTCCATCTGAAACATGCTTCTGATTACTCTTGCACTACTAGAGTGTATATATTCAGGCAGGACAACCAAGAATCTAGTCTCATCACACATACATATGTATATTGCTTTGACTCAATGCAACAAGGAACTCCCTTTCAGCACATCCACACACCACAGAGAGCCATGCTTTCGCAGTTTGCTTTCAAAGGTCATATTTAAGCTATAAAACTTCCCAGACAAGACTGCAGAAGTACCTTGTAATCTGCATATGTAATCAACACATATATAGCATTAGTGTATATATATATTATATAATCTATAACAATTATATTAATATTATAATAAAACATTAATGTTACATATTAGTATATTTAAAACAAGATAAAGATTGCTTTAAAGGGTACTAAGGCAAATTGATTCTTCAGCTGCCATTAAAACTCCAATGTGAGAATCGCAACAGCTCGTAAAGTCGCTCTCATACCAAAACAGTCGGAAGACGGGTTCATATTGTGAGGACTTTAAATTAAATTTTAGATTGTACCAATCAGGAAAAAAAAAGGCGTTAGCCAACCTAAAAAGGAACGCTGCTCTGGGCAGGAGGGAGAACGCGACCTGCCGTCTGAAAAGGGGGGTTCCTGTCAGAGCTTTCTTCAATTCGGTCTGAACCGTCACTCGCTCGGACTGCTGTTCTGTGGAGGGGATTGTGCCGCGGCTCGGACTCAGTCGCACAGCCAAACTCCAGGCACCCCAACATCAGCCAGGGGCCCCGACTGTCAGGGCCGCCTAAGGTACCCCAGGCAAGACTCCGGAGCGGTGTTCCAGGAAATCACATCTTTTCATTTTCACAATGAGAACACAACACTAGTGCATCGTGGGGCACTTAACTAATTAATCGGCAATAACTATGCCAGAATTATTAGCCAAAGTAACGTTTACACTGACAACAAAGTGCAAATCTATAAATTGCACTTAAATAATACCTTAACAAACGGTAATAAATAATCGGTATTGATACTTAAATCATGCACAGAACCAGATTAACTATTAGCTTTATCGACTTTGAACGGTAGAAAATAGAACATAACTTCCTTTTGTAAAGATGGTGCGATACGTAACCCAGCGGAATAACAGAGTGACGGCCTGATGGCCGAAGGAATGGAGGTACAGGGCCTGTCCAGAGGAGCCCGTGGAAACATTTCAACTTGCGGTATAAAAATCAACATACACACATGGCGATAGTAACTGCATCTTTACTTGATTCACAAGCATTCCTCGACCCGTCTAGGGTTAAAAAGCACACGCACTGACACACATAGGAGAGAAATCACTGACATGTAGGTATACCATCCAAAACATATTTTTATCAATCTTACGTAAAAATGAAAACCCTTGTTTCAAACAGAAGATGAAAATAATCACGTATGAATCTGTGTTTATATATATACAATTCCCTGCTTTGTTTTCTATGGTTTTTTTTTTCTGTGTTCCTAGTATGATTCACGATTCACTTTAGTTTCTTTCTGATTTATGAAGCTGCATATATGGAAACTTTGGACATGCCGGAGCCTCACGTAACTTCAAAATTCACTAGTCTACGCGGTCATAATGTTCAAAAAACCTTTTCTTTCTACCCGAAACGGCAAAGGGCCGTGAAACCGAGATGCCCCAAGGGCCAGCTGACAGATCTGCCCTTGAACAGGTGCTGCGGATGTAGGATGTAGGAAGTAGGATGTTACCTAGATTAAAGGCATCTATTACTGAGCAAATGTTAGAGGAAACTGTTTCCCTGTTTTCGAGTGTGTAGGCCTGAATTACTGTACGTATGCCGCTGACTGCTTATGTAATGCAAAGCAAGGGCTGAAAACTAATCACTAGTTGCCTTTCTGTGGTCTACCGAGCATCTACACATGGAAAAAGAAGACTGCACACAAAAACAATTTCAAAACAATCTAACACCGCTAACTGAGTCCATCTTTTTTTTTCCCCAGAAATCGTGATGTATATCTTCACACACTTGCAGAACAGGTGTTATTTTTTAAAAGTAGTAACTGTAGTTACGCTACTAGAAGTGGCGTTACTATCAATATTAGCGGGCTGCAGATTTCGGCGGGCAGACCTGTGCTGCCAAGTGACGGGTTTTTCTTTCTCCCTGCAGTTTTTGTTTCAACTGAGTGACAGCGGGACAGAGCGGTTCTCTGTAACAATCACCTCCCACAGCCAAAACGCCTCTGACTTGCTCAGCACCCTGACCGAACCTGTCCACAATGGAATAACCTCCCTTGCTGGAAACCTTAATCACTGGTACACCACCTCTCCTCTCATTTCCCTTCTAGATCAGTGCAGGATTAAGAAAATAACATTACTGCTTATTTAAAAGTGTAAAGGTTAAAGATGGGGGTTGAATGGCTAGCGTTCAAAACTCGAGAGAGATTAGACAAAGACAAAAACTGGCAGCCGACAGTTTAAAACCATTTCTTTTTTTTAAAGAGAGGCATGGCTGGTTGCAAGGCTCGGCGTTTACGCTACGTACGTTATCCCTCTTTACCACTTAGTTAGCGCTCAAGTGCCCTGCGAGGGTGCATGTGCGCGCGCGGTGTTGTGATGCGCTGGCTTTGATATAAACCGTGTTGGCAGATGCCCTGGGATCCAAATGAAAATGACATGCTGGTCTTTGCTAGCTGCGCTGAAGGATTTAAAGCAATAAATATACCCCAAAAAAAACTCCCCTCCCCTAGCACACAGAGACATCCAAAGAGGTTTATGTCTGTGCTTTTTATAGACAGCTGCTGTGGACCAGCCGAAAAGACCTACGTGAAATGATGACTTGAGTTTTCGTACTGAGCTTCCTTCACATGGAAGAGCTAGTACGAGTGGTGCTGACCGCAGCTGCCCAGCGGTTCGAACCGGTAAAGTCAGCAATTGTGACTATATGGCCATTGCCATCTTGTAGAAAGAACATGACTTTACCTTGCTGACAAATAAAAGGCCTATTCTCTTGCCCAAACCTCTGTTCTCAGATGTTCTGAGCTAGATCTCACTAAACAATTACAGCAAGCATCACTAATATTTTATACTTTATCCTGATGACCTGCCAACATGGAACCAACATAAACGACACAAGACCCCAGCGCCCCTGACTTAAGCAGTGCCCTCGACCCGCCTCAGACTCACTGGTGCGACTCCAAAATACCCAGGCTGACTAACGGATAGCTATTTCCTCTGACCTCACAAGCGAGATGGACTGACAGCCTGTGACCCAGGGGCAGCGGACCTGGAACTGGCAGTCCAGTATGTGGCCATACACGCGTGTTCAAGAACACTTGCTGGGGCATTCCTGTCACTACCCACCTCATGGCATGACTCCACCGACCTCCAGACATTCAAAAAATTAAAAAAAAAAACTTAAACGTTCCCTCTTGCTCCTTTAACGTCAAGTAACTGACGTTAAAGAAACTTTGCTGCGACGCTGAAGGCGGACCTGGACGTGTTCAAGGAGAGCGAGGCGAGCTGTGGGATGTGAGAAACCAGAGAATCGCCTCCCTCCTGTGCCCACACTACCTCGCAAGAGAAACGGCGAGGCAGGAGGGGTAAATCTTCGGCTTTTTACATGGCTCGTGCTGGGCCAGTGTACCTCTGCCCAGCTGGCTTCAGAGACTGTAGGCCTAAAGGGGTTTCACGCACAGGTTTATTACGCAAGGTGAAAATCCACATGACACAGATTTTAAAAGCAGAGGAACGGGCTTCCGGTACAGGACACGACACTCTTCCCATGATCCTCTACAGCACAGCCCCACAACGTGCCTTCCCCAGGGCTACAGTCATGCAGTTTTTCCAAGACTCCACGGCCTCTTTGGAGGTGAGGAAAAGGTTGATCAAATGTATCTACTTGAATTTTAAATTCAAACCAGTGTGAAGACCAGCTAGACTGTAACCTTCTAAGACAAGGACAATATGAAACCTATTCTTGTGGTATGAAACCTCCTCTAAACACTTATTTTTAGACTGAAACAGCAACAGCAAAATATACCTAGATCTTAGTTTGTGTTTACTAACAGAAAGTGCATTGTAAAAAGACCACACAAGAGAAAAAAAGAGTCTTTAAAGGGAGCGCAAGCAGGTGCGGTTCAAAAAGTTGGCGCAGGCCACGTGAGGTTAACATGCCCTCGTGAACAAAGCAACACCTCTTTATCCTCTCCTGCTGAACCTCATCACCTCCTGCTCAACACGTACAGGTTGAGTAATCCCTGTAGGCCAACTCGGCAATTAGTTCAATTATTAAAAAAAAACAAGCAAAACCTGAATCGGAACAGGACAATTCTGAAACTTCTGTCTGACGACAATTTTAAAAGTTCTGAAAGAGTTTACAGGGCACCAATACACACCAAGAGGTTCTCAAATGATACGAATGAAAACTTTCTGTAGTCCAACCAAAGAGCTCTTAGATATGTCCCATTAAACACGCTTAATGTTATTCTCCTTATTTTTCATTATGTACATTTCAACCTTAATTATTTTACAGCAAACTACAAATTTACTGTAATTGTAAGCCTTGAGAATTAAGTTCAAAAAGAATTTTATCTGTTCAATAGTCATACATTTTTCTTCTCTGAAATAATCACTTCCGATCAGACGATAAGATATGTATATGCATATTAATCATTAACATGTTCAATTATCTAACATAACTAGGAAATGGGCAGGAGCTCTTCTTTATAAAATATATACTTTCACAACACTCTTCAGAAACAATGCAGAGAACTCTGACTAAAAATAAAATTGCTTATCTAAAGTGAACCAAAAGGTCAGATTTGAATTTCTTTCTTTGTCAAAATAGCAAAACATAATTGAAAAAAAAATCACAAATTATTTATTCCTTTAAAACAGGCTGATCGGTCAAAATTTCAAATGTAAAACACCATCTTTTATGACACGCTACTAAATAATTCCAACACAAAATAATCTTTCAAGAATCTCCCTATTATTTTGAATTATTTGACTTGTTTGACCATGTACGTCATGAAGATCTTCTGAATGCAGACAGTGAGTACAGGTTTTTCAAAGGCTAAGACACACTCAGACTGAAACTGTGCGTCTTCATGAATGGCACAAGGTGCTGCTGGCCCTTCAACAGGCAGCACAGTGCTCCCAGTCACTTGTTTTAAAGCAGTTTCATCTCTGTCTGCTCATCAGCACCAGAGCTGACTGTCTCTGTTGGCCCACTGTATCATCTGCTATCCAATTTTTTCTTACACTTTACCTTTGTCACTTGTAATCACAGTAATGGCATTTACTGTACTGTTCTGTATATTGAACACTGTATGGTATAATCTCCTGTACTCAGTCTAACTCAGGGGCAGGCACCTCCAGTCTGCAAATGATGGGTTTCTGCAGGTTTATGAGTCAGCTTTCAGTCAGAACCTGATTAAGACCTGCAAAACAATCCTGACTTAACTGCTCACCCACTTACACACTGTGGGTCAATGAAGTCTTCTTAAGGCTGAGATGGAATAAACCTAATCGTGATAAGAGGGAGCACCAGCAGAAGCTAAAAGAACACGAAAAATAGAGGCAATAATTATATCGATGCTCTGCTTTACAATTAAAAAAAACGCTCCTGGTCCCACAGCGTTTTCAAAATCAAATATCTGTGGAAAACGCCTCTCTGTCACGCCGCCCAAAACAGAACACTGACAAGGCCGCTGAACTCTGGCAGCAACTGGTGAAATAAAACGTAAGCTACACAACTCTCAACACCTGGGCGCCCTCGTTTTCTTTTACTTCTGCTGTACTGAAGCTCAAGCGGTCTTACGACACTGAACACCGTTCCCTTTGTGGCTGAGGACACCAGCACGGGGTCCAGGCAAGTCAGAGGAACACAGAACAGCAATAAGTCTGGGTCCCCCTGCACTTCCTAATCGCTACACGCGAGTCCCCTGCCTGCTGCAGCGCCCTTGTCGAACTGGGAGACAGCCGGTCGCCATCGAGCTGCAGCCCTCTTCAGCTTCACAAGGCCACACTTATTCTAGACTGCAGTCGGTCATTTCGCAAGGGAACAGCGCTTTCTCGCTACCATTTGAACTTTCAAATTGGTCAACTGAGTTGCAGTGAAACAAGAGGAAGCGACAAACCAGGGTGACTGAATTGTGGTGCCGTCCGATTTGCATTGGTATTGAATAAATAAGCAATGTCACCCCAACAGGTATTTACTTCAACAGTAGTTGAATTACCGTTATCAAGCAAATTTGACAAAGATTAATATTACCTTAACAAGGTGGAATTTGTTTCATTAATGAGCAAAAGTAGAACAAATGTAAATCTAAGACATTAAAAACCGTACTTTTTCAACTTATTTCCACAATATTGTAATAGAAAATCTTCAGGCGTAATTAGGTAGATTGTACTTCATGTATATAATAAGGTCTGCTTGGATATAGGAAAAATACACTGAAATTGCAGTGGATTGATGACTACTTTATTTCTACTATTAAAGTCAAAGCAAAAAACTGATTCATTTTTGCATTTTTTTCAATTTTTAAAAGGCTTATACACTTCTCCATTAGTTTGCTCAACCTTATTGATATCCTAACCATGTTTTGCCACTAATTTAAAAAAAAAGACTCAATTTCTAGGCAAGCTTATGTTGCCAATAGATCATCATGGTCCTTATATTACATTGTTATTTAAAATATAAATAAGCATCTGTGCATTGCCAGAAAGACCGGGCAGTATCTGCTGTAAAGCTCATCTAAAGTCGATTTTTACATCTTAGGAAGACTATACCCATATGCAAAATACACAAGCCATAGTTACTATACTTTGATCTAATAATGATATACTAATGCCACGAATATTTCTTTCATCCAGCATTTACTGTCTCTCACAGCTGTTGATAGTTCTTTCCGGTGCGACTTGTTAATGTTAACGGCAAGTTGCTTTTTTTATTGTCAATTATAATTAGAAAGAAAATAACAAAGGACTAATAATAAGAAATAAAAAAAAAACACAATGCTCTTTAAAGGATTCGGCTGAGTTTTTTCCTAAGAGAACTTTTGCACCGAGTGTTAATGTAGCCTGTGGAGGCCGCAGGAAGGGCTTGTTTAAAAAATAAACTGATGGATTCGTTTTACAGTACGTCTTCTCCTCCTGTAAGAATTTTCGACGGACGGGAAGCCCACAGCCCGAAAGCCCGATGTCAGGAAGACGTGTCGCGCGTTAGGAAATTAATCGCCCTCCTCGCGCTAATGCTCGCTGACCTATCAGACCACACCGGGGGCGCTTCTGTCCTGGGGGGGCGCGCCGCACCCTTGGGGGGGGGGGGGGGGGGGGGCGCCGAGGTGTCACAACGTCCTCGAGGTATTTCACAATCCCCATCCCCTAATTAACCGCACACCGCCCGTCACGACGGGAGCGCTAGGGCAGGTCCAATACCAATTGCTCAGATAATGCATTCGACTTCACCGAGGAATTTTTAACGCAAGGCAGGGGAAGTACCAAAGCATCTCAAAATGCGGTGAAATGCAGTATGTTTTTAAAAAAAAAAATATGAAAAGAGCTCTAAAGAGTACGGGCCTTTTTAAATCACTTGGGAATTTTTAGTGGCCACGATCAACCTAAAGTAAAATAGCCCTTTCGACACGCAACAGCCAGTACCTAGATAAGGCCAATGAAATAATTGAGCTTCTAACTACGAAAGGTTAGCACTGCTCTTTAAAAGAAGAAAGTACTGCCTTAATCTATAGTTTACGCACAGCCCAGAAGTAGTCAGCTTCATGCGGTCATTGGGGTTGTGTGTTTATGTGGAGCAGTGCATGTGTGTGTGGTTTGAATGCGAGACGGTGCGTCTCTGTGTATACCTATTTGATGTGTTGGAGACAGGGGGTCCATATACAGCCGGTGAGAACTCCAGAGGACGGTCAACTTTCAGACTGCAGATACCACACTGGCAAAAGAGCAAAACTATTTCAAGATATATATGTTGTTGTTTTTTTGTGGTGGTGGTGAGCCGTGTGCGGAAACGGTAGTGCAAAAAAAAAACCGAAATGCATAGCTCCAGAAAACTTGACAGGAAACAAAAGGTCCGGCTATTTAGCATTATTTATGTCGCTTTATTAAAACCCACGAGAGAGCGTGTGGCTTCCGAACCGGTTTCGGTTTTGCCGCGACCCGCCTGTGCGTCTTCACTGGGCACTGCTCGTATCCGACAGAGCCGGGTTTCTGAGCCGAGAGCGGAGCGTGATAGAGACAACGCTGAATGCAGAATACCGTTAATTAACTCGATAGTAAAGAGGAGGCCGTCAGAAAAACAAAAACAACGTAAGCTACGAGGCAGCAAACTTGCGCGTCCTTACCAAACGAATTACAATCTGCGCCGCTAATACCAACGACGACGATGACACCGCTGCTATAATTGACCCCACATTTCGTGTGAGCACCCATCAGGAATAAACCCAGCGGTCTGGCGTTTTAAAAATAACACAGAAACAGTCCTCTTACCGCCCCTGTTTGGTGATAATCATCTCGGTCTGGTATTTGTGAAACTTCGCCCAGAGCGGGTAGTTGTTCAGGACGGCTTGGGTCTTCCCGGACACCTGCAGCCCGGGCAGCGGGTACATGGGCGGGCGGGGGTACCCGTGCTGGAAGGGCGCCGTGTACCCGTCTCCCCCGGCCGGGTAGACCTCTTTGCCCGAGTGCACGAAACTCTCGCCGCCGCCCGGCGCGAAGCTCTGGCCGGCGCCGCTGCGGGTCGGGGACCGGACGGCGCTGTAGGGGCAGCTGTCGAGGCCCGGCGACGTGAACAGCCTCCCCATGTGCGACCCGAAGCCCGTGACGGTCTGGCCGGCCGAGTACGGCAGGGTGATGGAGCAGCTGTCCTGGCCCGCCTGCAGCGGGTCCTGGTAGTAAAACCGGGTGTCCTGGATCCCCATTTTGAAGTCGGACAGATCCTTGCTGCGGTGCAGGTGGCTGTTGATGTCCGAGTCCTTTCCAAAACTTTGCGCCTCAGTCCCATTCAACATGCTCACGTAAAAATTGCCACCTATTCCGCCCATTTGCTGCGTCAGCCCAGGTGTCCGTGTAATTTCATAAGTTCGCCTTGTCTTCCGTTCTTCCTCGTCTTTCAATGAACCCAGAACCTGCAGCAGCGCAAGCCCGCAAGGTGCCCGAACCGGCGCCGAGGACGCACCAAGACAGGTGGGATGGGTTCGAGCGGCGGTTACTCTTCTTAACTACCGCTAATCAGGTGGGGGGGATTTCTTTTTTTTCCTCCAACTTACAAGTTTGCTGCTGTACAGTGTTGTGCCCAAAAAGAATAAGTTTAAAAAAAAAGCAACGCCAAGGAACTTAAATTAACGCGATAGCAGTAGCCGTTCGTGAACTGGATAGTTCAAGTGAGCTATTTTGAAAGTATAGTAGACATCACAGCGTGTTTCACCCAGCTCGCTATTAAAGCTGGAAACACATGCTCGCCTTCTTAAATCATATATAGTTTCTAGAGCCGCTGATTGGCTGGAGCGGCGGGACCTCTTTCACAGAGGGCTGTGCTGTCTCGCCTGGGGCTGTCGAGAGTCAGTCCTCATCACTCGCGCACCGAGGCGCTTTTTAAAGAAGGCAGCGATCTGCCCCTTTCGTTTAGGAATTGAGGGGCTGGTGTAAAGCGCCCAAGAACGAGTCTGCATTCCTCTAGTTTAACAGAACAGCACGGGTTGTCAGGTAAAAAGAAAAACCGCCTTTCCCTTTTCCAAAGCACAAGGGGTGTATTCATTTACGCGAAAGAAAAGGTGCCCACTGCTGTATCTGTGATCGCCCAGAAACACGATGTATACCCACCCCT
This sequence comes from Lepisosteus platostomus, assembly GCF_059453375.1. Lineage (NCBI taxonomy): Eukaryota > Metazoa > Chordata > Actinopteri > Semionotiformes > Lepisosteidae > Lepisosteus > Lepisosteus platostomus. The sequence continues at coordinate 8,910,226 of NC_142638.1, forward strand.
CCACAAGAGAGAACGAGATGTCTTCACCTGAAAGTCAACGCGTTTTTTCCCCCCCACATTTATGGGTTGTGTGAAAACACCATATAGCCCCGAACCCCTCATTAAATCGGGGGGCTTCTGTTTAAATGTCTAAAGTCGCAGTTCTTTAATCTGACGAACAAATCTTACTTGGTAATGACAGTAACTGGAGCGTCAACGAACAGCTACACCATCAGAAATAACGATGCATCAAGAACGTTTTACGTGGCACAAAACGCCACACATTTTAGAAACTTATTAAGCATTATGCTGGCTAGAGTGATTTTGGAAGTGGCTCTTCTGATGATGTGCCCAGATAACACTGAACTGGTTTCGCAGTTTCCTTTAAGGTTCTTTGCCGGCTTGAAATGCGAGCCTAGTGCCCGGTTATCTGCGCATCGAGCCTCCTTGCGATCGGTTTCCATCAGGAAATCGGCACCGCAGAAACTGCAAAAAATCTACCGAAATACCCCCCGGTACCACGCGTCCGCGCCCGACTCGCTCTGCTCAAGACGGGCTCTCAAGATCCTCGCTCTCTAAGATACCCCGGACACTGAGAACACATGCTCATCTTGCTTAAAGATGTTAGCTGCTGCTGCTCCTATAAAGTCACCTGTTTTTTGCAGGTCCTTTTTGCACCTTTCACATTTCGAGTAGGCTGTCGCCCTGTTTTAAACATGTTCTCTCTCTGCATGAACCGTGCTGGTGAGTCGGTACTCCCCATTAGCCAGACTATCGCTCAGTTCTATACCAGTTTCACTGCAAACTTAGGACTGCACAGTGGAAGTACGAACGCCCCATTTCAATAAAATACAAATAATGATGATGATGCTGCTATTCGAATACCTGCATCTTTATAAGGTTTCTAAAATAGGTATACATGCACACTGGTAACAACGTGTTTTTTTTTTCTTTTCACCTAGGAGAAAAAAAATGAATATTAACGCAGTTTATTTTCGATATGCACGTCACAGTCTTCACGGTGAATTTTTAAACAGACTCAAAAGATAAAACTCCATAGATCTTAGTTAAGTTTCATTTAAGTCCCTGCGCTGGAATTCACTGCTGTTAAAAACGCCGGATGATGCCGTGCCTGTCCAGAGGTAAAGCAGACTTTTTTTTTAAAAAAGGCTGAATGTGGGATTACTGGGCACCAGGACCAAAAAAAAGAACTAGTGGAAAGAGTCTTGTGTTTGATATTTTAACGGGGGTAAAGGCATTAACCAAAAACCGGAAACGTCTATGTAAATGTGCTGTAACTCACCGACTGGGCTGGGGGAAGGTGTCAACATGCTTATTCAGAATGTTTATTCCAGTAAATAGTGGTGAATACCATTACAGACTTAAAATCTCCATGAAGCCAGCGGAAACTGCCAAGCTTTAAGAGTGATAACCCGTGGGCCCAATATACCGGGAGACAGCCCCCTACCAGATCGCTGGGAATAAGCGTCCCATTACAAAACACACGAGGAGCAAAGCTCTGAGCCCCCGAAGGCATCAAGTCTCTCGGAAGGAGAATGTTATTTAAGTGTAAATTAAGGACAGGATTCAGTGTTGGCAAATTGGGCTTATGTGCCTTATAACTCGCAGAGTAAGAATTTGATTGAGGTCTCTGCTAATTCAAGCCATTCTGACACCCAATGCAGTGAAATATCTGTGCCGGCCAACATTTGTTCTCAGTCCAAACGCCACAGAGATGACAATATCTCGGCCAGGGTCCCTGACTGTTCCACACAGCCCCAGAGATGTGGACAAACAGCTTCAGGGTAATGACTACACATCCCTGCCCCCTGCGCTGTGCTCACTTCAAGAGAGAGGGATGGGTGGCAGTGTGGTAAGATGAAATGCAAGAAAGAATAAGAGAGGGTTTATGTAAGAAATAGAACAGTTAGATGCCTATCTCTGCTACTTTCGACTTCATGATGACTAACATGATTTCAGTTAAACCACCAGCAGCTGGAATCCAGAAACCTGGTGCTCACAGCACAGAACACCTGAAGTATTAAACATGGAGACTTTTTCCATTACAAAAGGGCATAGGTGATAAGCTCTGAGCAACACTCAAAGCTGTAGGAACTGTCAATACTCGAAGGAAGAACGAACGGGGAATTTAACTTACTGCATTTCACGCTGTAGGCTTCAGCCCTTTCCTTAAAGGCACATCAAACTTCACCTTCCTAATGCCTGAACAGCACAAGGGAAAACACAGGGCATGACAGCAGATCCCAAACACCAAAAGCTTGCCAACCTGTGGAAAAAAAGAGCAAGAATCAAATTTCTACACTACTGCAGACACACAGCTTTATTCCTTCTTTGTTAAAGGTATTGTTAGCTCCAGTTCATCAAACAGAATAAATAAGAAAAAACTATTGATACTGCTGCCATTTATAAAGGACATCTTCAGAAGAACTAATAGTTCAGACTGAAGCCTTCATATCATACAGATTGAAAAAAAAAATACCCTAGTTCTACTTTAAGCACCATTTCAACTGTCTCTTACTCTTTATGACCCCCCCGAATTACAAAATATATACTGTAAGTAGCAACCCTTTAAATTTGCAAATAAAAAGTGAAATTATCTTTTTCTTCCAAAGCCAGGAAAAATTGAAAAAAAGAACAAATTTAATTTGTGTTGAAATAGGAAAACGATATCTGGTTAATGTGGTTAGGAGAAAGGTAATGAAAGAGCAATCTCTGCTCGTCAAGCCTTTAGGCCAACATAGTTCATCGCAGAAACACCACGGATATTCTGTGGTTCCTCCTTCACTACAATTGCTCTTATCCCACTTCCTGTGTTTCTTGTAGCAAGGTGAGCACAGAAGGTCACACTATGATTTCATTGGTGCTGACACTGTGCAGGAGGGACAAGACCTGGGCCTGATTCTCCCTGAAGCAAGAGCAGTGCACATTCATCTGCTGTGAAAACCGTCTCGCAGGTCAGGTGACTGGAGACACAGCACCTTGTCTACCATCATGCCCTGCTCTGTGAGACTGGCAGTCGCAATCTGTCAAACACATGCAGCCTGCATATCTGCGAAGGAGGCAGAGAGGCTTCTGATTCTTGTTCAGACTTGGGGTGTCTTGGGTGGTTTACCGTGCTTGCACAGTCTGAGCTGCCTCTAGCGGAACCTGAAATTGTATACCACACAGCAAGGAGTTCTGGGACATGGACACAATACTAACCGAACTGAAAGGCTCAATGAAAAGGCTCATATTTAGAACAGTGGAGTGTCAGCATGTTGTAAGCTTTTGAGGAGTGTCCACATCAAGGGTTGTCATATGAACTTCTTGATTAAGTGTTGGGCACAAATGGTCAAAATGGTCCAAGGGGAGTCCTGTCCCTTGTGCATCGACACAGAATCCACTATCTAGGCCTGGCTATTCCAAAATCAACTTGGAAAAATAAAGAGAAATTCTGCACAATTCCCCGTACTAAAATGCTATCTGGAAGTGTGTGGGCCTTAAAGACAAAGGACAGTCTCTGATTTAGCTACTTAAATGAGGACAATGCGGAACAGGTGTTTCCGTCCATGACAGGAAAAATCTTTTTGGACACTGCACAATGCGTGACAGCAAAGCTCTGTTGCTGTATGTTGTTCCTGTTGAGAAGTTAGAGGTCTGCCACATTCAGTAAAGCTATAAAAAGCTTAAATTTACCAACCATTTAAGATGAAGAAGCCAGAGAAAATGTAGCACCTGGGCTGTGGTAGGCCAGGGGACTTTTTCTTTTTTAAAGTCTGATTGAAAATCACACCTCTGATATTTTCTTTTTAAATGTTCTTGGTACATAAAGAGGGATTTGATTTTTGTAAAACAAAATCTTAAATGTTTTCCACTGCATGGGAAAATAAATAATTTATCCAATTAAGCCAGTAATTATCTTAATTACAACCAAACAAAAACTAAAAGCCCCAAAGGCATCTGCAAGCCCGACAGTGTTCAGAACAACACCTAAGACGGGAGACACTGAGCATCATGGAGATTAAGATCCACAGAAGAAAGGTGTCTTCAACGCAATCCCTTCTCCCAGCCTTTAATTCCGACCCCCAACGTGCAACACTGAATGTCAGTTAGTTCTTCTACCTTTAGTTGGGAATCTGCAATTGTTTCGTTTTGGAAAAAACCCTCACCTGAGAACATTTCTTTCGCTTTACTGCAGAGGATTGATGACCATGCTGCCACGCACATGCCAGCAGTCATATCACTCTGCAACTCACAACTGGCAGCCCACTGGAGCTCAGCAGGTGTGAGGCTGGTCAGTACCTGGATGGGAGACTCCTGGGAAAAACTAAGGTTGCTGCTGGAAGAGGTGTGAGTGGGGCCAGCAGGGGCCAGCAGGGGGCGCTCACCCTGTGGTCCATGTGGGTCCTAATGCCCCAGTATAGCGACGGTGACACTATACTGTAAACAGGCACCGTTCTTCAGATGAGACATAAAACCGAGGTCCTGACTCTCTGTGGTCATTAAAAATCCCAGGGCGTTTCTCGAAAAGAAAATCCCCATTGGCCCTTACCAATCACGGCCTCCTAATAATCCCCATCTTTGAATTGGGTTCATCACTCTGTTCTCCTCCCCACTGAGAGCTGATGTGTGGGGAGCGTTCTGGCGCGCTATGGCTGCTGTCACATCATCCAGGTGGGGCTGCACACTGTTGGTGGTGGAGGGGAGTCCCCATCACCTGTAAAGCGCTTTGAGTGGAGTGTCCAGGAGAGCACTATATAAGTGTAAGCAATTATTATTATGCTATATTTTTCTGAAAAAGGCCCCAGAAATGAACGTCCGCCTCCTTTTCCTCATTATGGGCGTGCACAGCTCCCACAGGACAGTCCTCTCCCACCGGAGGAGCACGGCAGCTCTCATCGCCAACGCTGCAAGCGCACGGCTGGCGGTGTGACTCAAGAAGGGTACCCGAGCCAGGGACAGAGCCCAGCCTCAAAGGAGGGAGGTCTTGACCCGCTCTCCAAGAGAGAAACCTTACTGATTCAGCCAGTCAGGATCCCTACATTTCAGTCTTTTTGATCAATTATTAGCAGATCTAAGGACGCTGCTTGACCAAAAGCCAGTCTGGTGTCACTGCCTGACCAACTGCTGTGTGACTTTTAAAGCATATTAGTGACAGCGCTTCTTAAATGGCCTTTGGCATGTAATTCATTTTCAAAGTCCTTCTACAACACAGTTTCACGCAGAGTGGCTGAAATTAAGAGGACGATCTCTTTGACTAGGCAGAAGGGATCTATATCTCAAGAACAGCTTTTCTCCTCTCTCCGTGTCTTACTGCCTGCTGCCTGCATTCCCAAACCTCTCTCCCTGTCTCTTCTGTTTTTGAGAAAACAAAATGCCAGGGTCTGGCCGTTTACCTGCCTGGAATCTGCACTGTGTCACATGCGAGTCACTGAGGTCAAACAGGACAAGACAAGCTCCCTTGGCACACAACTTCATCTTACAACAGCTGCCTGGAATACAGGGGCCCAGAAGGCTAGTGGACAGAACCGAGCTGAGCTGAGTCCACATGGCTTTTAGATAACTGTTACCGGTCTGTGCAAACAGTGCATCGGTATCGAGAGGAACACCGAGAAAAAGCATAAGCCTGGAACAGTTTCTCAAAGCAGAAATCTGAGCAAATTGCACTGGATTCTGACAGCTCAGTTAATATCAGCTGCAGGCTACAGGATAACATTGTCATCATCCCTTCTCCTTTCATGACTTTACATGCACAAGGTTCCAAAAATGACCCGTCCATTTTTCAGCACTGAACTGAGGATGAGATTGGACACCATGCTTTCCACCAAGTCACAGAGCGGGTTGAGTAATTTGACAACTCTTTTTGAGTCATCTGTACGCAGAAAGGTTTTCTGGGGAATTTTACCTGCTCTATAAAAAGTTGAACCACCTCCTGAGACACGGCGGTCTTTCAATTAGCCCATACAGCACAAACAGTCTCGGGTTCTAAAGGTCTTTAAATATTAACACTGAACATTTCAAAGAGTGTCCTCCTTAGGAGTTTGTCTCCTTAGCATTTAAAAAGTCTTCTCCTATTTAGTGGCTTTATTTCATTCTGGAGTTCAGTTAATTAGAAAATATTTAAAAATTTCTTCAGACTTAAGAAAGTGTATTCAATGTGCGCTTACTCCTGGAGTGAACTCTGTGTAACCCTTCTATACATACATCAACATCCCCAGTAATTTTCATGACAAGGTCTTCTAGATTTCACTCCAATTTCTTAATGGCTGAACTGAATCAATTAGTGACTTAATAGATCTTACAAATGTTTCCAAGTCTTTTAGTCATTGAAGAGTGCAAAATAAAAGAAAGTGAAAAATAAAATAGAGTAAAGTAGAGTAATAAAATAGAGTAAAGTAGAGTAATAAAATAGAGTACAAAATAAACTAAGAGCTGACCTACATTCAGGACCCTTTTACTAACATATGTTATTCCATCACATGATGTCACTTCAACTTGCCAAACATTTGCTTCTTACCAAACAAAGTGAGCTGCTTCTCACTTAAAACTGAGTGTTTCTCCCCATGAATCCCTCCAGCAAAGTGACTGTGGTTGCGGATCTTTCAAAACAGCTGAAAAAGGACTTTTGTCTGAATAAAACACTTTAACCTTGGGCACAAACACAAACTCCTTTCAGCATACATGGTAACATTTTTATTTTAGTCAGTTGTTGAATAAGATGTCCCAATAAATAATCCTGAAAATAGTTTTTTTTAATAATCACAAGTAAAACCTTTTACAAAAAGTATGGTTAATTTGAAAAGAAACACCCTAAACCCAGAGGGCAATATTAATGTCACTAAACTGGGATCTAGTGAAGACTCATTTATTGCTAATTACAGTTTAAAGGGAGGTATGTAGGTGGAAATAAAACACCGAAAATGTAGAACAAGTGCTTTGAAGTGCAAGAACCACACAACGGGTACTGTTTGCATGTGGCCCCCAGTGATGCCAGGGAGATCTGCATGAGCCCTGCAGCCCTGAAGGTGAGGCAGGAGCAGCACAGCCCCGCACCGAGGAACTCAACAGCGCGCGCTTTCCGACACGCTCCTGGAGAAGTGCGATCCTCCTCGCGGGTCGTTACGCAGAGACACGGGGCGGAATTAACTGAACATATGTTTATTTAAATGTTCTCCACATTTGGTGCGAAAAAAAAAAAGCTTCAGGAGGCACCACCTATGGAGTCTGTGAAAGCAGAGAGAGGGAGCAGGAGGGAAATGAAGAAGAAGCAGAGAGAGCAAAAGAGAGAGAGGAAGAGAGAGGCAGCACTTAGTGCCCTGTGGAATTCGCACCCGATATCACATGAACTGCTGGAGAAGAAGTGCAAATATATTCCACCGCAACCCTAGAAACAAACAAGCTGCTGCTTCCTCAGTTTATAATTAGCTGGTAATCAATGCTGGGTTTGCTCCTGCAAAGCAGCCAGCTAGCCTTGCGCTGAGCACTGAGGTGGATCAGCCTTGCAACACAGAAAAGGCCAGAAACAAAGAGAGAGGGGCTTTCAGAGGGCCACAAGTTTATAATAGGCCTGTATCACTGGGTGTCCTTCATTCTTCTTTTACTATCTTCATTACCTCCAGGGACGGCAACAGATCTGTACTTATGTGGTCTGTTATGTGGACACCCCTCCTGACTGGAACTGCACGCCCCTGACAGCAGGGCCCTGGAAGTTCACTCTTGAATGCTGCACTCTGGCATGAGTCAGGCTTCATTGACTTACTCAGCCATGCAAAACCGTTTTAACTGCCTGTGCAGGGATGCCCCAGATATGACTCTCATTCAGTCTGGAATGGAAATTATTCGGTTTGTCACAGCAAAAGATTAAAATAAAATTAATACTTTTGAGTGCCCACCCAGAGAATCAACTGGAATCTTTTAACCGTCTGTCTCGATCCGACGTTGTTCAAAGGCTCAGCTTTAGTTCCGCGATACGGGCACTATGGCATCATACTGCCGCCCAGAGCCTGGCTGGCTCCAGCTGAGAAGAAGAGCAGGAAGTCAGGTTGAATTGGGCAAGACAAGTTTTGAACTACTTCCTGGAGCGACGTAGCCTACACTGTTTGCTAGGTTACTACATAACAACTAGTTGCGATATTAAGTTTTCTCGTTCTTCCAAAAGCGTGATGCTCGGCTGTAATGGTAAGGCACTTTGCAGTTGATGGGGTACAGCAGCTGCCGCCAGAGGCACATTCCTCTAGCCTGAGCGTGTGCAGAAGTTTCAAGCTGCCCTTCACAACACGGCCCTTAACTCACAGGGGCATTGCAACCACACAGAGGCAGTCCTAACCCCCCCGAACCCTGCACCCACTGAGAAATACTGCTCCAAGCAGTAGATAAACCGTCACACAATTGTGCATGTGCTAAGTCTCAACACTTTTCACAACCATGTGCGAGCACCATAACCATCGTCCATGATCTGCACCCTCATGCAAATTTAAAGTCGGTAATTCTTAGTGGTTAAAATGTATTTTACCATTTCCACTCAAAGATCATATATATATACTGTATACATTTTACCACCCAACTCTGTTTTACCGTATCTCTTTTACTACATTCTTACCAATGTAACAAACAGTGGCTATTCAAATTCGCTTTACTCTCCTAGCAAATTTAAAGTTAACTCAAGGAGCTAGGGACAAGCGAACAAGGGCTGAAGCTGTAGTGACTGTTAACAAGCAGATTCCTAATGCAATGCACTAGGCATCTGGCATGAACGAATTACCGAGCTTCACACAGTGCATGACGTTCACATGACCGAGCACACTTCCAGACACCTCTTAATGAGCATGCCACTGCTGCCCTGTTCAGGATTCTGTGATCATAGCTGGATTTGCAGCCAAGGAACTGGGCATAGATTCCATGTGTCCATGACACCAGAAGGTTTCCGGAAAACACTCCAAATGACAGGCGTTTTTTTTTTGTTATTTTTTGTCAGTGACCACTACAGAGCACTAACCACAGACTAAGAAAAGGGGGAAGACAGTAGTTTTGAGCATAGCGATGCTGTTGTCTGTCACAGACTCTCAGTGTTGTCTCAGTTCAGACACCATACGGATCAACTACTCAGAAGTTGAGAGGAGCACCTCTGAACGGAAACAGAAAACAACAACAAAACAGAAACGCCAAGAGAAAAGAGCTAGCTGCACACTGGTGCTGAACATCCCTCCAGTTCTTTGTTTTTTATATCAGATTAACACGATGATGTTTTGATTTCCAGTCCTCATCTGAAGCACTGCACACAAAAATAGGTGAACGAGTTAAACTTCCCCCATAGAAAGATAGCAGAGTTCCATTCCAGTTCTTTATACTTATATACGTAAATATTAGGTTGCCATAGCACCCATTTCCTAGGTTCTGTACATCAGTCCTGGTATCGCATCTGCCTCCTATCACTGCTCTGTATCTCTCCCTGCTCGGCACAGAGATATGGTGCATCAGTAGCCTTCTGCCATTTTATTTTTATCACTGTGATCTATGTAGGTTGAAAAGGGTGTACAGAAGTACCTAAACACTTCACCCTTTATTTTTAGTCACATTACAAAAACAGGCACGAGTTACTTTCTGTACAAACGCCTGGAAGAAAAAGGAGAGGGCTTTTTCCCAGGATTCGAATTTTTTCAAGTCAAGAAGTTAATTTTATTTTTTGGGGGGGAGATGATCAGAGAAAGCACATCAAGTTACTAATGAAAGAGGTCATTTGCTTGGTTGCTAGTTTAAATCTAAAAGACTTATTACTGCACTGATGAAATCTGCAGATGAAACCTGTGATAGTTCTTACAGCTTCCGTAGTGCTTTTTTTTTCTTGCTTTTAGTTCACCCAGGGCGCCAGGGTAGAGCTATGAAAAGATTGTGTGTTTAGTCACCCTGCTTGATTTCTGTGCATTTCAGTAAGTTCACTGCAAGTTCAAGACAAGTTCAATTAGGGAGCATAAAGGAAATAAAGGCTGGGGCTCAGAACGAACTGCAAGAAAACCTAAACATTTTAAGAGCTTTTCAAAGCTGCTCTCTGCAAATGCTCGTATTTTGGGTTTGTAAGGAACCTCTAATACATAATTATTTAAAGATATATTCTGAAATTACAGTAGAGTGTTTACTGAAGCTGCTAGCTTATGACCTTTCTTACCACTGCTATTAAAATTAACCATGTGGCAATACAAACTCTTTACTTTCTCTTTCGTCGCCCAAATAAAGAAGCTCTGCTGCACTGACATTGCGAAGATGGGAGTCTCTATCCTGTAATATCTGGCATTTCACATGCCAGGGATCCCACAAATTAAAGTGACTGACTGTGTCAGTAAAGCACAGACATTCTGATGTCTCTGTTCCTGCCCCTGAAACTCCAGAAACTGACTGGGCACGTTGTAACTTGTCTCACCGACAGCGACACATCACAAGACGTCTCTTGCCTCCATCTGCTCTTCCCCACTCCCGTGTTCCGTGATGTCCTACACTCTTTGGTTGTTAATCCAAACAGTTAGAGCAACTGGATGGCACAACGGCAGCCTGGCCAAGCTACCAGCTGCTGAGCTCCTGTGAGGAGCTTGTGTGGTCTCATCATGTTCACCTGTGCTTCATCCCACTTCCCAGAGACATGGAGGCTACCTTAGGTCAACTGGTGTCTGAAATTGTCCCCGTGTATGTGCATCCTGTGACTGTCCAGGGAGCTTGTCCTGCCCTGCATCCTACACTTCAGGACAGGCTCGAGCTTTGACAATAGATGTATGGAGAGTTACAGAGAAGAATAAAATGTAGATTTTCTTAAAATCTCTATTAAACATTAGGTTGTACCCCCTTGAACGGAACGTGGTAAAAAATATATTTTCTGTTTTATAATACAGGACTTCCACAAAACATTTTTCCAAATTATTCTGCATATTAGTGCCTGTAACCCAGATGTAATCCTCAGATCCCTATATGGCCAGAAGTGTACCTGCTCTGTGGCAACACAATAAATATGGAGCACAAAACACTTGCACTTTATCACTACAAAGAAAAGAATAACTCACTTGCACACCTGCTTGTAAACGGAAGAGAAGTTAAAGCAAAGAACAGGGAAACTGTTACATTATTAGATACAGCTGCAAAGGTAAGATCCTCCAATCAGTGTCTGAAACAAAGTTGCTATAGTTGAAACAAACTACAGTGATTTGTGAATGACACCTTCTGTAAGTTTGTTGAAAAGGTGTCATGTACGAATGGCAGTTTAGACGTGCCAGTGAATTAATTATTTGTGAGGCGGGGGGCCAGTACTGTCTGTAGTTGCTCATAGCTTCAGTGTTACGCGTCAAAGCAGCGATGTTCCCTGCAGCTGTGGCCGTTTATATTTTTACTCTTTTGTTCACTACACGGGGGCTGGCAGCGTCCCGCCCAGACGTGGTGGAGGACCAGCCCACGCTGACCCACTTGGCGCGCGTGCCCAGCCCGGATCAAGCTCTCGTTTCTGTCCTGTGGTATATTTAGCCCTCGTTCAGGAAATACCGCAGTGGCGGGGGGGGAGGTGTGGGGTGGAAGGGGGAAATCGGGTGGGTGAGAAAGAGATGCTGTTGAAGATCCCAGGAAGAGGAGAAGAACCCCCCATATCCTGTAATGAAACTGCTTCTTCCTCTGCACCTATTCTCATTTCCCTTGCAGCTCCCCCCATCCACCATCGCCCAGGACGGTGCTGCAGATGGTACCCGTTCTCGGTCACAGCATGATGAGACGACGGGAGATCCGAGGAGCCTCCTGCCCTCTCCTGCTGCAAAGTCAGAAGCGCACACAGCGGCGATGAGAGGCGGAGGGCTTAAGTTAGCTAGCCTGCCGCCCCATCAGCGACATCGGCACATTCAAGCGTGCAGAGCATGGTCAGGCCTAGAGAGACCTCACGCTGACGGCAGAAGGGTAACGGAGGGGTGGGGTTACATTCAAACTAACAAGAAGTTACAAAAACTGTGTCAAAAGAGTAAAAAAAAAAAAACACAGGCCTTGGTGTTGCACTGTGCGCAGTGCAGGCAACTCAAATGTCAGGGGGAGACGAGAAGGACCGTGTGCGCATGTGGCCCTGCTCTTGGACTCCACACTCCACTCAGGCTCTTTCCAACTACTCTCTGGCACTGGGTTCTGTGGGGGGAGGAGTGGTGGCTCAGTGTGTGAGGTGGTGGTTATGGTGGTGGGGGGGGGGATTCTGTTTATAGGGCTTAAAAGGGTCTACAGCTGGGTGGGGGGGGTATCCGAATGGGTTTAAGCAGCCACATAACCTGACACCAGCCAGCAGGGAAAGCTCATTTCCCCTTCGTTATTAATTTATCTGGCTTTACCAGTCGGCCTCTATCTGTATCAATCATCCAATCTTTTTGTTTTTAATTATTTTTAGCTGGATCTGGCTGTGTCTGCTCCCTGGGCTTGATCGTACGTGAAGTCCGAGCCCCTGCAAAGCCCAAGGTGTACCCGGAGCGGCCACCCCAGGACAGAGCTGTAAAAACAACAACAACAACACCACCACCACCACTATCTTACTCCCAGCCCACAGCCTGCAGTGCTAGATAATGAGTGTCAATCTGTCTAAGTGCCCAAGCGCTATTTCGGCTAACGTGTGTCTTGTAATTTGCGAGGCGCACATGACGTGCCGTGACACGGGCCTCGTCCAATGTAAATTACATGAACCTTAATTAAAACAGCCAGAATTCCCCTTCGAGCCCAGGACTGCTCTCAGAAGGAGCACGTCTTGCGTCCAAGCTGTCCCCTCACAAAAGATTACTGGAGTAAAACCTGATAAAAGCACAGCGGACTGAAGTACAGAAAAACAGGATTATGCCGAAGAGGGGGAAAAGCGCAACAAAGCATTGCACAAGATCAAGAGTGCCCTCGGTAAAGCAAAGTAAATGTACATTGCAGTATAAACATAGGAGCGTGGTAAACTGCAATGTTACCATGCTTACGTTCCGCAGGCACATTTTCTAAGGTCTCTGGAGACCGCAGAATAGGAGGGAACATCACTGCAGTAGTGGGCAAATGTATTTGACTACATTCCACCTCAGTGCACTAGTGCTGGTAATGTTAGAGAGCTGCAGTCAAGTGCACTCGCATCTGCATTTGGGAGAGCAGCCTGTATATACGTCCAAGTAAAGTCATTCATTCCTTGTTTATAGTTAAGAAGTGCAATACATACCTTCTACGTCCAGTTTGAGAGTACAGTCCAGTAGTGCTATACAGTGCAAGAGTGCGTGAGGAATTACAGTTCAGAGGTCACAGGTCCTGTCTGAGAAAGAGAGTCAGGAACTGACTATCCCAACTTCTGTAGGCAGTTTATTGCACCACTGAGGAGCAAGGAACAGGCTCTGGGAGAGGGAACAGAGAAGAGATACATTAAGTCTGGCAGAGATAAGGGACAAGGGATAAGAGGAGTGGAACGGCTGAGACAGCAGTAGGCAAGACCAAGAAATGCTGGCCTCAACCTGGCCCCACAAAGCTAATGTGCCTTCTGCTCCCAGTCACTTTATTGTATTAATCTCTTTAGAGAAATTCATATCTTAATTTGCACTGTGTCCACCCATTCACCCTTCTAATGAGAAGCTTCAGTTCCCTGAAAAACCTCTCCTGGCGCAGCAGTAAAGAACAATGGAAAAACTGTAGGAATGGTGGGATCTTGGAGTCCTTGCTCTCAGGGTTCCAGGGATTGTCCGGTTTTCTAGTAACTCATTTGACACGGTCTTTTATGGAAGGCCAGTTATAACAGCAGGGCAGGCACCGCAAGCTGGCTCACTGCTTTAATAAAAGCGGTGGTGCTGTGTGTGTGTGCGGGGGGGGTGGAACGCTGGTGAGAGGAAGTGGAGAGGGGAAGTTCCCATTTCACAGGGAGTGATAGCTTGCAGGGGATAAATGGGGCTGGGGGGGGGCAGGAAGAGGGGCAGGCGAAGGTATTTGGGTCTGGTGCCAGCTGAGCAGGGCTCTGCAAGCTTGCATTCCTGGAAATCAACGCTACAGTGTTCAGTTTCATCCAGCTCTCTTCGCTTCCACCCCCCCTCCCCCAGGTCTAGCTACATCAGGATCATTAATAATGCTAATGTAGCAGGCTGGCATCTGTCAATGAGAGCGGCTGCATAGCTTTCCCCCTCGATTCAACCTCCGTCTTCTGTTCTCTCCTTCCCTTGGCCTCTTTTATTCTCTCTCTTCCTCATGCAGGACAACTGTCTTATCAATGAAAGTTTTCTGCTCAAGTCTCAAAGCCAAGGTTAGCACAGCCCAGTTGTACGTGTCTGCTCTGTCACACCTTCTAGTGATGTGGCTCTGGAGTCCACTGTCAGGTCCTACACGTGACCTTTGAACCCTGTCAGCCCAACTCAACAGTATGCACGGACTTGTACACTTTCCTCAATAAAAGTATAAAATTAAAACAGCACTAATGTCAGGAAGAGAGGTGTTTAAATAACCCATGAAGAATGTTGAGAGTCATTCTATAATTTTGTGATAGTCACACAAGTCTCAGGTTAATTCAGGAGAAAGGATGCCCCCTGCTTGAAGGAATCATTCCAGCTGGTTAAATGCAGTTCCCAGGTCCCCTTAGAGGTAGCCTGTTCTATTACAGAACAAGCTGCTTCCTGCCGAGTTGCTCAGATCAGCTGGTGCCAAGTCTGGCTGTGGGCCAGATGGGATAGCCATCTCTGTCTGCGAGAGGCCCAGGACTGAAAAGCAGAAGAGTAATTTGGCCTAGGAGTGAGGTTCAGGGGGTTCTGATGAGCTTACAGAGTCTGTACTAGCCGTGTTTCAGAGCCCAGGTCAGGAGAGACACTGCAGGAACGTCACTACCTCCAACTGCAGCTGTGAACAAGCCAGGCTTTCACTGTTGCACTTAAATGCCAAGTTATGTCCACTAGTATTTTGACTCCTCTACTTTTTGCCACGAATATTTGAAGGAAATTAATATGCACTGCTTTTTACATAGTTTAAGCAACGTATGTAACTTCTCAGCCATACAGAAGGAGGTAGTAACAAGTATAATCCTAAATCAAAATTTCAGTGAATCAAAGAACTATACTTAACATGTTCCAGTTATACAAAAGATTGGTTAAGAGTTTCAGGACAGACAAAGAGCAACTTGAATGCAAATAGAAGCTCAGGATATTGCACACAAATGTACTACTCAAGGCAAAGATTCTCTTTTTCAGCCAAAACATGGTGCTAATGTTGCACAGGGGCAAATGTTTTGTGATGACACTCAGCGGAGTCATGCGCTGATGCTCTGCTGTACAGGATCAGAATGTCTCTTCAGCTGTTAACCAGCTTGTCGCTCTGAGACATCTTGACAAAGAAAAAGGTCAGTGAACCAAGAACAAGTGGACAGAGCTGTGAAACTAGCAGTATAATCAATTTAACACAGGTACATTACATGTTACCATTGCCTTTTAAAAAATGTTAAATTAATTAAATTAAAATTCTGTGCAAAAGTGGATACATAATTGTTATTTTTATGCACTTGGTCTCAGAAAACAAAAACTTAACCCACATCCATACAGAGCAGCCAGAAGTGGTAGACCACAGAAAGATAACTTCTTAACTGGCGATCTATATGGTTTTCACACAAAAACATCACAGTGTTATAAATACGACATAAATACGACATTTTTAGTACACACCATCTTATTTCCAGAAATCATACAGTACACACTGTATACTACACAGTACTGCACATTCAAAGTAGGCATATAAAAGGAAAATAATTGTTAGAATTAAACACTTTGAAGCTGAAACTCCCGACTCAAGTTTCCTCTCATCAAATGCCTCACCTAACATTAAAACAGCAAGACTGCACAAGCACTGTCCTCCAGTCTTTCTAGGCACTGGCAGTTTTACACAGAGCTGGGCTCGCTCTGCTCTCTCCCTACTCTGGCAGTGGTGGTGATCCCGGGATCAGCTCCTCACGCTCGGAGTTGACCTCACCATGTCCTGTGAAGCCAGGGAAAGTTTAGTTTCCCCCTAAATCCCCCCCCCCCCCCCTCCATCTCCGTTGATTTCTGTCGGCCCTGCTTAGCGTGACGGGGAGAGGCCAGGCCTCGGGGCGCGTGGGCCGCGGGGCTGGCTCCAGCTCATCAGTACCATTAGGCCGCCGCGCGCTGATGGGCGCCGACCCCTCCCGGCGCCACACGGCCCACGACACGGCTGGCGTGAGGGGTGCCAGGGTCAGGCCCACCGCGTGCCAACAGTGCTCCAGCATGCCACGGTTTCACAAGGCTGCCATTGGCACTGGGGGGTAAAAAAAAAAACCATCCTGCTCTTCATCCCCCTCCTTCCTTCCCCACCTGTTTCGCCAGGGTCTTGTGCTGAAGTGCACTGTTTTGCAAGTTACTTGGGTGAGAGAAATAAAAAAACCCATCGGCTTACTTTCTAAGCTGCTAGTTAACGCTTATAAGTGGAATCTTTTTCGTTAACAGTTGCGAGATTTTTGGAACAAATAAACAGTGTTATGATTTGGTGTAAACAAGGCTAGGAACACTTCCCTCATCTTTGTGTCTTTTTTTCGCTCATTTTTAAGTTGAAGTTAAAAAAAAACTGAGCCTCTCAAGTGGTTGATCTGTGTCAACAGAAAGGTCTCTGGCCCTGGCTTGCTGATCACACTTTTATCCAGGCGATTATTTTCAAATGCTCTGCGCAACACCTTTAAAATAACTGAAAAATTGAACTGAAGGCACTTTATTTAACCGTCCAGAGGACCCCTCAGTTAAAAAGGCACTTTGTACAGCTGAGGATGCTTTGTTGCAGCAAAGATGGAGATTGTGTTCGTTTTCCCTCTGACAACACGCCACAAACTCCCCCTGGGTTAAACAGCAACAATCGGGGGCGGGGGGGACAAAATGTGAAGCAAACGCAAAATGAAAATACTAATGACGATAACAGTATTAGAAAAAAAGGTACTTTTAAAAAATTAGAAATATGAAGTGACAAAGGGTGCCCTTTGTATGGAAACTGATGTGGCAAAAGGCTGACACTGTACACCCTACGGGGGATAACCTTCCCGTCAAGATCAAATGACAAAAGTAGGTCAGGGCGGAGAGAGAGGGGGCAGCAAGGAGAAGAGAGAAGGGGGGGAGAGGGAGGAAGAGGGGGGAAGAGGAGACAGAGTGAGGGAGGAAGAGGGGAGAGAGAGGGTTAGGCAGGGGAAAGAGAGAGGGCAGCAAGGAAAGCACAGAGAGAGAGGGAGGAAGAGGAGAGAGGGAGGGAGGGGATGATGGAGTGAGGGAGGAAGAGGGGAGAGAGGGGGGTAAGGAAGATGTGATTAAAGTAATTACTGTATATCCACAATATATGGGCCATGTTTGAGTGTCTCCGTTGAATCTCCTTGCCAACATTGCCCTGAAGGTGCTCAGAACGACAGGCAGAACCCTAATGTAGGGAGAGACAAAGTATCACAGGGGGCCAGAGAGCTATCCGCAGACACAAATCAAACACCTGCTAATCTTCTCTTTAACGCCACTCTGAGTTTTCACTTTGTTTTTCATCTTTGACACTGTTGGAGGAGCAGCACTTGAGTTTGATTAAATTAACCCCCCACACACACACAACAACCCCTGACACTGACTTGTTTAGTCATATAAAATCAACTTTTTATTACAAAGCCCGAGGGGTGACTAGCGTTAACGAGCAGGAGATCCTAATTAGACCATGAATCAGGAGGGGTTGTGGGGGCTGTCTGGATAGCCCTGCTGGGTTTCTTATATATATATACAAATGCACACACAGAGCACTATTCAAAAGTTTGGAAACCCTGTGAAATGAAGCTGGGGAACAGAGCAGTGCTCTTCTGCATTCCTTTACATTCCTGAAACACACAGGTGTCTCCTCACCATAACCAGAGTCAAGACACTAAAACGGAAATGCGATGCACCAGGTAAATATAAAAGTGCATCTCAGGAGACCACAACGGTCCAAAAAACTACCCCCATGACGAAAGCATCGGGCTTGCAAGAGCCAGCTGGCTGAGAGAGAAGACTCATATAGAAGAACTTTGTCTTCCTTCAGTGGGAGACTGAAGAAGGCTGATTCATACCAGGATGATATATAATCATCTTCCTATGAATGATAATTAAGTAAGAACCCTGGGTTGTGGAACTGCAGCCCCCTTTGTTTCAGTATATTGGCATGAAGGACACTTTTTACATAAAAAACATCAAAGAGAAAAGGGCAAAGGCTTTCACCAGCAAGTGGTCATCACCACTGCTCTTGGCCAGCTTTACCTGAATCTGTGGAACACATAGATTATCTCCTAAACACAAGAAAGCAAATCCTCATCCAGGCCTTTTCTAGGCTCCCACATACCCCGATTCACCTCAATGCTCACCCCATTAACCACTGTACAATCATTTAGATACTATCCAACCTCACAACATACTCTTGCAGGAGCAGCCAAACAACAGCCTTAGCAATTCCTCCCATTGCAAAACTCACGGCTAGGCACAGCCTCCCAGTTAATTGCTTGAATAATCAATTCATAATTAACTGAATGATGTAATTAAGCAGCTGCTAGTAACAAGGACTTAAGGCTGGAAAGGACTGGTGTTTGTCTTTCACTGAAGCACTGTTATGAAGTCAAAACGACAAAGTATTAGAATTCTAAACCAATAGAATGAAGCTGAATTTGAACCAATTAAAAACAAACTATTATAGAAAACTCTGAAGCACTGAGTGCTCCACACTGGAGTCAGCAAAAGAAGAAGTCACATGAAGCCCTATCAAGGCAACCCCCCACGACATCCACCCCATGCTTGGAGAAGGAACAACAGGATACATCTCCCACAGAATCAGCGCACACCATGGGAAAAAGCAACAGTCTAATTTACAAACACTGTACCAGTGTGTGGTACTTCCTCTGTTCTGTGCTTGGCGTTGCACTGCTGTTCCATGACCCATATGCCACGGCTGCTCATTTTCATCAGGCAGGGCCGGAGCCGAGGAGCGCCAGGCCTCGGGCAACGGGAGAGCGCCGTTGACGTGTGCGGACGCCACGCAAGCAGCGCCGCTCAGGCTTCGTGAAAGTCAGGGGGAGGCGCGGGGGGGCAGGGGCATGAGGATGAGCGGTCATCTGGTCTGATCCCACCAGACACTTGCAGATTCTCTCCTGCTGGTGTCTTCTGGTTCAGTGAGGCATGAGGCAGCGACGGTAGCAGCAGAGCTGTGAACACCCCTGGATTTAGAAACTGAGGCGCAGGGGGGTCCCTAGCAGCCTCGGCACCAGCCAGCCCCTCGGGGTCCTGACCTTCTCAGAACCCCGCTCCGTCTACCTTCTTTTTTTTATCAACTTTGCTGAAATTGAATCCAGTCAATAAAAAAATCATTCATTCAAACTTAATTGTTCAAGAGACGGTGTTAAAAAAAAATCTGGGCAAGCACTGTAACTACAGTGTATGTGATAGGAGGTGCAGGGGAATAACATGATACCTATTTGTGCTGAAAAAACATTTTCTTAATTTAGTCATTAAACTTGTAAGATAACTCCAGTGCGCATCAGACCAAGCTTCATCTTTTAAAAAATGCGCAAAAGGACTAAAACACAGGTCAGGAAAATACTGATTAGCCATGATCTGCTAAAAATACGATAAATAGCACATGTGCAAGATATAGTCTATCAGGACATGTTTAAAATCAAAGAAAAGGGGATTTTAAAAGTATAAGGATTCCAGAAGATACAGCATCAGTGAATAAGCTCAGGACTTTTGCCTGTCTTTATTTTGTTTTGCCTTTTTTTTTCCGGGAACCTGTCCAGTACTTTATTAACACTGCTCAGAACCGATACAGAGATTGGCAATCGCATGGCAATTTTCGACTACTGTATTATTGTCTAGCATTAAACCAAGACAATGGATTCTAGGAAGCGGTATATAAAATTAAACTGTACAAATATTGCTTCTTGAGATGTCCTTGGTTTTGGTGATTTTGTTTTTCACATCTTGTTTTGTGGGTTTGTGTAACCACAGCCCGTCTGAATGAGCAGCTTGGCTACAGCAGCGCGGTACACTGGAACATTCTGGTGAGAGGTGAGAGGTGACAGAGCTGAGGAGGCAGGCAGAGAGGAAGTTTAGCTCTGATTGGGGTGGGGGGTGGCGGCAAGTATTACTCAGAGCCACTCTCAGGGAGGACGAAGACCCCCCACCAAGTCGTCCCTGCTGAACCGGGCACCACCTCCGGACAATCCTACTGCCTCTTTCCACAGTCGAGTCTCTGCAGACAAGTTTCACCAGAAGAAAAGGAAAAGCCCCCAAACAAAATAAATGTAGGTACAAGTTGATGAAAGAAAAAGGCAAAACTCCTGAATTGTGATTCTGACCCTATGACAAGGTCTTCACTGATACCTAGTTCATTATCAACACCTTTGATATCTAAATCATGACTATAAAACCTTGGCTTTCTTCAAGACACACTTAGGTGAGATACTCATGCAATTTTCTACTATACAGCACATGATCTGGACCTCCTTGTACATGCAAATATTGTTGAGTTCTTATGCTCTTTGCTCCCAAATGCCTTGAAGGCATTTCATCACAACTGTACCTGTTTAAAATCAGTCAATTCAAACTGGGACGCCTTAAAAACGCTTCAATGAAATCTGGAGTGTGAAAAAGGGGCAGAAAAAAAGCATAGTAAAATCAACATGGTTTTGGAGAAAACGGCGAAAAGCAAAGAAACTAAAATAAAAAAAAGATGTGAACAAACTGCAAGATGTGAAAGGAAGGCAGAGAGAAAGTGCGAGGCCTGTGTGTGTGGATCTGTGCTTGCACGGGCGCCGAGTATCAACCAGCCTCCTGTTAGTCAGCCAGCCCTCTCAATATAAGCGCTCTAATTGCTCAGAAAATTACAACGAACGCTGATTGCACTTGACAATGGCTGACATGACGGCGACACTGTGACGCCTCGCGTGTTCATACCCCCCCCCCTCCCCTCCACCGCCTCGCCATCCCAGACCCCTCCCCCTCTGGGGCTGTGTCATCCCCGTTGACCGCCATCGTGCCCCCGGTGACCGCCGGGTGCCCCCTGACTGTGTCATCTGTCGGGAGCGGAGATGTCCCAAAGTTCAAACCTGTCACCCCCTGGCATCGTTTCGCACGCCCCCCAAATCCGTCAGGCTGCCCGTCTGTGAACCATGCCAATGCGCGTGGTTTTTCCTCCGCGGATTTTTATGACTGCCCCCCCCCCCCGCATCCCTGCGATTGCACACGCGTGTGGATACAGATATGCAGGAATGTTTGTTCCTGTGCGTGTGCGCCTGTATTTAAATCTCTGCAGCCACCACCCCCCCGAGCTTCAACATGTCACTCTGGTGTCTCGTCACAGCTAATAAGAGCAGAGGCATCCAAGCACACAGCTGTGGAAGATCAGTAGACAGCCCAGCCCCCACCTTGGTGAACCTCTCTAATATCGGCTTCCTCGGCCTGGCCGCCGGCTCGTTTAATTTTGATTTAATTTTAGGTCAAAAACCTGGTGATCTTTGGCGTCAGGGTGCGAAAACCTCCAGGGAAGCTCCCCACAGGGAGAGAACTCAGGGTGCAAGAGGGGGAAGTGGGTAACACGGCAGAGAATGCAATTTATTTTAATTTTTCACGCCGTTTCTCCTTGAAAATACACGACTATTTCCCAAGCGTTTATTTGACAACTGTTTCTTTACCGAGACATCTGAAGGAGAACTGATCTACAGAATAGATTTGTCTCTAAACAGAGTGGAAGAGTATTTTTCATTAGTATTTATTTTTGCTAAGAAATTTAACACAAATTGACACAAAGTTAGAGAATCTGTTATTTCTTCTAATTGTTGGTGCTCTGAACTGATTGTGCCAGTCTTTTTTTGGGGGAAATAAAATTCTCAAAATATAAATACTTTTTTAAATATTTTTTGAAGCCAATTAATACTTTAATTTCCACATTACACTTTTATTAAGGCCTATTCAAGAGCTTTGAAAAGTTGACCTTTAATAAGAACTGACTGCCAGATAACTATAACAATTGAGCAGGCTGCCAGCTTTGTTGAACAAATACTTGAAGGCACAGGTTTGACTATAGGACAACTCCTAAAACCTACAGTGCTAAAGTTAACAAAAATGACAAAACCGCTTCCTGGACCAAACTCGAATATATCAGACATTATGAAGAGAGACCAAAGCTGAAATCTTAAAAACTGTAAGAGAGTCTCAGCCCAACCCTTTGAAGGAAATCATTTGTTTTTTAACAGTAAAAAGCAAGGTTCTCCTCTAGTGCAAGATGAGATGACCCATGTGCCCAATTCAACAGACAGGAAGTCTGCCCGCCCAGGCACAACAGCACATCTAGACAGTCAGCAAAGTGTCAGAGTGGCTTCCACTGACCTCAGCTGATGGTGCCCAGTTTTGCAATATAAACTATAAAATTGTCTAATTATAATTCTGCCACTAAATCAAGCTAGTAATGAAAGCCCAAGAGAAGGACCACTGTTAGTTCCTGTCCATCGCCAGCTCACTTGAGCATAAAGATGGGCCTCGGAAACATTATGGACTAGCATTGGTCAAGCCCAAACTCTTCTTCCATCCCCATTGTCACTGCCAGTGCTGCTAGCCTTGGGTTTATCGGACTAGGGCTCTGCCTTTCCAATGGCATCCAATTCTGGTGCTGGAGAGCTGCAGTAACTGCGATTTTCTAGGTTTCTTTTCATCAACTCCCCTGAAGAGCTGAAAGAAATGTGTAAAATGGCCCAGTGAAGCCAGTAACAAACTGGAATAGCTTGTTAGAGCCAGGTTTGAAGGAAAACCTGCAGACACCCCCTGCTCTCCATGACCAGTATTGGATATCCCTGGATTAGATGATGAGCCCTACTCTGCATGTCTCTGGAAAGTAAGAGTAAAATGGAGCACCAGGTGGAACTCCCATGCCAACATGGAGAGAACATGCAAACCTACACAAACGGTAGAGCCCATCTCCTGTAGTTGAGAGGCAATAAAGCTCCCATGACAAGCATGGTTCTCTGGAAAGGGACAAGACCACAACACAAACGTCTCAACAACACTTGTAGGAACAGAGGCAGGCATCTTCCTGTTTTACATGCAGGAGTTCAATAAGCACCCATCACAAGCTATGGGGAATCACCAGCTTCTAGGTTAATGAGTTCCTGACCTATGCACCTCGTGAGCTGATCAGGAGTGGGGAGTTTGGAGCAACTCAGAGTACTGTCTCTCACTTTTATCTGACTCCATCCAATCAGGTCAACATCCATCTTGCAAAGTATTGCTTTTAAAGGAGAAAGAGCTGAAAATAATAGATCTGAGTCAGATGTGAAGACCTGGTCCAGCTCTTCAGAACCATTTTAGGAAAAGTCCCTCCTGCTTGGATGTCTAAACCTATACTGTGATTTGCTCTGCTTAAAAGGTTAAGCCTCTGCATCAATTTCACCCATAACAGTCTCTCCAAGGTACTGTCGTCAGACGGAGAAGGGGAAAACTGCTATCGGGAGGTCAGGGGAGCACAAGTTCATCCAAAGCAGGGTAAAAGACCAAGTCTCCATTTTGAGACTTTTGATCTTTTGGCTTTCTGATATATAACATTGCTACTGTGATGTGTGCAAACTGATTTGAGTAATATTATTATTGTAAGTGTAAACACATTACAGAAGTAAAAATAAAATCAGGACCAGAGTAAGGTTATCTTCCAGATGTTTATATTAGAGGCTGGAAATGCCTTCAGAAAAGATCACTTCATTTACTGGTTTAGAGAATATGAGCCAAGGAGACCTAAGGATCATGTGAAAGAGCGGTGACCCCAAAATGCACTCTTCCATCATTAGTGGGTTTGCCTCAAACGGCTTCACTTGTCTCCTGAGAAAAACCACAAGTTCACCTCAAAATCTGACTCAGTCTACCAGGTTCCTAGAAAGCTGCCCTTGTAAAATGATCTTTGTCCTATACAAGAGAGCGAGGCAGGGAGGGCAGTGAGATAGGGCAAAAAAAAAAGGTTTTAGGTGATGACAAACTGAGCTTAGTGCCTGCACTTGAGACTGGTCAAGGGATCTTACATTAGAAGACAAGAACGCAATCAGAGCAATCACTGGGGCCCTGGCCAGCCTCAAGGTGATAAGGGGCAGTGGACAGACCGCGTGAGGAAGTCTCTCAGGCCACGGGACCGCGCGACAGGGATGCGAGCCGGCATGCTCCGGAGCTCGCCTGGTTTGGCCCAGGCGGCCGGCAGCGCCCTGATTTGTTGTGACAGCCGGAGAGCGCGCGCGCGCCGGCGGAATGGGGCCGCGCGACACCATATTGCCTCCTTCCCCGGGGAAGGGGGATCAGCGTGCCAGCCTCGCCAGGAAGTGCTAATAGGCGCAACACGTCTTCCTTTCGCACATTAAGACAGGCAGAGGGTGACAGATCGGAGCTGTGATACTGCCAAGTGTAAAAGAAATGCTCTGCCACCCGTCTGCCATGGCACAGCATCTTAAAATGAAGAGCTGCTCAGTCGAACCCAGAGCTGCAGCTAAAACATGCTTACAGAGGTGTGGAGGTAGCAAGCATCTCTTACTGTGATGTAAACCCTCACCTGTAATTAGGGTTACCACCTTTACTGTGGACTGGTAACTAATGGGATTAAATATATGGTGGATTGTACCTGAAGGGGTGTTCAAGTAGACTTTTAGCTTGAAATTAAAAGACATCACAGCATTGAGCTCCAAGCATGTTCCTGCGCCTGTCGTGGTGGGGGTGAAGAATAAAGACCTTTCTTTTATGCTGAATTGGGGGAGACATCATTTTTTAGGGTTACCTTTGCAATTCTGAGTGCAACTGCAATGAACATCTTCTAAAATTGTTTAGGTTGTTTTAAAGGTGCAATGCATGTGATGAGAAAGAACTCCGTATGAACTTACCCTAAGAAAATGTATCAAGAAAAAGTATCATTTTCTTAGAAAAATTAGATTCTGTTACAGTTCTACTACAGTTCTGAGATGACTTTATTGCTGCCATCTTCTAAACAGAAGATCCACTATCAGATTTGAGATCTCAAGAGATTTTCAGTAAAACAGTACTAATTCCTGCAAACATTCAATCAGATCAATAACAGTCTGGATCATTCTGCAAGAACGGGGTGATTTCATGTAACTCCTGAAAATCAGTTAAGATTCTTTCCCCCAAAGTATCCAACAACAAAGCAACTGTTAGAGAAATCTTTTTTTAATACATTTTCTTGCTTGGTACACCTTAAAAAAATAGTTTAAAAAAAACAACAGCATCTCTTTGAGAGTAAGCAGTGCCCTGCAATTGCTTATGCACAACAGTGAAGGAGGGGAAAAAACACCTTTAAACTGCACTGACAGTAAGAAGGAGCTTCACAGATGCAAACCAGCCTTTCCTGTTTCTGCTCCCGGATATGGGAATTGGATGTAAGGAAGCATATTTTGATCCTTCTTTAATTCTTTAAATACACGTCTGAGACCTGTTGTATATTGTAGACACATGACAGAGTCTACATAAAATCAGCACACAAGATTGATTAACCTTATATCTCCTTCTTCCAGGAGGCTACAATCTCACTTCTTTCTCCCACATTCAGGTGATATGGAGCTGTTTAATCAAGTGGTGAAACCAATTATATTACCAATCTAGAAGCTGGTTACAAAACTCTTATTCAATGGACTCTTAAATACAAACCTTGACGGGACAGAAAGTGTATGAATATTTTGGATCTTTGACATTGTTTTGAGAAAAGTACTTATCACAGGGACATGTCACTAGAGAACGGAGGTGCTGTGTGGGAGGTCCTGGTGTGTGCCTGTGTGTGTGGTTATGAAACCACATGTGAGGGCCTGAATCATTCAGACCTTGCGACCACATATCTGTGACACAGAATGGAAAGAAACTTTGAATAATATCCAAAAAAGAAACTTCTAAAAAATAAAAGGGCTGATTTCTTTTCAGACATTTTCTGTTTCCTATAAAAAGAGGTGTTTATATGAAATTCAGTTCATGTTATTGATATATGTATCCCCCTTCAGATATATGTTTCTGAAGGTCTAAAATACCATGCATAATACACAAACTTATGCATGGATATAGCTTATGTCACAATCCATCATTTTTCTAGGAATTTAGACAATTATTACTAATGAATGTCAATACATTTCTGTAGTAATACCCATGCTATTCTGAAAGACACATCCCTTGAAATCAATTCACTTCCAATACAACACTTGAGAGTACCTTCATACATATCCTTAACCACCCTGAAACATCTTTCTCATTCTATGTGAGTATTTGAGCATGAACATTTTATGTGTAACTGCTAGTAAGATTTGCAGTGGCTATGCTGGGCAGTCAAATAGTTGAAAGCCATAATTTCCAGTTTGAGTAAGGCTGTTGGTGTCAGCAGGAGCACATGAACTTCAAATATGTACCCACTTACTTCTATGCTTCTAAGCATGAAGGCTTACCATCTGGGCCAAATTTCCCATTGGCCTTTACCAATCATTACCTCCTATTAGTCCCCATCTCTGTATTGGTTTAATTACTCTGTTATCCCCCCCACTGAGAGCTGGTGTGTGAGGAGTGTACTGGCGCATAATCCAAGTGGGGCTGCACACTGGCGGAGGTGATCCCCATTTCCTGTAAAGCACTTTGAGTGGAGTGTCCAGAAAAGCGCTATAGAAGTGTAAACAACATTTGTTATTATTATATTACCCATTGAGGATATGGTTCATGTCAGCAGTAAGTTTCTGTCTAGAATGTTTTAACATCCTGAGATGCACCCAGGTAAACCGTAATAGTGCTGGTGACAAGTTTAACTGTCCAATTCTGAAATTCTAAAATTACAGCTCTGCCCTGGACCGAGAACCCAAGTGTAGCCGAAAAAGCTGGGCTTTACCCAGGCAGTCTCAGCCCTCCACCTCTCAGCCGGTTCCAGGAGTGTGAAAGGAAATATTTTTCCTGGGTCTCGCAAAATGCTGCGTAAAAGCAGAGCAACCCAGATGTTGCTGTATCGAGCCTATATCACTCCCCAGACAGGGGCACACAGTAGGTAGGGCAGCGCCAAAGTAGGGTGGGCATTATCAGGGCTTTCGCGGGACGATGACTCCTGTCATTTTTTGGGCCCCTGCAGGTTTGCGATTTGACCTACCTCTGCCGTAGGAGGCTCGCAGCGCGTCAAAACACTGAACAGCTCCGACAGGGGGACACGTCGGGGCTGCCCATCTGCAGGTCCTCACCTAGCCCAGACATTACCGGGGGATCACAGCTGTGACCTCGCCATTAAACACACTTGACATTGCCAGCTTGGTCGGGTATATAAAGTAACTGGAGATTCTCAGCGTTTTACAATAAAAAAACAAAAACATTTTCTGATCGCTGCCACTTAAGGTCAAGTTTCAGCTCGGGTGGAACCTCACCTTGAACCAGTGTCCCCCTGTGTCTTTAGCAAGGCAGGGCACTAGACCGCTTTTTCTGCACTACAAGACGAATGCAGGCTGGCTGCAGATGAACCACGATGTATCCCGCTTAACACGCACAAAAAGGGGCCTAGAAGGCACATTCTGCATTTGTCACAGCACTTGCTCCTGATCTCTCTCTCTTGTATCATCCAGTAATTATTTCAAGACAGAACTGAACAAATAAACCCAACTCCACTTACAGGCTGGCAGCCGTGCCTCAGTGTTACTCCAGCACTTATTCCCCAACCAACCCCCCCTCCCTCCTCCAGTGCCCATGCCCCTGGGCACACTGTGCTCAGTCAGGCGCGGTGCTGTGAGTGTGCCCCGTCACCGATAGGGGTGAGTTACATAGGTCAGCGGTTCAAACGCAGGTCAGACCTACATGCTGTCGAGCCTCTGCCAAATGTCAGCTCTGCTCGTTAATGTTTTCACGGCCGCTTGTTTACTGTGAACTCTCTCTCCTCTCCTCTCGCTCTGCGGGCCCTCCCTCCTCACTCTCCAGCGTGCACGGGCGATGTCCTGGGTTTTTTTTAAAAACATCATCATCCTGAACCCTTTTTATTTTTTAATATCTACATTGTTATGCATCTGCATTACTAAGACTTTTTGTAGCGCCGATGTATAATCATACCACGATGCACCCTCAGTTCACCACCCAATGCAGTTAATTTGGAGGCTCTGTAAAAGAAGGACAACTGCATTGTCATCACCAATGACAGCTCTGTCTTTCAACTGACAAAAACCACAGGGACACAATTTCCTTTCCTTCCAGAGCTCTGCCATCTTAAATCACTGTTTAACCACTCCAATCTGGCCAGCTCAGCCCCTGACAGGAAGGGGAAACTCTGGCACATGCCAAAGACCATGAAAAAGACGAAGGACAAGACAGTGGAGAAGCAAGACCCTATCTGACACTCTACCTAACAGCGGAGCACTTGTCCATAATGCGGATAAGAGCAGCACTGTACCAGACAGCCGGTCACAAGCACCCGCTGGTTCAGATGCCAATGCTGCAGTGCCACTCTGCTAAAATGCGAGAAGACTATTAGTGTCCGTTACCTTCCAACAAGCCACAAATCCTCCAAGAGCAACACAAATCTTTCAACTGCCAAGGGGCAGAAGGTGTGAGAAAAGAATGCAACACTTATTTCCAGCAATAAAGGGCTGTGTAGTACAGAACACGCGAGAGAAGTTCCAGCTCACTGTCCTCAACAGCCCAAGAGCATTGCATGTTCCAATACTAACATCTTGGGCATGTGAACAAAATATTAAAACTGGCAGATGTAGCTTACCAGCTGCAGATCCACAGGGACAGGTGATTTTATATGAAAGAGCTGCCTTCCATGCCCAAGACCTGCCGGTCTCAGGATCTACAGATAAGATCACTTTATTGGCAATATATAATTTGTTGTATTAGGGATTTGGGTCAGCCATTTATACAGCACCCCTGGAATAACATGAACTGGGGTGGCATTAATGAATCTGAAACATTAACAACAAAACAAAACCAGTGTGAATTGGTGATGGATGATTATTTCACAAAACGAAGTTACTTCCATTGAAAAAGTACCTTAAACATTCAATATACTCATGAATGAGATTTTCGTGTGATGCTGCATCCCAACGTACCTAGTATCTGACAGGTCAATAGTTTACTAGTCAGATGAGATAGTGGGAACCAGCACAAAAAACAAGCTAAACAAATTTTGGGACGGATGGCTTTCAGAGCACAGATTCCCAATTAACACAGGAAAATATAAGAGCACAGATCTAGATGGACACCTTCAGTGCCCTTAGCCCTATTCTATACCGGAAGACATTTTTCAGGATGTCAGGGAAAATGTGGCTCTGGTTCAAAACGTAAGACAGTATTTACATCTTTATTGCTTTCATAATAAACTAATTGATTGATTTAACTAAGGAAAGAGAGGTCAGACGTACAACAATATTGATATTAACTCCTTAGAGGTTGAGACACAAATGCCCTAAGTGCAGGAGAGTGATTCTGCAGTCATGTTTAGTAAAGTGGGGAACCCCCAGCATGTGGCAGTCAGTGTGTTCTGCACAATTCTCATACTCCCTATCTAAGTGCAAGTAGCTAATTAAGCAGCAGAGGCTAATCGAGACCTGACTCCTTTAGCTCCAGTAGCACCTTTCTACACAGCTTTTGAAAAATCCTCCATTTGGATTTATTTTTAGGGATCATCTTTTGAAAGGCATACATATAGCTATGCACACACATACGAGAAGATCACTTCATTGGCCATATACAATTTTCTTGTCTTAGGAATTTGTCTTGTCGCATACCCCAGCTTGCCCTCCATGAGACACACAGACAGGGAGAGAAGCTGGGGGTCAGAGGGCAGGGTCGGCCATCTATAGGGCACCCCTGGAGCAGCTGGGGTTAAGGGCCTTGATCAGGGGCTCTTAGCCACAGAGCCTCTGCACCACCAGCAAAATCAAAGTGGAACATTCAGATATGTTTAAAAGCTATATATACTGATCATAATATCTAATATCAACTAGCCACCACTTACCAATCACTGCACTAAAGGCAGTAGACTTTCACATACACAAGTGTCCATCCCAGACAATGGAGATTCCTGCAGTTCAAAGTTGAGGGTTCAGAGACTCCTGTTCTTTAGGGTGAGAAAAGAACTGAAATAATTCTAACTAGTGATCATTTGATTTACTTCACCATTGTTCTTTAAGGCCAGACAACCTTTGTCTGAATCGCTGAAATTGCACAATTAAAAATAACTGAAGATTTCTTCAGTCAGGGGAATTTTGCCAGGGGTACTGCTTTGTTATCGACATGTTGACAACTGCAGGCAGTCAGAGAAATTTCAGCATCAAGCACTATCAGAAAGCAATAACCTTTCACCTTTTACACCCACTGCGAGACTGGCCACAGTCAAGAAACCAGACAGGAAAAAAAGCTCAAGACAAAAACTATACTCATTTTTAATAACACTTTGTCTGCATTGTAAAAAAAAAAAACATATATAAAGCAGTGGCATGATTAAGGATGAACAGCATCAGGAGCATACTCCCAAATTAAAAACCATTCATTTGCATTAACCACTGCCCTTAGTGTATGACTGCAAAGCACAGACCCGTCCTGCTTGTTTCATTTGGATCCTCTGAGGAAACCAGAAACTGGGGTTCAGACTGGGGGGGCTGCACCACCAAGTTGCCCAGCCCATGAAGGCATGGTTACTGGTCGCCGGCTCACAGTAACAGGTTAGGGAGAAACACCATCTGCTCAGCACCGACAGGTCTGGCAGGCTTTCAACACCAGGATGTTCCAGGTTTAGTGGCGCAACAGCTCCAAATCCCCTGTAGAGCTCGGTGGGCCCTGCAGCACGTCCCTGGACTAAAAGTTGGGAAGGGTGGGCGAGTCAAAAAAGTGCATCCTTACAACTCTCTCTCTCCCCCTCCAGTCATAAAGAACTAACACATGAACATGCTGCCTCGACATCTGTCCTGTCAGCACTCGCTTTCTGTCACGTCTTTCGTTCTCACTAAAGGGCCTCAGTTTAAAGATCGAGGGCTCTACGGTTTTTCACAACATAACCACTGTGATCTGAATACTTCAAATGTTTGCTAGGTTCTTTGCTGGGTTCTAAGGTTGATGCCATGACAAAGTTTATTCAAACAACATTTTAAGGAGCCCTTTATCCAAACACTAAATCCCTTTAAATCCTGGGCTTTTACTTCCTATACCGTGCATGGTAATGCTGAGTGAACACAAGTGTCATTTCTCGTAACTGCAGAACCTAAAACTACATTTTGGCGCTCCAGTCCCCTGTGCTTGTGGTTATGGGATGAGAGCAACATTTGTGGTCTGCCTGGCCCCCCTAGTGGTCTACCGAAGAAGTGCAGAGAGATATCTGTAAAAACAGGAGCTGGTGGTAGAAAATAAAAAAAAAAGATGAAAAGGTTTAACAAGCCAGCAACAGAGCAATGTCTTCAGTCTCAGAAAAAAGATGCTGCAGAACAGCAGGAAAACAAAAATGATGGGAGGACATCAATTTAGGGTAAAGTAGCTGTCTGACTCACAATCAGAGACACTTTCCATTTTCCTGCCCTGCCACCCTTCCGTTGTCTGTTGTCCTGTATGGCTGTCTGAGTCAAATCAACAGTTTGCCACATCCAGCGTTGCTCTGCTTCATGTTTCCACTGAGACATCTACCTGAAATACACGTGCTGATGTGCTAATGACACGTGCCAAGGACAACGTTCGTCCACCCTCCCCGACCTCTGACACCTCCTCTCAATGGGATTCCAGCAAAGGACAATGCTGCTCTTAAACATCAGGACCAGGGGCTTTCCTACTGGCCATCCTCGACACCGGGTGTCAGAACCCAACTCTGTAAAACACAGAGTCACGCCACCAGTCACACTATTAGCTTCCGAGAAGTCCGTTAAAAGAAGCCTTAGACGAGGAGGGAGAAAAATGGACTCCATCCAACATTTCTGCCAATGCTGCCAATTTATAAAACTGTAAAGAACAGTAATAAAAAAAGGTGAATCATATTGAAAACCACTGTGATTTTTGTTTCTGATTAGGTCTAGCCACAAGCCTATAGTGGTTTAACTGCAATTTTTTTTTTTCACATTTACAAAACAAAAACAAAAGACAAAGAACTATTTTCCCCGACTTGTGCCTAGCTGGGTGAGGGAACATCACACTGACCGCCGCCAGACTCTTGTGCTACAAGAAGGGACAACACACAGGTGAGCACAGAGCAGTGCCAGCTGGGCAGTTCGTACAGCAGTCACAGTTGTGGCCAGAAGTAGTGCTGGGCGATAATTCGATAACGATAATTATTGCGATATATTTTTAACAAAAGTTCGATATATATGTTTGTGCTTTGCGCAAAATACTGCGCGAGTGTGCGTGCGTGTTGCAGACTGGGCAGCTAACGTGGTGGTGTTTACCCACACGGTGGTGGCAGACAGGACTGTAGTTAAGAGTGGAGAAATGAGCGACACTGAAGCAAATGTAGTGCTGCCAATGACCAGCTTGAAGGACAATGACATCGTCGACAGAAAAGGTCATTCAACTTCGGTAATTTGGAGATATTTTGGCTTTTTACGATCAGACATAAAACAGAGCACTTTCAACATTGCAGTCTGTCTTAGCCATCTTCTATGTGTGTTTTATCACACTGCAGTATTTAATTTTTCTGTTAAGATATTTATTTTGTAAATTTTACTCATGCATATTTTGACATAAAAAGACTTGGATACTCGCTACCTCAGATTTGGTTAATGTTTCTGCTGTTTGGCAAGTGTTTGTTGTGTTCTTAAAATAAAGAGTTGTTTAATTTACCAATTAACTGTCTGGTTTCTTCAACTTTCACTCAGGAGAAAAAATCTGCCTTTAAACCTGAAAGAAATAGTGATTTGACATTTATCGTGATAATTATCGATATCGACTGATATGACATTTTTTATCGTGATAATGTTTTTAGCCATATCGTCCAGCCCTAGCCAGAAGCCAGATAAACAGACCAGAACTTTGATAACTTTCAGTTGTACTTTTTGGCATCAATGCACTCCTTCTATTGAAGCAAATTGCATCAGGGCTATAAATGCTTGAGAGCTGTGTGCACAACGCACACCAAAAATTGTAACCTGACACAAAGGTTTTGCCCTGCCCCTAGCAAAAAAAAAACAATGCAAAGAGACCCCAGGTTTAGATGTGCACACAATGATATGTACACATTTTTAGGTCCCGGTCACACACATTTGTATGTATTTTCTGCACGTATGCAGACACACGCTTTCATACTGCGCAAAGGTCTGTTGGCAGTTTGGCAGAAGGATGCAGGCTGTAAAATTCTGTAGCCACGCAGTACATTTGGGTAGTACGTTACCAAAATGAGCCAAGAACATAAAACTTATTAAGTTATAAAATTAAAACATATACACAAACCCGGCTACACAGATTCCCTTGCCAGAACCACAGTAAACATTTCATCATCCATCAGTGATGGCTCATGAACCACAACTCCCACCTCACTGAGGAGCAGGGTGAAGCCCGTGAACATTATGGCACCCCAGAGTGCCCCATTCCCTCTGAAGTTCGGCTGAAGCTGAGTGACTTTCAGCAGATCTCAAAAGCTCAGAAGAACGTGTAATAGCCCGTTTTTTAAAAACACATCATAAAAACAAAACTGGCTCTTGCTTTCTGTTTAGAGGCAACAGTTTAAAGGCCAGCTGTGAGGATTTAGCTTCCTGATTGCCTAACAACCTTTATATCAGTTATTTTTCCTTTATACCATAAGTTAGCAGTAAGAATCCTAATTTTAACAATGTGTGTATTTAATTCTTCAGTTTAGATCTACACCACAAAAAAAATCACAAAAAGTTACTTCCAAATACAATTTTACAATAACTTGCAAACTGGTAACACCATTTGGCTCTATTGGAACTCAACTTGTTGTAAAGCGCTATGAGATCCTGTTGAACACGAGGATATTTAAGTCCTATTAAATGAGATAAAATAACACTGTGAACCAAGAGACATCTCAGGTACACTGCACACTGTATTCACACCTACGAATAATCAACATGAACAAGATTTCCTATAAAGATGAAGTGAGGGACTGAGAAAAAAACTGAATATGTTTATACAAGAGAGAGAGCAGGAAGCTGATTTTAAAAAAGCAATCAATTATCATTTCAATTTTTTGAGTGACATACATCGTAGCATAAGTCACTTTTGAAAAACAATGCTTCATATTAAAAATATAAAATATTCTTGCTCTTATCTGATAACCTCCCACATTTGGACATGAAGTCACCCTATTGACATCTCAGCACAGATGAGCTCTGGGACGGTAATATACAGTAAATCCAGAAATTTGAATGCTAAGATTTCACATTATGTTACAAGTCTAGTAGAACAGTCTCCTTGCCTCTTGTTAAAAAATGAAAAAGATAACGGCACAGGACACCTGCACACATTCTATCCATTCATTATCAGCCCCAACGTAGTCCAATACAGGGTCACAGTCCTCCAGAGTCTCACCCAGCACACAATGGGCATTAAGCAGGACACACCCTGGACAGGACACCATGACATCTCAGTCACTTGCATATGGGGGGACGTTTAGAGTCACCAGTTAAGATTATATCCTTAAACCAGGACACCCAGAAAAAATCCAAAAGGATCATGGGGAGAGCATGCAAATCCCTCACAGAGAGTGGCAGAATCAAACCCAGAACCCAAGAGGTCTGATGCGGGAGCACCAACCGCCAAACTATCGTGAAGTCCTCTCTGCTTTTTCTTCCAGAAAAAAAAAGACAGTGAAACCCACGTGACCATCTTTTAGTAGCTGAGCTTATAACACATGGGTTATGCCTGACAAATAAGCTGATTTTTGTAGATACAGGCAGTTCTTTTGATGACGAATGTCTACTGTGTATAAACTTGTGTATCTGGAGGAACGTGCGACAGCAGCTTTCCCAAAAGTGGGGGAATACAGTACCTGCTAAATTATTCAGTGATCCAAGAAGAGACAAGGTTGGTATTTCACAGCGTACCCTGAGCATATATATCTGGTGCCCTGTTTTTTAAGCCAGAAATAACCTTCAAGTAAAATGTGGACTTGTGTTTGGGCATTGGTGGTTTTTACTTTGCACAAGAGAGGCCGTAGGTTTTCTTGGAGACGTCGCCAATATGAAAACTGCACTGTGCCTGGTCACTACCCCTGTGCGCTCTGGGCACGGCGCGGTACAGCACACGGCCACTGTGTTAGAGACAGGCTCGCTGAGGGAATGCATACCCAAGTGGCAAAGGGGAAATGCGGTGCGAAACAAGGGGCAGCCAGCGGTGGCCGCGAACAAGCCATTGACCACACTTTCAAAAACAGAGGTTTGCCTTTCGAACGTGTGGTCTTGTGAAATTCAGACCATCAGAGCCTGGAATGCCGATGGAGGGGTCTGGGGGCTTGGAGAGGTGGTGTGGGGAGGGAGGAGGGCTCTGGCTGCGAGGTGTGTTTGCCTCTCTCTCTTCATGTGTTAAACCCGACTGTGAGCAGTCGAGTTTGTGGTTTGAGCTGCTGTTCTCTCTACCACCATAGCCTGGGTGAAAGAAACACAGCTCGTAGCTCTATAGCCCACAGAACTGGAGGAAATACAATGGTGTTAACCTCTAAGACTAAGATCTTTTTCATTTTTTTAAAGGAAGCATTGAAGAGCGTACAGTTTATAAAAATATAGATGCCTCTGTTCTGTTTTGAGAGAACGGTCTGGGTTTAAAATGGCAACGCAATTTTTTTATTCTTGTTTTTTTTTTTACTAGGTAAAAGGTTCTGTAAAATGTGGTCGTTTTAGAAACATGGTTCATTTAAAAAAAACTGAGCAGTCATTAAAAATTGAACAAAATGGCAGTCTTTTCTCCTCTCCTTGATCTCAACCTACTGGTCATTTCTACATGGACTCTGAGTCTGCAAAATGAGTGAGGGCTTTTAGCGTCAAAGCTAAAAAATTAACTCACTCAACTCACAGGAATCAAATATTTTATAAAGTAAAATATACTTAAACAGACCATTTTTAAGGAAATGTGTGATTTAATACAGGTCATCTTAATTTGGAAAAGAAAAGCAACATTTTTTTGTTTCATTTGCAAGAACTGAATAAAATTTTTGAAAATGTGTTTTGTTCACTAGCAAATTATCTGCCAGTTTTTGAAACTGAGGGCCTTACTTTCCTAACTGTGCAGAGGAGGCTCAGGTTTCAGACAAAGTGCTTCCACACAGGGGAAGTTCTGTGTTACATCTTTATATCGAAAAATCTTTTCCTCCCTTAGAACGATTTAGCGTGCAACCCATTGATTTTGTGCAGTAAGCAGATACTGTGATGCAAGAAAATACAGAATTCCAAACCGATTTTTTTTTCCGCTGAATTAATTTAAATGATTTATGGATTTATTTTCCAATCTCTTTTTAAGGCTACAAGAGATCAGCAGTCGAGAGAAACACACGAAACAGCAAGTAGCTTGTGTCCCATCACTAACAAACAGCAATGACTATTAAAGGCTACTGTAAGCTGCCATCAGTCTACTTTTAATGGGCGACATGCCCCACCACAATGTGAGAAGAAAACTGAAAGTGTTAAAACATCACTGAAAACATCTCATGGCAGCTTAAACCTTTCTTTAATGACGAGCAGAGGAATATTTGAGGAAATGCAAAAACAACAGCTTCAACAAGACATGCTGAGCAAAACTGGAACTGAACCCTTACCAATAAAATAGAAATGCCTAAGGAGAGACTAGTTTAAAAAGGAAATTCACAAGCAAAAAGCAGTCATTTTTAAATATTGTCCTGAAAATTATATTTGATACATAGCAAACCATGCAATAAAACTTTTTGACTGCTGTGCTGTGTGAATACTTCTGACTTTGTGACACAACACATGCAACTTATTATGATGATAAGAACTCACTGCTAGGTAGATGTGGTTATTAGAAAGTCCCTAATGTCAGTTTAATTTTCACTGAAAGAGTCCAAACCAGGATTTTTTGTTCCCAATGCAGACTAATGCACGGAAAACAGCTGCCAGGTTTATTTTTTAAGCTAAGAACGTACTCATAAATTAGAACCAAGCAGATTAGGTTCAAGAGAAAAATAAATTTGTTTTGACAAGTTGGTTATGATTAGATTCTATCATTCTGCACTTGAGCCAAAAAAAGCAAAGCAGGGGGTGCACCTGAGTAATGAGACAGACAGGCTGACGATAAACTGCACAGCTAAACCACTGCAGATAAATGCACAGTTCCTCCCAGCGCTTTTAGACTCTAGTGACAGGTCACCACCCACCACCCAGCGGGCTCTAAGGTGGTTCCTTTAAATATCTCACCACATTAGGAACTGCAACACAAGGATTTAAATGCTTGAGTCTGAATAATTATTTCAATTCTACTGCGGTACAAAAGACATTTTACACTGTTCTGCTCTTTCCACTCTAAGTTTTTCTTACTATACGGTAACAGTTTTATGGTAACCTTCTGCTGAAGTTTTAGCCATTTTGTTTTGTGATAGCAGCTAGTGCAAATCTGTATTTTGTAGTAGAAACAGTAGCTTTTTAGCTTCATAGATGGGTGGATGGATGTGGAGAGAATAACAAACGTTAATGACAAGTAACACCTGACAACGAGTTAATTAGACCCGATTGGCAAATGTGATGGATTTGCTGCTACAACACATCATATTGGCTGCTCGTGTATAGTTAACCTTGAGATGTTGTGATCACGTTTTTGAAGATTCTGATCAACGTGTTAATCAAAGATGCTAAACAACAAGCTTGGCTGCTTCTCACCCAGACTAAGCTCCGTTAATAACAGCCCAAGTACAAAACACCAGTGCTGGTTCTGAGTAAATCGTTGATGTTTCTAACGTACACACTGCGGATGTATTGTCTGGATTGTGGCTAAGATGTATAAACCTTCTGCACAGAATTCGATGAAGGCAATACAGTACAAACAACAAAAGACATTAAGGATGTCAATGAGTTTTGCACCCCTCCCAAAAAATTTGCAGAGATATTGGCCATTCCTGAGCTGTCTTAATGAGTGCAGAATGCATGTTTTGCACAATTCTCTGACCGTAAGCAAGCGCCATCACAAAGCTTTTCAAAACGAGTCATTCTGCAGCTTGGGGAAGATGCAACAGCGGCATATGGAGAGTAACATAGAAACCTGAATCAGGCGGTCACTGAGCTTCAACCATACCAAGCCAGGAAAAAGCAGAATTTCAAGCACTGAAAGAAAAGAAATTATGACAATGAAAGCAACAGGCCAAAAAAAGTCAGAAAGGTATGATCATAGTGGAGGAGTACAGCAAACCGGTGCTATTGGTAAAGAAAGTGCATTTCAGACTGGTGTATTTAAGCTGGGGTCCATAGTCTGAGCTCTAACTCAGTGCCCACAGCACTGAGATTCACATCAGGTCCTCAACACATCACTTTATATTTAATCCTATTGTTTAAGTACATTTACCATGATAACATTCTCTGGGAAAGCAACGCCTTGTATTTCACTGTCTCCATGAAACTGGGACGTTTGCTGTGCTTTACAACACAGGTACTGAGAAGCAGATTAGCACTGCACACAGGACATTCAAAAGGCACGAGAAGACAGGCCCCCAGTTTATAATAAAAGAAAGGCTTGGTACGAAACTAAGAGCTAGAAGTGAATCACTTGACTCCATCCTCTGTGGGGACATAACAGCCAGTTATTGAAAGTACCATAAAAAAACGAAACGTTTGCAAACAAGTGGAGACCTGGCACTTCTAGTTCATGTGGTAGTTAGGAGTTAAATGACCTGGGGATCTCACCCAGCCATGTCTTGAAAGAAGCCTGGAAACCGGCTTCAAAATCACGGCTGGGTAAACTGGTTCAGCACCTCCACAACCCTCTGTGTAAATAACAACCCCCCCGTTCTCAGTTTTAAATGGACTTCCTCATATTTTCTCCTTTTTTCCTCTGCTTTGCTGAGCTAACAGCTAACCGTGTTTTGCTGCCGATCATGAAGACGGGTAATAGGGTGGCTGCGTCAGCACCCGCGAATGCGTAACTTGTGCGTCACGCCTACCCTCTTCAGCACTCGGCAGAGGTCTGCTGAACTGTGAGGTTTAGTCCAGGCTGATGTCTGCTTGTCTAATATATACAAAAGAGAAGCACCGCTTCAGATAATTGTCCTTTTTAACTCCGCAACAGTCACAAAGGTTATACACAACTGCAATGAAACATATCAACCACTTTACGAAAAAAAGCTAAGCATTTTACAAAAGCCCCGAAAGAGGCACAAACAAAATCACTGGTCACACCGTGGCGGAAATGAGTTTTTTTTGTCTAGCTTATGAAAGGATCGAAGATCTTTCTCTGTTCCACTCTCCTGGACAGAGGACTGCGTCTTTTCTTTGCTGCTTTTATGCAATAACTCGGCTCTTTCTTTATCATCACACCTTCCACACTGCTGTCAAACATCCCCCGCCTTGCGCTCGGTGCCTCGCAGGCTGCAGACACACACCCTGGGCCTTCTCTCTCATCTCCTGCGCGCAGTTCCAGGAAGCCTGTTTCTCTCTGCTTGTGTCAAAGAAGAGCCGATCTGCCCTTGAAGTTTCCATCACAGGAAAAGCTTGTGGCTTCACCTCTGACCCGAAGGACAGGCCGAGTGTGGCATGCGTGTGCGTGCGTGTGTGCGTCTGGATGTACAGATCAACAGAAAAAACAAACAACGGCACTGCAAAATGGGGATTTCTATTAGAACTGCTGCCTCTGACACAAGGCTTTCCACTGCAAGCCAGGACACCCAAGTGTGCCATACTCCACCATTTACTATCACTAGAACTCCTCTTGCGTTTGACTTGTCTTGATCGAACAGGCCTCACCTGTCAATCACCTGGCAAAACACCTCGTGGCGTTTTTTTTTTAATTTCATTTTTTTTGCTTGACTTAGACATTCCTCCAAGGTCTTGGAACGTCTGTAGGCAACAGCTGTCTGGAACAGAAAGCAGCGAATGGGGGGTATTCTGTCTGGGAATGTTTCAGGATGAGCAGGACTCCTACACTAGGACCAGGAGAATTTGAGGAAGCACTGATTACAACGACACACAACAGAACAGTTGCCTTCAATTCATACTAACACATTAAGACATACACAGAGAACGCATGGGAGTTTTGATGAATGTATGTGCACACACCCGTTTCCATGTCTAGACCTTAAAACGGGTTACCTATACACCCCCCACCCACTATGGGTCGAAGGTCAACATTAATTTCTGCTAAAAGGCTTTTTCACGCGCCACGTTCGCCGATAAATAAACGAGTTTATCTTCGGCAACAGAACTGATACA
This sequence comes from Lepisosteus platostomus, assembly GCF_059453375.1. Taxonomy (NCBI): domain Eukaryota; kingdom Metazoa; phylum Chordata; class Actinopteri; order Semionotiformes; family Lepisosteidae; genus Lepisosteus; species Lepisosteus platostomus. The sequence goes on from NC_142638.1 coordinate 8,950,511, forward strand.
GGCAGCACGTAGCGCTGGTAACAAACAATTATTAAATTAGTAACCTGTTAGCGAAGGCCCTACCTACAGCACACCTCGAGTTGGAAAACAATACTTCATGGTTTTCCACCTTTTCTGACACACCCACTATCCGAAATTGCTGGTAGAGGCTCAGTTTCCTTTAAAAAATATACGTTTTAGAAAACCCACAAAAGTGAGAGGTCGCCATTCGGCCAGCGAAGTACGTTCAACTGACGCGGTTTGTGTTTTCAGAGGAATTAACGGCTCCTCACCTCATTATGCCGCGTCAACGTTTTAACGGGTCTTCCTCTTAAAAACGTGGTGATGAGAACCAAGCGCCTCGACGCCAACCTGTGTTTCCTCTGTAGCAGGTTGAAAACAAAAACTTCCCAGGCAGAAAGAAAGACACTAGACCGTCCACCTTCGCGGACTCTACGGGTGACGTCACTTCCGCCCCCGGGAGCCGCGCCAAGGCCTCACCTGTCAATCACCTGGCAAAACACCTCGTGGCGTTTTTTTTTTTTAAATTTCATTTTTATCCACGTCTTCATGTTAACATCCCAGTCTTTGGCCGACTGTCGGAATATGAAGGGTCACACAAGAAAACGGTCGTTTGTGCTCAGTATTAAGAGCTCTGACGAAGGGCAGAGCCCTGATCCCCAACGTGTACGTGAGGATGTAAATATAAGAGTGCTGTCTGTACAGAACTTTTAAAAAGCTCTATATAAATAGATGGTATGTATAACACCCTGGCTTCCCTGCCAAATTCCCCCTGACCTTCACCAATCATGGCCTCCTAATAATCCCCCTCTCTGAACTGGCTTCATCACTCTGCTCTCCTCCCCACTTAGAGCTGGTGTGTGGGGAGCAGACTGGTCTATCATCCAGGTGGGGCTGGTTGTGGTGGAGGTGTGTCCCCACTACCTGTATAGCGCTTTAAGGTGGAGCGTCCAGAAGAGTGCTATATAACTGAGGAAGTCTTCTTATTAACACTACTAGCATTAGCACTATTGGCATTATCACAAGAGGCTCTATCAACACTCAACCCAGGAGCTCCATTCCCTTTCCAGAGGAGATCCTAGCCCAGTCCCCTGGGAGACTCTCATTCAAGGACAACTGTCTAATTGAACTGGTTCAAGGGACTTTCCCAGTTCCTTTGAGGCCAATGGTTTTGGGAGAAGTATAAAACCTGTGGAATACCCCTACAGGCTATTAGTATTGGAGCCTCTGTGGACAGTATAAGGGTCTCGCGAGCTGTGTCTACAGCACAAGCCCTCTGTCTGTTCTCAGCAAAGGCAGCTTCACTAGCAGCACAGGAGCGTTCCCTGCTGCAGTCCTGAAAGAGCTCAGTCCATGTGACTCCTGTCCAGGACCTGGGGTTCCAATCTGGGGCTCACAGCCCCACAGGGCGCTGAGACACAGTCTCTGGGGGCTGAGAAAGCCCAGAAACCTCCCTTCCCTAAGCCGCTCCACACGGAACCTGGGTGATGCTGGGTGGTTTCATCTAAGCTTTCTAATGCGCCGTGTCAATAAACGCACAGTGATCTTGCTTTCACCATAGTTGATCTGCATCTCCCACTGTGTCTTTACCACAGCGGCGCTGCGCTGTGCTCTGCGGGTGATAGCATCAAGCCTGCTTTTCTAAAGCATTTCTCCCCAATATGCACACCACCCCTATCAGACTCTGCCATTTCCTTATCTCTGATTTCTCCCCAGGATAAGCAGAATGCACAATCAGTCTCTCTCTCTGTACGTAATCATTAACGGAAACGCTCTGATTAAGTTTATTCACTACCTGTTCTGTTCTGCGCTGCAGTTTGTAGCATTCGACGGCTGTGTTAATACTTTAATGCCCAAGCCCTCTCTCTCTCTCTCTCGGTTCTCTGCGTGTTTAGAAAGGCGAAGGCTGGCGAGAGCACTCTGTGTACAGAAATGAGCAGGAAGGCTGTGGGTGTCATGGCACACAAAGGCAGTGTGAAAAAGAGAAGAGAACGTTAAGAAACTGAATCAACTGAGAGTTCGGTCCCCGAGCCTCTCTGCTGCTGCGAAAGCCTCTTGATTTTCTTAAATCACATGACTCCAGAATTTGCAGGGTTCCCCCCCACAACTCCTACTCACACCCCCCCCCCCTCCTGTAGCCCACTGGGGGCTTCAGAAGGAGCCTGTGGTTTAGATGGGAGGGGGCGAAACGCAGTGCATCAAAACGCCTTTGCAAACCAATTTTGCTTCCACACTGACAGGGGGTTTATATGTCCTATTGAATCACCTCTTTCAGAAGAGAACGCTTGCAAGTTGTTGACCAGTTGAGCAAGCGACTGCTTTAATTAAGGGAACTCTTATCCTCGAGGGAAAAGGCGTATTGAGATTTGCTCCCAGTGCCCTCGAAATTAACCTAACAATTCACCTGCTTAGGTCTCTAGAGGCAGCTGGATCACAGCTCTCCAAGACCAGGGGTGGAGACCCCTGTTTTCAGTGGACCAACAGATGAGTCAGAAATGTAACTTCAGCCACAGATACATGAACGGAGGAGGCAGGGGAAAGGTACGCCACTGATAATAAGACCAAGGAATCCAATGAATTTATACAAGACTTTTCAACACGATGGCTCAGAAAGCAGTTTACATACAAGAGGGGGCTCACTTGCTGTTCTGGCACAAATCACACATCTACCTCTAAGGCAACTGCTCAGTCTGTGCTGGAAGCCAAATTCTGGGGATGGGCTGGAGATGGATGTTGAATTGGGCAGCACTGTGGCGCAGTGGTCAGTGTTACTGCCTCACAGCACTGGGTCCCTGGGTGCAGTTCTGGACGTCTGTGTGGAGCTTGTATGTTCACCCCATGTTCATGTGGGTTTCCTCCAGGTGCTCCGGTTTCCTCCCACAGTCCAAAGACATGTTGGAAGGTTAATTGGCTTCTGGGAAAAATGGCCCTGGTGTGAGTGGGTGCCGGTCTGTGTGTGTGGCCTGAAAGACACCGGTGTCCCAGGAGGTCCAGCGTGTATCCTGCCTTGTGCCCGTTGCTTGCTGGGATAGTCTCTGGCTCCCCCTCCGCCCTGAATATAAAGAAACAGTTAAGAAATGGATGGGTGGATGTGAAATTTAGGACTCCTGAAAAATTAGGCTGAATTATACAAAATATACTGGGAATGTTTTATACAATCACATTTAAATCACAGTATCTGCAATCACAGGATCTGCGCCTGTGGCTGGAAGGTTGCCGGTTCAAATCCCGCAGCCGGCAGAGGAATCCTACTCCACTGGGCCCCTGAGCAAGGCCCTTCACCCCAACTGCTTCGGGGGCGCTGTTCAATGGCTGACCCTGCGCTCTGACCCCCAGCTTCTCTCCCTGTCTGTGTGTCTCACGGAGAGCAAGCTGGGGTATGCGAAAAGACAATTCCTAATGCAAGAAATTGTAAAGGGTTAACCCCTTAAATTAAATGAACGAATCATTTTCTAAATGAGCGTTGGTCGTTTTCAGTTGCTAACCAGTTGCAATTGAACAGTCAGTCTAATTGCTGAGGTTCACAGAATGAGCTCATATAACTCATCTTGATGAGTCAAATGGTTAGTTCAATAAAGAGATCTAATACGTAATTAGGAGTAGGGCTGGAAGGAAATTAATCAGATTGGCATCTGGGACCCCCTTACTGTGTTGAACAGAAAGAGGACTGTGAAAGACGCCAGAGAATAGGTTATCGTGATTGGTGGAATTTCTCAGTGCCCTAATCAATATTTTTGCCAGTATTTTATCAATTTCTATCAATATTTTATATTCTACAAATACCAAATATAAATGGTAAAGTATCATTGAATATTATACACATTTATGAAATATTTTATACATCATATAAGTTGTATCAATATTTCTATCGGCTCCGATCCATACCGTGCAGGTCCGTACCTCACTGGGTGCTACAGGAAGAAGCTGGGAAGTCCCTGGGAGGTGAAGGGATGCTGATCTGTGTCAAACATCTCCGCCTGAGCGCCACAGGAGCGTGTGCACAAGCCTGCCCCCGTAAAGGGACATTTTCAGTTCCTTTTACACTCCTCACGCAGCCCTGCACTGAAACGAACAGGCCCCAGGCCGGGGCGGTGCACCCAGAGAGGCAGGGGGAGACGCTGTTTCTGTCTAATGTTATTCAGCAGGATATCTTGGCTACTGCAGAATTGCAATGGAATAAAAAAATAGTCATCAGGGTTATCGATGTGCTGCTCACAGGTCTTAGTTCTGGCAGCTCCAGTCAATTACCCTTAGCTGGGCATCCAGGTGGGGCTGCACACTGGTGGTGGTGGAGGGGATCCCCATTACCTGTAAAGCGCTTTGAGTGGAGTGTCCAGAAAAGCACTATGTAAGTGTAAGCAAATATTATTATTATTATTATTATTATTATTATTATTATTATTATTATTAGCTACCAAGCGTGAATCGCCTTGCTGCGATCCTTTGCTGTAGTCCCGTGAAGATTAGGTTTTCATGAAAGAGCTGGTTCGAGTCTGCACTCTTAAAACTCGGCTGTGACACCCTTTTTTTTAATCTTCAAAACATGTGTATTGAGCCCCCCTCCCTGTCCTTTTTGTTTCTGTTTAGCATGCAAATTGTATTAGAACACGATGCAAAAAGAAGCTCCAGCTCTTTGATGTTTTTTTTTGTACTGTGTTCTATTTTGAAAACCAAAAGTTCATTTTATTTTTCGCCTAATGTCAAAGCCCTGTGCACTGAGCTGACACTCCTGAGACTAAAGTGTTGGCTTGTTAAACACCTTTCAGGTGACTCCTGTTAATTACTGATGGATCCAGCAGCAAACAGGCTGTCTTTAGTTTTCTTGTGTACACAGATACAAATCTCTGTACCATGGATAAACTCCACTTTGTCCTTTTTTATTTAATCTTATCCCCACTGCTGTGAGGAATGAGCTCACAGGCAAGAGGTCATTGAGCTCAGCCAGTCAGCCTACAGGCCTTGTTAACCAGCCACGTTGCCCTGAACCTACTGGTCCCTGAGAGGAAGGAAGCACACAAGGAGAGCATGCAGACTCCACACAGAAGGTTTCCCCTGCCCAGAATCAAGCCCAAGACTCGGAAGCTCTAAGCACCACTGCCAAGCCATTGTGATGCCCATCTACAATACAAATTCTATTAATTAAAATAATAATTTCCAACATCTCCATCTCTAAAAATGTAAACAAATGCAATGGTGTCCTTCAAGTTGCACAAATGAATATCGAAGTGCAGCTTCCTTTATGAAGAAACACCTGTTAAGAATAGCCAAAACTACTCAGCTAACTCATTAATGAAACTTGATTTCAACACTGATAGATATTTCTTTTGATTCATAATAATCCATCCATTTTCTGACCGCTTCTTCCAAGTCAGTGTTGCAGTGGAGCTGGGGCCTATCCCAGCAAGCAACGTGTGTAAGGCAGGGTACGCCCTGGATGGGACGCCAGTCCATGGTAGGGCCCACACAGTCACACTCCCACCTTTGCCAGCTTTCCCCAGGAGAGAATTAACCTACCAGTACACTTTTGTGGGATTGTGGGAGGAAAACACAGCATCTGGGGAAAACCCAGGCAAACGCAGAGAGAACATACAAACTCCACACAGACAGCACCCCAGGAATTTAACCCTGGGTCCCAGCAATCCTACCCTCTGCCCCACCATGCTGCCTGTTTTTTATAATTTGTTCTGTAAGTACTTTTTGTGCATGTTAATGATAATAATAGCAAGAATTCTAATAATACTAGCAATACCTTTTCTCTAATTAAATGCAGGTAGTCGGCTGTGACACATTTCTCTCACCATAAACCCTGGTGTGGAAAAGTTAAACAAATCTTAAGCTTCAGATGATATGCACATCTTTGTTTTTACGTGATACCTTGGCGTTTATTTTATAACCGATGTTGTTAATCTAATGTATACCGCCTTCACAAAATCCAAAAAGAATCCAAAATCAGGGACATAGGAACTGCACTTAGTTTTAACAGTGAAGCAATGAAAGGCAATTACTGATTGCAGAAACTGCCTTCAGAACTGGTTGTAGTGACAATTTAATTATGTTATGACTAATAAGTAATTACACCTTTAATACATTGATCAAGTGTTTTGAGGGATTCTTTTCTATTGCTCTTAACAACAGCAGGAAAGGGGCCTTACTCCGCTATTTATAAGTAATTTGTTCTTTAAGTACTTTTGTGGACGCTAATGGCTAAATATCTCTGAATTGTTTAGCAAAGTAATTTCAAAGGAGCGAGAAGCTAAAAAAAAAAAGATGTGCTGCAGGGCTAAAACTCAGATTGACTTCACACCTCCGGTTTAGACTTAGCGCATGAGAGCTCAAGAGATGGTGTGAGTCTGATAATTTGAGGGCTTGTGATAAATGCGCTCGGCTGCACAAAAAAAATGAGACGAGTCCGGCCTGCTGTTGCATTGCAGGATCCTGTGTGCAAAGAAAGAGAAAATAAAAACCTCCTAAAGACAGCCTCTTCGATACCACAAGTCGAGAAGAATTTACATTCATAAACGCAACCGTGTCTTCATTGCTGGAGAGCATAGCCCTGCTTTTCACGGTCCTCGGCGACTTGGTGCTGAAGTTTCCGAGACGTAGTCTGATCCCGCGTTTTCCAGAGCGGCTGCCGGGATGCCACCGGCGGAGCGCAAGTTCCCCCTCGACGCGACGGAGGACGAGAAAATCACCTCTCTCCACCCCCCACCGCCACACACACACACCCCGAATCTCTCCCCGCGCTCCAGAACGCACCTCGTCATTCGCACGATCGCGGGCTGGCGCGGAAACCAGAGCCAGGAAGTGAGAAACGCGTAGACGGCCCAGCGGGTTCCCATAAGGAGGCGGATTGCGTAGAACCACGGGGGACTGAGTTCTAAGTAAATAAGATGCATCTATCCAGTGCCTTGGAAAGTGTTCTCCGCCACTCTGTAGGCCGCCTTCCGTGATACCCTATCCTGTAGGTAGCGTGCACGTCAGTTACCGGGCATAGCAATTACTCTGTAACACTTACCATCGTATTGAGACAATCCAGCTCTCAGTGCTGCACCTTGAGCTAGTCCAGGCTAGCTCACGGCTGTCAGGCCAGGCCCGGTCACCCCGCCGTTTTCAACGTCTCCCGGCTCTCGGCGATCTCTCCCCGGCCTGGTGCGGTCGGCGAGTCCCCAGAGTGGCCGGGCCTTTCTGCAGGCGGGCGGGCGGGGGCGGGGACAGGCCTGCGCGGGCTGGAGCTGCCCTCCAGAGCTCGCTCTTTAACTCGTGCAGCAGTCGCACACGTTGAGAGGAGACCAGCGCCTGCAGTCTAACTGTCAGCCTTTAGAGAGTCAGCAGTTTGCTGAAATCCCTCTCTTAAGCGGGGTACGGCAGCGGCACTTGTGCGAGACCGCCCAGCCATGAGATCGCACCGGAGTCCCTGTCCTCTGTTTAATGCAAATGAAACTTCCTAAATCAAAAGTTCCCACGGCCTATAGCAGCAGAGTAGTCCCTCTCTAGGACAGACAGACCTCCTCTGCCGCTCAGCTGCTCCCGATGTGCTCCTCAGTTTGAGTTACACACCTATTAACAGCTGGAAAGGGACTACATTTCATCATTAGACTGATCAATGAGTTCATTAATAAGGGGCTCGGAAAGGCACGTCAGAGATTCCAGCCTTCAGGCTGGGTTAAAATAAAAAAAAAACAATAATTCTTTGAAAAACATCAATGGGCGACCCAACAAGGTCATCCCTATCTTCATCAAAGCCGAGAACCTTCGGCAAAGAGTTGAATCAGCTGTGACAATGTTTCTTCCTCTGAACACAAGACCCACGTCCCTGTTTCCCCCAGCGCTGTGTCCGATGCTGGGGTCTCCAGTGGGTCCAGGGCGGGGCTCGGCCTGTTCGCCGGGTCTTTACGAACAGAAACAAGCCGACCCGCAGCCGGCTCACAGCCGAAACAGAGGGAGGATCTACGGGTTGGGCACAGCACAGCTAATGAACCTACCAATACCTGACCGATTTTGACACCAATGAGTGTGGAACAATAGATATCAATCGAAAGAAGTGAAATTTAATCCAATCTGCCGTTTGCCTGTATGCGTGAGCAGACGACAACTTGTCCTGGTGTGCTTTTCTTGTTGGACCTATTTGATATTGAACGTATTTTCTTACCTCGCGGTCCTGGGATGTCATGGTACTTGCTTAAGCACCCCTCCACCCAACCCCCTCCCCTCCCCTCCTCCTGGTAACACAAAGCTGAACGTCTTGAAGCGAAGCTACAGCACCCAGCGCACCCGCCCATCCTGTTTCGAAACCGCAGGACCGAGCAGAAGCCCAGTGCTGGAAAAGCGCCGCCCGAGCCCTGCCTCGCTCACACAGGCGGCCGGGGAGCCCCGTTGTACGAAGCGGCCAACGAGATGGTTATATATAGAGACACACATCAATACGCGGTGTCCCTGCCTCAGTGCTTTGAACCTCGGCTCTCTAACCCTGCACAGAAGTACCCCGAATTTTCCGGCCTGATTCCGTGCCACAAACCTCTGCCTCCGAAGCTTTGTGAAAACACTGCAAAACAGATGAGCTGCCGTCGATTCCTTCCAGCCTCGTGTGGCCCAGACTGAAACGAGAAATTCCGTTTTCTTAACTATGAAAACGTTAATTTCCCCCCTTATTTTTTAATGCATAATAGTAAGATTATGGTATGAGTTAGCTTTCAGGGGCCAGGGTTAAGTACTGGAGCTCAAAGTGAATTCGAAAACCTTATATTAAATGATAGTACACGTCTGCCCCCAAAGGATACGTGTACAAAAAACGACCTGTGTCCAATTGTTAAAAAGTTACAAATGCACATTAAGAGCTTCAGTTAAGTATCTTAGGCAATGAAAGTCATTCTGTAGCCAAGTTCTCCTGGTGTAGCTTCGAGAAAACGTTTTTGTCTCAAATTGTTTTGCAGGTCTTGCATTTTGGATGCGCGAATGTGTTTGTCGAGATTTACACTTAATTTCCTTTTTTTAAAAAAAAAACTGTTCGCTTTAAAGAGTTACTAATCCATTTTCAGTTTTACAGTATCCTTTCCCAGTAGGTCTGATTCTTCAGAAGCATACAGTGACGATATTAAACTAATACCTGCACGGGGCTTTCCGGATCTTCACGACGTCGTCCGTTTTCTACAAACGGAAAATAAATACCGATGTAACAGGTTGAGATGTGGCAACCACATTACATAACACTCTAATACAGTGGAATTCATTGACTCAGTCCGTACAAACTCATTATCTGTGCGCTGTTGGAAACTTTAAACCCAGAAATCCCATATATTTCTGTTTGGGTTTGGGGTTTATTGCGGGCGTTAATTCAAAGCAACAGGCCGCTTCAAAACAGACAAATCGAGGTGGCTATTTGACGGACGCCGCCTTGTTTTCGCTGTGAATAACAACAGTTCGCTGTTTTATATTGTACGGATAAACTAGACGGGTTTCACCGGGATCTCAGGACGAGACTGCAGCCCTGAAACTCTGACGTCCTGAATTCTCACCGCAGCCGAGGCGATCAGGAGGTGCTACATTGGAGCTCAAATCCACGTTAATTAATTCTCATTAATTATACAAGCGAGGCGATTCATATTAGCACCCTTGTCCGCGAAACTGTCAGTTCGCACTTCTTGTCGGCAGCGAGCTTCGTACTTGCCACCTCTGGGACTGACTTCACAGGAGGAGCTGGTCAGGCTCCGGGGGTCAGGCGATGGTGGAGGGGGCAGTTTCACTCACAGTGGTCACCCCCGGACAAGTCGCGTGATTCCCGTTGTCTATAGGTGTCGAAGGCCTTGGTTGTCAACCAGAAAACGGGTAAAAACAACGAATCTTGATTTGAGAGACATGAAAGTACCAGAAGCGCCTGTTCAGTTAGCGTCTCCGGACTCTTACACAATCAGTGTCCGAGAAAGCCCGTCGACACTGGGAAACTACCCGCTACCCCTCACCCGACCTCACCTACACGTTTTAATTTGAAGTCATGAAGCATTTCTTTCAAAACTGAACAATAAAATCTTTTTCTAAATTCGTTCCAGCAAATACCTGAACGCATTTTACGCAGCTAGCAAGGTGCTAAGTTTTGGGAATGATGAAAAATCTCAGAAAGGATTGACTTTTGGCTGTACCCCCGCCTCGATGTCTGCGGACACGGATGAGATTTAATTGAATAGCACACTACCGGTTTTGGCTACCACTGCGCCACGTTTACATGCAATGTCTGAAGTGACATTTATCCTCAAGTTTGTGGGCTGTCTTTGCAGTTCTTAAGGTGTTGCTACACTTCACATACTGTGCAAACATCTTGGAAAACGTACATTCACGTAAAACCAATGAGAACGCGTGTATGAAAAAAAAAACCCATCTCTTGTTGAATACAAATGCGAGCTAGACAAGATCATTGTTTCCCCACGTCAGAAGACAAAAAAAAGGAAACTCGCTTAGGAAGCTTTTGCGCGCCACGTGTGCGACAAGACTTAGCTCAGCAGGCTGAATACTCCGGGAAATGACCCGAACCGAGCCGGTCCCGCACAAGTCCGGTAGTGTAGAAATCACAAGCGTTTCCCTTTGCAAAGACACGCTCTGCGAGTTGAGCCACGAGTTTATTACCTTTACAGTACAGTCCGGTAGGAAAATAGCTCTCGTGCATGTGAGGCAGCTCAGTGCAAGTTATAACAGTATTTACAACATAATTACAAGCTTTATATATATATACATGTTTTATATTACAAAATAGTTGTATTGTTCTTTTGAGCATTATTGTAGTCAAACCACGACATGGTCCCTTTGGGGTTTCACATCCCTTCTGAAAGAGAGGAGCCACATTCACAAAGCTTTTCCCCTGAGTTATTTAAGCGCAGAGCGTTAATTGGTACACGCAGCGTGACTTATTTTAACACGCTCTGCTTTTTGTCAGGCGTTGTACAATTTTTCTAGGGCCTTTAAAACAGGAGCCTGGATTTTTTTTTGCTTAGGAACAAGTAAAGGTTTATTCCACGCTGAAAAGAGGAGAACAGGCTGAAGAAGGCTCCACGGCCGAAACGTTGCGTTTCTTTTCTTCTCTTTCCAGCGCGGAATAAACCTCCACTCGTTCCTTTGCAGCCCACGCACGCTGACGCGGCTGCCTCCTTGAACGCCTTTCTTATTACTGAGGCGTGAAGGTCTGGGTGCCGTGAAGAAGACGTCGGAGAAAAGAAAGTTGTTAAATAACTCCTGAGTGGACTCGGTGAATAGTGGCAGCGGCGCCTCTCCTGCGCGCGCGGGTGGGTTTGCTCGTGGGGAGATGGCTGATGCGCGCGAGCGCGGCGCCACGGGAGACGGATTACACGGAGGCTCACGGGAGACGGGACGCGTCCCTTCCCGACTGCATGGACCAGTCAATGTTAATGAGAGCCATCTCTCCAAACGCCCCGGGTGCGAAACCTCGTCTAAGCAGAGACCAGCGCTCAACGGAAACGGGAAGACTCGCTTATTCCAAACAGCTCCTGTCTGGCTCACACCGGCTTCCTCATATCACTCTTCTGTTAAGCATGCTGTACTGTATTACTTTACCGTGGTAACAAAAAAAAAACAACAATCCTTTTTTGATATCCCACAAAAAGTGACATTTTCCAGCCTTTAGAAGACTACAAACAAAATACTACACACGTTTATAATGCAGCGCTTCTTTAGGATTCGCGTTGCGGTAAAAGGCGCACAGATCACCCTCACATTCCTCGGCAGGGCCCCCAAAGAAATATGTCTAGACCGAAAGCTGGCTTTTTTGGATCATCCTGGATATTAAGTCGACGTACTTTTTTTTATCAGTTTGAAATGCTTTTTGTATTTATACCGCTACGGACCCGATCGGTGTATTGAACAGATTTTCACATTCAACGCGGTATTTTGCTTGACTGTATACTTGCCAAATACAAATCCACGCCTTCGAGGGAAGACAAAACGAGGAGCATCAGAGTGAAGAATAAACGCGGCCTTAAATCATTTCGATTTCCATGTGTCTCATTAGCAGGAGGTGGAGGTCAAGTACAACAGGGCTTTTATAAACAGCTGGACAGGCGTGTGTCCATTGGTGTGTCCTCTGACAGCTGAGTGTGTGTCCACTGGTGTGTCCTCATAATCTGTCCATTGGTGTGTCCACTGGTGTTTCTTCATAATGTGTGCATTGATGTGTCCACTGAGTGTGTCCACTGAGTGTGTCCACTGGTGTTTCTTCATTATGTGTCCATTGGTGTGCCCACTGGAGTTTCTTCATAATGCGTCCACTGGATGTGTCCTTGGGTGTGTCCACTGGGTGTGTCCAATGGCTGTGTCCACTGGGTGTGTCCACTGGGTGTGTCGTCTGGCTGCGTCCATTGGGTGTGTCCACTGGCTGTGTCCACTGGGTGGGTCTGTTGGGTGTGTCGTCTGGATGGGTTCTTTCTCATGCCAGCTCCTTGCCTCCCTGGCTCCAGTACCACCCCCCCCCCCTCAGCCAGTGAAACCCAGAGTCACAGAGTCCAGCTCCAGGGCAAACACAGGGAACACGCGGGGACAGAAGCCAGCCCCCTGTGCAGCTTCCCCGTTTCCAAGAAGTCAGCTTCCTTCTGCATCATCCGCGCCAGTCCCGGGACTCTGACACGGGACGATCTGATTGCACGTTACATGCCTGCCAGACATATTTCAGGTCGCCCTGCTGGATGCCCAACTGTATCAACCCGGTTCGGGCCTTTTTTTTAAAAAAAAAACACACATAGCAAAGCTGTTTAAAAACAAACACACACGTTCGTTAGTGAAATGCATCAACGGACTGCTTTTTCCAGCCTGCACTGACCCTCTCTGTTCCTGTCAGGCCCGCTGTGGCAGAACACGTCTCGGGTCTTAAGGTGCAAGGACAGATGGACAGATGGAAATGAAAGTCCTGTTCATCCTGCTTCTCGCCTTTTAGTCCGCCCGGATCTCCTGCGCTATCCAGTTCCCCGATGATCCTGAGACCGGGGTAGGGCAGCGACCGTCAGATCTTGCTGTTCTCCAGGTGGGTGTCGATGTGCTTGATCAGGGCGTCGTCGGGATAGCCGATGGGGAAGGCCAGCTGGCACAGCGGGCAGCTCCGGATGTCGTTGTCCTCGGTCTCCATCCACAGCTGCGGCCAATCAAAACAACAGGACCGAAAAGTTAGCCAAGTGCCCGAAAGTGCAAAAACCTCGACTGAAAAGCTTCTCTAGTCTCACGCTGTTGCAGCTGAGCACTCTCGCACTGTGGAGGATGTGGTAAAAAAAAAAAAGACAAATACCGAATTATTGCTTGTTGGGGTTCATATGGCGCCACAGGCTAACACTGTTGGCCAGTAGCAGATGTACCGTAGGAGCAGGAATAGGCTGCAGGTAACTGGGCCAGTGTGCACACTGCCAGCTCCACTGGGATACAACTGCATCCCTCTACTGCAGGACTAGGATTCAGCAATAAGAACAACAGTAGTGATACCGTAAAGCACAGCGTCTGCAGCCAACAGGCCGCAACACTGCCATTCACACAGTCTTAGAGGGGAACTGCGGCGCTATTCTTATACTTCAGGGTGAATAAGGATCAGCACTGAAGAGTGCATTTCAAACCACAATAAAAGTCAAATGCACACAGTAACTTGTACAAAAACTCCAATTTACACGGCAAAATAGCTGAAATTACCAGGTAGGAGCAGCGCCATATTCTGTGATTCAGAACGAGGCAACAAAACCTCCGGTGAGGTGATGCAGCCCCACTACACTGTAAACAAGCAGGCTGGGGAACACAGCTCTTCGAATCCAATAGAAATATTGCTCTCGACTGAGACGGGCTTGTGACAAATACTAATTACTTGTTAACTCTACCTGCACATCAGGTTGGGACATTTTTTAAGGTGAACTGCCTGCTGCACGACCTGTACTTATCCGCTCGTCCATCACGGGACATTGGTCCTGTGATGTGATGACAGGGACTAGTGAGCAGGAAGGGCCGCTCCATGGCCCCAATCTCATGAACTCTCGCTCTGGCCCGTGAGGAGACCAGGGGGTTTGTGACAACAGGGAGACCGGACTTTTCACAAAGCTCCCGATTTTGTGCTTCTTTTGGAATTGGTCGAATCCCTCTGTCCCGTCAGTGAATTCATCTGGTTTTCGCGAGATTCAGGCACCCCCCCGGGGGGAACGACATCTTTCAAGATGGGGCCACGGGGCTCCCCTGTGACAGCCGGGAGGGGGGGTACTCACGTTGATGGAGGGCCAGGACTGGGCGTGCTCAGCCTGCAGGTACCCGGGGGCGTGGCAGCTGAGGGCGCCGGGGCCGGCGGCGATGGGGAAGGCGGCGCAGGTCGAGGTCCCCCGGAGGACGGCGGCTTCGGCCCCGGCCCCCAGCGAGCCCGGGGGCGTCTCGGGGGGGCACACCCACTCCTCCTCGTCCTCGGAGGACTGGGGGGCCGGGGCGGGCGCGGGGGGCCCGGCCTGCTCGAAGCGCAGGTGCGGGAGCTCGGAGAGGGGGAAGGGCACCTCCCTGGCGTGCCGCGGGCTGCCGCCCCCCCCGGGGCCCGGCGGGGCTGGGGGGCTCTGGTGCGGCGGCGGAGGGGGCGGAGGGGGAGGCAGTGGGGATGGCGCCGGCGCCGGCGGCTGCTGCTGCTGCTTGAGGTAGCCCTCCCCGTACGGGCGCGGCTTGGGCAGCGTGGACACCGGGTCCGGCGGGAACCGGGCCGGCCGCTGGTAGGCCGAGGGGTCGCTGACCTCGGAGTAGCTGCGCCGCCCCTGGAAGCTGGCGCGCAGGTGGTGGCTGGCGGGGCGGCAGGAGTAGGAGGCGGGGCCGTCGCTGATCTCGGGCAGCGGCGAGCGGCGGTGCACGTCCGGCGACAGGCGCTGCAGTACCGGCGATCGCCTCTGGGGGGCGGGAGAGTGCCGCTGGGGGACGGGGGAGTGGCGCTGGGGGACGGGGGAGTGGCGCTGGGGGACAGGAGAGTGGCGGTGGACTAAGAAGGAAGAGAGAGGAGATTACTGGCTAGTTCTGGGTAAGAAAAAGCTACTTCAAAAGAGAAGCAAAAAGCCCTGCCTATTCCCTCCCTGGTTCGCTCATTGATTGCAGTTTCCCCTGTTGAAGCACGGTTTTGTGAGATCCCACTCTCACGTCTCTCTATAAACTACAACCACTGAATGCACTGATCAACTGGAGCATCCAGGGAGACAGAAAAAATCAATCCAGTCAGGTAGTCTGCCTTAAAGACTCCTTGCTCCAGCCCCTGGCCCGCAGTCTTGTTCTGATGGCCTTCAAGCCGTCTGTTTTAAAGAGAAAGAACGATTCGAGCTCAGAAACGCTTCCCTCTTTTCAACAGCTTGCACAGTGTCTGGGGAGTGAGGTCTGCGTGTCTGGAGATCAAAGAAAAGCAGAGAGTTGCACAATGCCTGTCGAAAAACCCAAATCATGTGCTCCGGTGTCTTCTTTTCTTGATGCGTACCCGTCTGATGTTTTGTCTTTAATTGTTGTGCGTTAGAATGTGTAATTACCCAATGCTCCAGTTTGGGGAATTCCATGAAAACGTTTCAAAGCACAGAACCTGGCTGTCGGAGCCGTTTACACAGAATCGCAGTTCTGTTGCCCTACATCCTGCTCCTGCCGGGTCCTCCTTTTCATTAACCCAAGCCTGAATTTTTATAGCCCTATTCGTTTTGGGTTTGCACGAACGGACCTGTAACGTCAGGTTATTTGCAAGAAAAAAAAACAAAAAAGTTTTCTTCAGCAACAAGTTCCGAAGGCCCAAGCTTTTGCAGAGCAGACTGCTGTGTGCGTGCTTTCAGAGTACTGTCACACTGCAGCTCAACACAGCACACTGAGTGCATGTCCAGGCCAGTATATTTGTGTGTAGTGAACTTCTTTTGCTCAGCATTATTATGATGTTATGATTTCTATACGTTTTCCAAACTTCTCCAGGTCTGGAAATCAGCCATTCTTAATTCCCTACTTTTCCAGACCTTCCAGACCTGTGCACGCACCCCGTTATTGGTTAAGACACTCGGGGACCCCTTCAGAAACGTACTGTGTGGTGACACTGTGGTCATGCCGCTGAGATGATTGGGACTCTATAAAACACAACCACTGAACTGAATGCATTGATCAACTGGAGCATCCAGGGACAAAGGAGTTCAAATGAATCCAGAGCGGGCTGCTCTCTGCCCGTCTTTCAGGGGTGTTGGGGAGCTCACCTGGGCTGCTCTGCTCCTGGGACACCCTCCTCAGGATCTCCGTCTGCCTGGTGCACAAAGTCTGCAGGCGACACAGCTCCTCCGTCAGCTCTGTGTAGGCCAGCGCCAGGTTCACCCTGACGGGAAGCAATAGCACACAGTTAAACGAGGGGGGGTGGTCTAATTCGGGAGAGACGCAGGTCGCAGCAAGGCACAGTGGTTAATGGCTTCACAGCCCCTTGCAGAAGCTGGTGCTGAGCTCTTCTGCAAACTACCACACCTGGATCGCGCCAAGCATGGCCCTATCCTGTATATACATGAGTACAAGCACTGGTGACCCAGCCAGAGAGCCCTATACAGGACACTGACTGTTCCAAACTCCAGCCTGAGAGCAAAGGTTGGGCCTAACGACTAGGAATGAAATGAGCGAGACAGGCCTGACAGTCTCGAGACAAGTCCCACACCGATATTTTCCTTGCCAAGCCCTCACTTGATTAAGCTGATCTATGGATTTAGTGCAAAAAAACATGTCCAGGTACAGTACGCACATGAGAGCCTGGTGATCTCAACATACTGTTAACTGAAGTTCAGGTGAGCAAACCGTCTGCAAATTCACAAGCCCTGAAAGTAGATCCCAACCGATTGGCTGCAAATCTGTAAAACATCACCCTAGTCTCTGCAACAGATACGCTGCAGAAGAGGGAAGAAGGATGGGCAAAGGCTGGTGTTGAGTGGAAAGATGTTGCTGCTGTTGGAAGACAGAGTGAAATGCTGTAGTGAGCACACCCACATGTTGCAAGGGCGCTCAAATGGAATGCAAGGGGCTACAGACAGAAAACGGGAGGCACTTCTTTACACAAAGTGGGGCAGGAGTCTGGAACAAGCTGCCCCGGCATGTTGTGGAAGATGATTTTCTGGAATTCGTCATTAACCGCTGGATGACAGTCTGCCTAGGTCGATAAACTGACACGCTCGTAAACCCCTCCTCTTAAGGAGGCTCCAGCCCTTCCTTCTTTGGTGTTTATTTCCTGCACCTCCCTCCGGTTCCTGCCACCTACCAGCGAGTCCAGGAGCGACTCGACGGCATCGGCTTCACAACGGCGTCCTGACCTTCTGGGTCCGAGATCAGGGAGCGTCTGGTCCCGTTCCCCCCTTTTATTCCCCAGACCCTCCACCAGATCCCGCTCCGGCTTTTAACTCTGTTTGTCTGTGTCAGGATGGATCTCCCGGTTTTGGACATTGGATC
Organism: Lepisosteus platostomus; assembly: GCF_059453375.1. NCBI lineage: Eukaryota > Metazoa > Chordata > Actinopteri > Semionotiformes > Lepisosteidae > Lepisosteus > Lepisosteus platostomus. The sequence continues at coordinate 8,967,932 of NC_142638.1, forward strand.
ATTCTTGGATTTGCTATGGACACCCCCCCCCGAGTCCTTTCTTTCTAATGCACCACTAACTTAAACCAGGTGTTTCAAATTTAAAATCAGTATGCTATTAAGAATCTGGAAGACTGTAAAGGCATTTGAAATTTTACTTCAATTGTGTTTGAAGTCTTGCATTTCTAGGATGTTTGAATTTGAACAGTTTATTATTGTTCTTGTACAGTCTGATGGTTTTATAGCAGTATGAGACGTGTGTGGAGCACACAATATGAATGTTGTTGTTGCTGCTCAAGTTCCAAACTGCTTCTAATTCTAGGAGTCTAATATGAAGAATCCTGTGAAGATGGAGATCAGACTTCATACACTTGATCTGCTTCCTTCACTTTCATCAGAACAATATGTCCTTGCTATGAAAATGTTTTTGAAGCTCGTAAAGGATGCTTAGAGCTAATCCCATAACTGTATTTGAATATGCATGAATATATTAGCAGAGGCAGGGAAATGTACAGTTAAAAGTAACATGTAAATTTAACGTAAAAGTAGTCCACTGCAGCTACAAGTTACTTGTGTAAAGAATTACTTTTTAAAATTAAAATAATATATTGTTTCACATGGTAATTACATATACTTCATACTGTAGATCACTATATTTTACAATCCCCCTTACACAAGTAACTATAATTATTTTTTTAAAGTAGCTTTTACCAAATTTCTATTTAAAATTGTGGAGAAAAAATGTTCTATTTAAAATAATGGAAGAACCCACTTTATGTCGTACCAGAAAGGCAGATTATTGTTGTTCGGACGGGTTTTCATAATCCCTGTGCAGGACATGTTAGAGTATGAACGGGCTTACAGAATGTGTATGTTCAGGCCTGGGTGTGAGGAATTCATGGGTTTGAGAACAAACACCAGGCTTCTAAAAACTGGGATGTTGATTGTTTAAAAGCAAACTGCTATCCAACAGGGCACAGTGGCAAAACAGGTAAATTAACCATCAAGCCAAATAAGTGTGAAAAGAGAAAAGACCATTACCATTTTTTAGATGTTGTCAAGAACTGTGATAAGGTGCTGTCTGATATTTAACCCAGTTAACGCATCTCTTAAAGATACGAAGGTGATGTTTTTAATAACCTTTAACGCGAGCATGAGACCTTCTGTCTTTAAGGGTCAATCCCAAAGCACAGAGCAGGCCTGATGAAAAACAGATTTTAAAGGACAGAAGCCAGTGAGGATGTAACTGGCTCAAAACCTGGCGCGGCAACGCCACAGCCTTTTCAGAAAGATACCCACTGCCCTGGTGTGTGCAAAACTGCAGTGCTGTGTTAAAGGGGTGGGCTTGTCTGCAGTCCCAGCTCAGATGCACAGTCCCAGCTGAACCTTGTATCCACCCTTGAAGAAACCCACTTCTAAAAAGGGACAAAGCTGGGAACAAGCCGAGTTAGAATCGGCACAGCTGTGTTCACAGAGCTGTTTTTATTTTCCCAAATGTACCAGCTACCTAAAGATATCATATCACACACGAAACGGGAATATCTGAAACTGGATATGTGCCAGGCTGTTAGAAAACACTGAATTTTCTGTTCTTGGGGAATCATTCGTGTGCCTGTTCACAGTGTGTGCTGGAATTGGGGACAGGACAGGAAAGACCTTAAAATTCCCGGTGTGCCCCACTTCAGTCACTCTTAAAGACTGGGGGACACTTGCCGATCATGTAAGCAAGTAATCTGTTCACTTAGGAGATAACCTATAACCCCTGCAGGACTGGTGCTACTGAAGACCCAGGGGGTTCATCCCTGATTTAAAGAATCCAATAAAATAAAAATAAGAAAATAAAATACACCAGTGAAGATATAATTCCCTACCCTGTTTTCAATTTGAAAGCGTGCAAAACCAGTGATCTTAATTTTTGCACCAGGACCCGTTTATTGAATTAAAAAAAAAGTTTCAAATTTGTATTTTATTTTGGAAGTTTATTTTTTTTATTATTTCTTCATCACACGAGGCAGTAGTTACGCTCCCTGAAAAAGCTGCTAGACTCCCCGACTCTTCAGTGCCCCCAAGTCCTCTCTGCCCTACGAGGGGGGTCTGCGCGGAACCAGATCTGTCTTAAGGTCTTTAGTTTTGCAACGTAGTCAGGTGTAATGCAAGCTGTGCAGAAAACCAGACATGGCTAATTACAGCTTCCACCAGTTTAATTCTGACTAATCTCTTCCTGTGCACCATGTCCCTCCTAACAAGTAAAAGTGATTTTCATGTTCGAATTCTTAATGTAAATATTCTTAAATGAAAAATATTTGCACATGTTTACACAAAAGACATGTTTTGCTGCCATTTCATGATTCAAAATGATCACTCATCTAATTTAAGGGCTTTTTTTTCTCTCTTCTGTAAATGATGAGGCAAGTCCGCTATCAGTCTATCTGTGGAGGGAGACAGAGGTAGGTGGAATGCGTGATAGAGACAAGCACACCGATAATGACTTGCTCAGCCTCGATAAGCACTTTCTTATCTGATCGCTCAAACCAATTTCAGAAAACATGCTTGTATTTTATTATAACCTGACTCAATCTGCCTAATTGTGCCGCTGAAACCAAGATATTTCACTCGATAAGGACAGCGAGCAGCCAAGCTTCGCCTGAACATGGAATAAAAACACACCGTGATGTCTCGTTACAAAAACCACCGCTGGATTTTACATGAAAAAAAGAGCGAGAGAGGGGAAAAAGTGCCTGGAGTAGGCAGTCTATCTCCGTTTGCATATGCCCTTACAAAACACACGTACCTCTGATTCATCCTGAACACTTCTGGGCCAAGAGAGAAAAGTGCTCAGATATCATACTTGATTTAAAATAAGGAGACAAACTCCTGGATCAGCTACATCAGTAAGAGAAAACTACACAAAGAGAAGTTCTCTGATTTGGACAGCATTTCTTTTTGAGAAACAAGGATGAGATGTCCAGTAAATCCTCCAGATAATGATTTATTTCTACTCTCCTGGTTGAATTTAAGGGAAACATTATCCCTTGCTATTATTTTTACTTAATAACAGGTAAATGTTTTGTAACAGCATGATGAATGCCTGCCGCCTCGATCGTGGGATGTTATCGGAAGCCCCTGATTGATCAGACTGAGGAAGAGTGTGGTTAAAGAGGGCAGACTGACGTCCTCCACTAGTATATCCGCCCAGGGGTCAGTCTCATCATCTGACTGAGTGGACAGCTTTATTCAGAAAGCAAAACCTTGAAAACAAATAAACACCTCTAAAGCTACTGAAAATGAACGACTGGGGTTTTATATAAATTCAGAAATGTACCCAGCACTCTTTTTTTAAGCAAAGCACATGCCTCCCTCAATTTAGTGTCTTTAAATGAAACAAATTGACCGCTGTCTATGTGCTGTGAATAAATGCAATTATTTTCATTAAATTCACCTTACAATAAATCTAAATAAGACCTTGACTCTGGCATGTCTTATTTACTGGCTTTCTAAATATTTAAACAATATTTGTATTCACACATGCAAAAAAAAAAAAAACAATCCTAACAGCAATCACAAAATAAACGTTATAAAGCCGATAAAATGCACACAGGGCACTGAACTGCTCGTGGGTCTGCTGAAGTATGACGGTCTTATTGACAGTCTGGGAAAGACTGCAGACAAGTACTGCAGGAAACAATCAGAAAAGACTATTGAAAACAAAACACTTGGATTATCTTCAAAATGAACCAAGATGTTGTCCCAGCTTGAGGATTACATTGCCTGTAACTCTTAAGGACAAGGGCTGGTTTTGAAGTGTGAATGATGGGGTCTTGGTTCTGACGCACTGGTTCGGGTGAAGCAGGTCATTTTTGGAGGACTGGCAGCCGAAGCGTCTGTGAACTGCAGAGCCTCCCCTTTCGCTGTGAGGACCGAGTGTGCACCACAGAGGCAGATCTGCTGGCTTCTCCGGGCTCAGCAGGCGAGAGACGAGCCCCACTCCGACACCCAGCGCATCGGTGTGCGGGAGTGCGCGGCGCGGGGGCGAGCGCGCTGGAGAGCGAGGTACGGAGCGTGTGCGCGCAGACGCGAGCCAGAGAGGGCTGAAGCCGGCTTCAAATACACAGCACTCACAAATTAAACGTTACAGGAATTTTATGGCAAAATGGCAAAATGCTGTTTTTTTTTGTAAGGGATAAACATTCAGATCAGATGAATCACAGCTTTGTTGTTGTTTTTTTCCACGCTCACAAAGCGCCACAGGAGGAAGCGTCTTCGAGGGCTGAGCTCGGTTATGACACATCTCTGTAACGGATTTAAGAAAGCCGCGACTCGGTATTGCTGATGAGATTCATTCTGCTGTTATTTCTCCGCGTTCTTTTTTTTCTGCATTGACTGCCGGGGTGACTGAATCATCAACAGCCTACTCTGAACCCCCCACAACCACCCAAAAAAAAAAGTTCATTTACACGCGAATTGCAGAAATTAGGCGCGCTACAAACTCTGGATCTCTCCTGCTTCTCTGTTGCAAACGGCCCAGCCTTGAACACTTTATCCCCCACGAACACCAGCACCACTCGCTGACCGATCCACCCGGGAACCCCGTAGAGACAGACGGCAGCTGTGAGCTTTTCTGCCGTTTTCCTGCTCCATCCGGAACATCAGAGCTGAGCCAAGCCGTGCTGATGGGACAGTCACAGGCAGAATACAGCCCTTGTACTGAAAAAACACTACCTGAACACCACATCTGCATTTGTGCGATCTAAAGAACAGATTTATCACCTTTTATTAGTATTCTAATTATTTTTGAATTAGGCATACCAATCAGCTCATCTGCACTGCTCGTACAGAGGTCTCCAATTCCCCGTCTACAATAATTTATCACACTATTTCCTAGTATTTTTTAAAAACAACTTGGGGACTGGATTCCTGTTTGTCATACTTGAATAAAGCCAGATTACTCATGACTGTAAGCAAATGAGCAAGATCAACCACAATACTGCATCTTCAAATGAGCTTTGACTGCCAAGAAATATTTTAATCTTTGCCAAAAAATGTAGAGGAAACTGCACAATCTTTCAGAGCAGCACATTAACCCTGATATGTTTCCTAACACACAAGGCTCTTTCTTCTGTCTTGCAACATTTGCTTCAGGTTGCTGATGTATTAAATGTATTAAAATCAGTCAGGTGTTACCAAGACGTTTACAATATGCCCCAGGTTTAAGCAAAGCCAGCTCTGTATTAAATACTATTAGCACAGGAAAGGCTGGAGTATTACAGGAATTTATTAAACACTTCAGACAATTCTCCCCAGCCTGGTGGTCTTCAACTGGTTGCAGTTAAGAAAACAAGAGATGTTATTTTTAGGCTAACAGAGGTCTTCCAAAAAAGGTGTAATAACCCACAGACTGCAAAATTGCTCATGTACTTCCCATCTACAAAAATACTGAAGTAAAGTCATTAGTGACCTATAAGTTTCACTTTCTTTATACGTAATGTTATAAAGGAATGATTAAATGAGAAGATCTGTAGGGGTATAATTAACTAACTTGCTTAATCACCTGAACAAGCAGTTATGGGTACAAACAGAGCATGTACAGTGATGTACTAATTCAATCAGAAGGTTACAGGATGAAGGCCCTCATAAAGGATTAATTCTCCAATTGCATTCAAGGTAAGGCATGTTTCGGGATTGAGAACTGGGTTATGGACAGGAAACAGTAGAGATGATGGGCAAGTGTGGATCCATGATTGTATAGACGAAAGACTGGACAAGTTTGCTTACAGCCAGGTGAACCAACTGGGTAAAATACCTGACTCAAGGTACAGCTGCAGGGACTCGAACCCACAGCCCACCAGCTATGGGTCCAGAGCCTTACCCACTTGTCCTAATGAACTACATACACGGGCCAAAGGGGCTCCTCTCCTTTCTTCTATTCAGTTTGCCTCTCTAGATAACATCCATCCCGAATTACAAAGCCAGCCACCCAGGTGTTGTGTACAGACTATAAATTTGCATCTTTAGCCTTATGGTTATTTTAAGAGAACTAGTTTAGCACTTCTCAATGGGCTAAGCTGTTGCTGGTAAACAGAGCCCTTGGCACAACTCAAACAAACCACACACTCAAATGCTCTGTAAAAACAAAATTATTGACAATTTTCGAAGTGCAAATGAGTATGTGGTTTGCTCTCTGCTACCACCAGTTTGACTGCAGAGCAAGAGAACTGTACAGGAAAACTACTGCTGATAGAGAAGGTAATTCGCTTTCTGCTAGATCACACTGTTTTTGATCAATCCCTAACCTAACAGGACAAGAACACACAATGCCCTGGTAGGAAACAACATCAAAGAAAACTACTTGACGAGAAACGCGACTATTCATCTATCTGTTCTGAATTTAAAAGTGGAGAATGACAGTTTCTCTTAACAACAAAGTTCCCAGCTCCAATATGAGCCTCCGTTATGATTTCAAAGGACCAATTCATACACAATTCAGAAATTCCCCCATTGAGATTGATGCATTCTGTGCTTGAGATGACATTAAAGTAGATCAAAATCACATTAATTCTTCTAAACTGGAATCACAACAAAAAAAACATTGCTGAAACATTTCTCAGAAAAAAAGAATGACAGAACTGTGGGTCAGTCAGTTATATACGATTTAATGGACCAAACTACAATATCTTAATCAGATCAGTCTCTGTATAGTCAGCGAGTTATTTATATACGCAATGACGTGTACATTTTCTGGAACGTACTGAGACTATTTCACTTTTCTGGAGAGAATCACATACAGCAACACAGCTAATAAACCCCCTTTGAAAAAAACAGACTCAGTGCTCAATTATTTCATGGACTTTCGTAGGAGAAATTATGTAATGCAGACAGGTCTTCCATTGAAATGAAGATGCCTTGGTCTGGAAAAGATATTCAGCACACAGCGTCTGTTGTCATTTCTCTGAAAGGAGTGTCAGACTATCAGGTGGAATTCCAAACTGTGCTCGTATTTAAGGTTTCCCTGAAAGCAGTTTTGTTTCAAATGAGGTATGGAAAAAGTGGATTTTGGTTTTTAGTGGAGCAAAAACCACTAAAAGTGGAGCAACAGGGTGAAGGAAGCTGTCCCGTTGTCCTGGTAGTGTTGTGTGTGCTGTAATTACAGCCTTTCATTTATTCAACTGTAATCGGTCCTCCAAAAATTCAATCTACATTCTGTTTCTGCCGATTTTGTCTCCTTTAACACATTTCGATGAGCTCGCCAATTTGCAAACCCCTAATTCTTCCTGAGCAGCACTGTCGGAGCCACTCCTGCATCCCTGCAGGCTCTCCAGCACACAGTTTCTAGATGTGCAGCGTGCTTCCTGGGCAAGGTCACCCCTAGGCTACGCTCAAGCACCCCTGACACGGGGCTTCAGCACAAACCCAGCGCTGCCGCCTCCCAGGGCAAGAGACAAGAGCACCCCTGCTTCCCTCGCTCGGCCCTGTCGCGCCTCCTGCCACTGTGGCTCTGCCCCTCCCCCTCGTCTGCCACCAGCACGACGCGAGACACTGGTTCGCCATTCCTGGAAAAGCCGCCTCTCCATCTCGCACCATCTCCGCACGTTCCACGTGAAAACAGACACGCACCACCGTCTGTACTTACAGCTCAGCGCCCCTGGGTCCGTAGCTGGCGCAGAGAGAGAGAGAGGAGCAGGCCTGTGCCCCCCCCCCCTCTTAATCGGGGTAACCAAGCCACTGCAGGAGCCAGAGGTCTCCTGCCCGTCCTACCCAGGGAGCTTTTGCACGCTCAGCCCGAGTGGAGTTCAGGGAGACAGTCTGAACTCTGAGCCTGCTCGGTGCTGCTATTTATTGACCAGATGTTTGAGCTGTCGACTGTACATTTTCACACTTCTCTTCTCACCCCCCCACCAACACTCCCTAAAAGATCCTGACTGAGCAACACCGAATGCTATGTTCTGCGCTCTGCATTATATCACACGTGTGAACACCTTTTCTGAGCGTGTTGCTGCCTGCCAGCACACACCTTCCGCTGGGGAGCAGAGAGCAAGGCCTTGCGCCTGCTGATCGATGGCTGCAACGACCTGGGGAGGCTGTCGCACTCTTCTCTGTGTGTGTGTGTGTGTGTGTGTGTGTGTGTGTGTGTGTGTGATTCAAGCACGTGAAAGAGAAATATGTCCTTGTGCTGGGCAAAGGTTCTAGAAGGGGAGGACTGGGTTACCTTGCATTGCTCACTTCAGATGCAAGCGTTCTTGCGTTTGTTTTGCACTGGTTCAGCAGTGAGGTTTGCACAGCTGGCCTGGTGCTCATATCAGTCATCAGTGCCCGAAGCTGCTGTCGCACTGCCTTCAATAACTCTTCGCTCCCTGAGCCTGCTGTAACACCGCTCATCGGGTTACAACTGGGTGACGGTACAGCAACAGATCTTTCAAGAGACCTGCAATGCTCGCAGGAAGGCTGTGCTCAATAATCAGACCATGGATCGGGCTTCTTCATTGACTACCTGAACCCGAGCCCCTTTCCTGAACCTGGGAGACAGGCCAATCGAGAGCCAGGCCTGCTCTGTGTCATTCTCCTGGCACGTCAGAAAGCCTTCACGCAGAGCAGCCCACACACACACTCGCAGGCATTATTGTGTCTGGGTGGCGGGCGCGGAGTCACGTGACCACCTGCACTGTACCCAGCAGCGTTTTCACATTCGACCACAGAGCCGCCACGAACTGGCAAGGCAGTGGCAGGGACTGTGATGGGGCACTGAGCTAGACCCAGGGCTGACTGATCGCCTGGCGTTTCTTATCTCGCGGTGGGGAGGTATGTAATATAGCAACCGAGAAACATCTAGTGAGCCAGTCAAAATCTGGGTGCTCATCCCACGTGTCTGACACCTCGATGCCAGTGGTGCCAATTAAAAAAAAAAGTTCTCAAAACTGAACTGAGAAACACAAATGGAACAAACCAATTTTTTTTTTTTAAAAGCGGCTCTTATTCTCCAGTCAAAGGCTCAAATAAAGACTGGTTGAGAGTGAAACTTACAGGGCTTTCCTTTTAGCAGAAAATCAATACCATTTAATTTTTATCTCCCCTCCCCTTTATGAGGTCTTGATGGCTTATCACAACTACCTCCTAAACAAATACAGTTCTTTCAAGAACATACAAAGAAGAGGAGGCTATCCAACCCATTGAGCCCATTCGGTTGCTGGTAGCTTACTGACCTGATGGTGCCATCTAGCTGTTTCTTCAATGTTACAGCTGATACCCTGCGGACAACATGGTTTGGCAACTTGTTCCTGACACCCACCACCCTTTGCGTAAATAAGTGCTGCCAGTTTGCCTTTCTTCCCTACTTGTGCCCTATGTTCTTATTTTACCCCTGGGTTCTGGGTTTTTCCAGTCAATTCTGTTGGCAAAAACACAAAAAACACCAGGGAGATACTGAAAAGGGCAAGTCCTCTCAATCAACGCATGCTCAATACTGAGGAGCCTCAGTTTCTTTAACCTATGTGCATGACATTCCTGTTTGACTTGGAATCATTCTGGCTGATCCTTTTTGAAAGTGTAATAGTCTTTTTATAATATTGGGATCAAAACAGCACACGATATTCTAACCAAGGTCTGTCTAGTGCTCTGTATGACCTTTACATTACTTTTGCAATATTACATTACTTTTTCTGTTGTCTATAAGGGGGTGACAAACTGAATGCTGGGATACTTTCAAAAAGACAAACTAACCAGTAATAGAGTCCACCTCTTCAATCCTCTACAAACTCAAAAGCTCTGAATACCGGCAAGACAACTGCTTGAAAGAGAAAGACATACGTCAGAACCTGCGTCTCCATTCAGAGCCCCACGCGTTCTGACAGAACTCCACTCCCTACAGTGGAGCATTTTCCTCTCCTCACTGCTATCATTCACTTCTAAAAAACGACCGTGCTTACAAGAACTGCAAAACAACAATAAAAACGCTCCGACAGAAAACTGCAAAGTCAGGGGGAGGGGAGGTAGCCAGTTTCCTCCTCAAATAAGAAATGACTCACTTCTGGAAAGAGTGATTGTCTGAGTGCAGCCCGAACAAGGATATGTGCCATGTTTCATTGCATCAGATCGCTCGGTCTACGACTTCTAGACTTTTTTTTTTGCATGGGGCTTTTAAGCCCACTCCCCAATCTCTTTCTCCACATTTTTGTCTTCTGTCTGTAAGCCACAAGGAACTGGATGTGCCACCTGATAAGCAAAAAGTTCAGTGACAGTACGATAGCAGAGGTGTCACTTCCTCCTTCCCATGAGAACCGAAGTCTCACCAGTACCGGTCGGCTCTCCTTCACACACGGAGAGCCGTGCATCGTGGGACTGCACTGTAAAAGCAAAAGAAAATCTCAGCCAGGCACTCCTTTTCACACATTCAGGTGCCGACTAAACCGAGCCACAGAGGAAAAGCTCAGCAAAGCACTGCGTCAAGGTGCGTTTTGATGTGTACAACGGGCTACTTTTTGCAGACCCTAGTTGCCAGAGTTTTTAAGGCTTCGCTCATCTAAGCCAGCCTTAGGCGGATCAAGATGAGGGATGACGTGGAAGTCAAAGTCCAGCTGTCAGAAATAATGTTTCAAAATGTCTGAAGACTGAACGCACTCTAGTTCTAAAACCAAAAACGCATCACAAACGAGAGGAGGCAACTGGTAACTGAAAGGCCGGAGGACCTCATCCAGCTGTCTTTAACTGAAAGATTCCCGGGTATCGGATTCAATCACATGGCTTGTTCCAGACTCCCACACCCCTTTGTGTAAAGAAGCGGCTCTTGTTTTCAGTCTTCCACTTGATTCCCCCTAGTTTACACCTGTGCCCGCTGGTCCGTACATCACTTCTGATCCAGAAGACGTCCTCTGTGTTAACTTTGACAGCGATATCAAGGACCTTGAGCACTAGAATCAGGTAGCCTAACTGTTCAAGGTCATAGACTAGAGGAACAGGCTGAGCCCTGTGACCCAGATGTTGCCTCTCTGAGCCCGAGCTGCACCCCTTCCCTAGCAGTCATATACTAATGGGAACAGCGCTACTGTTATACAACGGATCACAGCCGGCCCAGGTTGCTGAGCTCGCAGTGCACCAAAAAAATGAACAGCTCAGATAGGTGGGTATGTCAGGGGGGTGTCAGCAGACCCTCAATCTCCCTCTGCAGGGCATAGGGTGGCTATTCAACAATAACTGACGAGTCCAAATGCATTTGAAATGACTGGCTGTATGCAAGCAAGATGAGGCGTGTTTACTCGAGATGAAGCTTCACAGATTCGTGGCCTTAAAAGGGTCTGAGCTACAGAGTTGGGCTCCCTCACATCTCCCTGTTAAAACCGGGCAGGAAAAGCAACGAGCTGGATGTTGAAGAATGTTTCTCGGGGGCTGGGGTCTGGGGAGAGCCCGCCTACAGGGGGTCTGCAAGGTGGTGGAAGAGTGGGGTTTTTTTTTTTCACTTACTGCTCATCTCCAGCTTTCTTTATCCACTCCACATCGCACTGCTCGCACGGGCCCGCCATCTCCTGCAGGGACAGCACAAGGCGAGCCGAGGTTGTGTTCCCATCCCGCCTGACGACGGCGGCCGGCGGCGGGGCCGCGCCCCCCCCGGGTCTCACCTGCTGCCTCTGCAGCTCCCCCTGCAGGCGCTCGCACTCCGCCTTCAGCTCCGCCTCCCGCCGGCACGCCCCCTGCGCCTCGTGCCGCGCCCCCTCCAGCTCCGCCTCCAGGCGCTGCAGCTTCAGGTCCGAGAGGGCGTCCAGGCTGCGGGAGCTCTGCAGCATCAGGGACGGGCAGTCGAGCACTGAGGACACACCCAGCAGTGCCACACGGCTCAGAACCCGCGCTCGAGGGAGTCACGCGGCGGCGACCACACGCGGAGATTAACCGCCTGGGCTGGGCGGCACGCCGGGGCAGTGGTTAGCTCCGCTGCCTTGCAGAGCCAGGGTCCTGGGTTCAACTGAGGACACTGGGTGCTGTCTGTGTGGAGTTTGCATGTTCTCCCCAGGTTTGAGTAGGTTTCCTCCAGGCTCTCTGGTTTCCTCCCACAGCCCAAATAATACGCTGGCCCGTTGAATTGGCCATGGTGTGTCTGTGTCTGGGTGTGCCCTGCGATGAAGTGGCGTCCTGTCCAGGGTGTGCCCTGCCTAGTGCTCTTTGCTTGCTGGGATAGGTCTCCTCTGCCACCTTGGATTCGATGACGTGCTTAGAAAACGGCTGTTTCCATCCCACCAAACCACTGATGAAACCTCCAACGAGCCGCAGTTCTTGTGAAAAACAAGTGTATGTTTTGACGTGTGCAACCCTGTTGTCACCTGAACCCATTCTGTTCCTGAGCAAATGGCTATCCCTGTCTGCACCAAGCATTTAAGACAGAGTTTGTTACACAGCGGGCAGGCAAGGCTGCTTGTCGTCAGTAAGACGGCTGGGTTCCCTGCCTCCTTCAAAGCACTGCCACCTACTTCTGCCTGGGCTCAGTCTGTTTGCTTAAGGAGCTGACAGCGCAGCAGGGCTCAGCAGCAGAGTGCCAGCAGAACAGCACATCTTCAGACAACAAGAGAGGGCTGGGCATGACACAACTCCGAAATACCGGAGACTTGAAACATTTAAAAGAGACGGTGGACTGCTTGGGGCTCAAAACTCAAAACACCACTCAGAGCGCACCAGAGGACAGGAGGACGTGGATTGAAGGCTGAGAAGAGGAGGCTCTTCTTCACGCACAGGGTTGTGGACATAGGGCAACACTGTGGAAGCTGAGATCATTAGGTCTGTTAGCAACAAGTAACCAAACCAGCTACACAGGCTCAATGCTCCAGGTGCGCTGGTGTCCACCCACAGTCCAAAGACATGCTGGAGTTAATTGGCTTGTGGGGAAAAAACTGGCCCGGGTGTGAGCATGTGCGTGTCTGCTCTGTCCTGTCCAGGGCGTCTGCTACCTGGCAGCTGTGGCTTACTGGGATAGGCTGGATGAAAGGGTTAGAAAATGGATAGGTGGGCAAGACATTTGCAACCTTTGCTCGTGCACAATAACCCTGTTATAGCAGCCTCAGTGCCCTGGGTCACTGTGGGTCAGGGGTCCAATGATTTAATAATAATAATAATAATTGCTTACACTTATATAGCGCTTTTCTGGACACTCCACTCAAAGCGCTTTACAGGTCAAGGGGACTCCCCTCCACCACCACCAATGTGCAGCCCCACCTGGATGATGCGCCAGTACTCTCCCCACACATCAGCTCTCAGTGAGGAGGAGAACAGAGTAATGAAGCCAATTCCTAGATGGGGATTATTAGGAGGCCATGATTGGTAAGGGCCAATAGGAAATTTGGCCAGGACGCCAGGGTTACACCCCTACTCTTTTCGAGAAATGCCCTGGGATTTCTAATGACCACAGAGAGTCAGGACCTCGGTTTTCCATCTCATCTGAAGGACGGGGCCTGTTTACAGTATAGTGTCCCTGTCACCATACTGGGACATTAGGACCCACATGGACCACAGGGTGAGCGCCCCCTGCTGGCCCCACTAGTAGCAACCTTAATTTTTCCCAGGAGTCTCCCATCCAGGTACTGACCAGGCTCACACCTGCTGAGCTCCAGTGGGCTGCCAGCTGGGAGTTGCAGAGTGATATGGCTGCTGCCATATTGATGCCGATTTGAGCCACGTGGCTCTGGCACTCTGAGGTGTGCATGAAACCGGTCCGGAACCATGTGGTGGACCAAGCTTCCGGGGAAAACTCTGACTCACTGCACCACAGCAGCAAACAGCGAAGGAGCATTGCAGCAGACAGGGGTACTGCTCCTGCTCCAAGATTTTGAGAGCCATCAGGCAGCTGTTTGGAATTTTGCAGGAGGCTGAGAGGCACCAGGAAAAGCTTCGGTCCGCGAGCTGTTGCTGGATTTGACAGCTAGCTATTCAGGATGGATCCAGAAAAGGTTTGACTTCTTCGCAAGAGGAGGGGTCTGAAGTTACACAACATCCCCAGCCATTTACCTGGCTGGTGAGCTCTCTTGCACCAAGGCTGCAGGTTTAAAACCAATAACTTAAAAGGTATATAACCTGTAACCACCGCAGGGTGGTTAAACACAGGGAATCCTCAGTACCATCAGACCTGCACTGCTGTCAGTACTAAGAGTATTATTACTAGTGAGATAAAAGTTGTGTTAGAAGTTGTAAGTGAATAAATTGAGCTCTAACTTGGATTGGGATTGGCAGGTTGCGGGTGTGAGAGGGTAGTAGATGCAGCCAAGATGGCATTTCCTGTCTATCTGGATCTCCCCATTCCCCAGGAAAGGCAAATTATACCATACAGAATTCAGAAGTGAAATTTGTTCCTGCTAGTTACAGCAGCTAGACAAGCTAAAAAACACCGAAACTAGAGATCAGACAACATTAAGATGCCAGGCTGCAGGGTTAATTGATTGTCTGATTAATTAATGAGCTTCTCTGAAACAAAAGCCACGAGTTACTGCAGTCAGAAAGATAGTGAGAAACTGTATTCTACGTTCGATCTGGGAAGAACAACAGACCTCTATCAAGCAAGTGACCTGCAGATAATCAGTGCCCCCTAGTGGCTCCAGCTTTCATTGCAGCTGCAATAGTTCACAGAAAAGAGATCGACCTTATTATTCCCAAAGGGCATTGTTTTTAAATGGTATATTCTGGAAAACCACAATCCTGTAAGAGTTGCAGCATGAAACTCTTAAAGTGCTTAGAGACTTAAATCAGAAACACTTTAACTGGGTAAACTGTTTAGTTTTGTTTTTTCATTTTTGGAGCTTAGCTAGAACTTCACAGTGCTAGGGTGAGATATCCAGCCATTTTCTAACCACTATTTCCAGCCCGGGGTCTCAGGTGAGCCAGAGCCTATTCTGGCAAGCAACTGGCACAAGGTAAGGGAGGGAGAGACATAACTGACCAAACTGAACACACCTTTGCCAGACTTTTGCCTTGAAACAAGTAAGATAGATCCCTGTATTGGCCATATACAATTTCTTGTATTAGGAATTTGTCTTTTCGCAGACCCCAGCTTGCTCTCCATGAGACACACAGACAGGGAGAGAAGCTTGGGGTCAGAGCGCAGGGTCAGCCATTTATACAGCACCCCTGGAGCAGCTGGGGTTAAGGGGCCTTGCTCAGGGGCCCAATGGAGTAGGATTCCTCTGCCGGCCACGCGATTCGAACCAACCAGCAGTCTTCCAGCCACAGGCGCAGATCCTTAGCCATAGAGCCACTGCACCACCCCAATTGTAACCCAAAATGTAAAATGTAACCCAATTTTGACCAAACTGGCTTTGAATGCCCGGACTTTAGTTACACTGCATGTCTGGTTTTCTATTTCCCTCTGGCCAGAAAAAATGCAGCCTTTGAAAGAGTGTTTAATGCAAGAGAGCTGAGGAGGTACAGGGCTGCATTATGATGTGCTGTTTCTATACCCATCCTGCACTAATAAGCCAGTGTTGCTTGAAAAACCGAAGACTAAATTCTTAGATTAAAAAAAGAAATGATGGGAACTCTCAACCCAGCTAACAAGTACTGGAGAGATTTATACATGAAGAGGTACGGGTTCACTTAATAATATTAGGGAGGACTATTCATTTTCGGGACGAGATGCTGGAGTTATTTGTGAGCATCGGAACACTGTGCCGCACTGACTGTCTCCCCCCAGCATTCAAGAGCAGGCCTGCGGGGATACAGAACAACTATGAAGTTCAGAGGAGTTACTCCTTCGAATCCATCTGCGCCTCGGCTGACATTTAGAGGAGAACAAACCACAGGAGCTGTGTTTGTTCTGTCAACAGCTGCTGCTCAGGGCTCTTTCTGCTCGGCGCTATAGTGCCTTGTGTTCACAAAGAGAAACGCATGCGGGGGTGTAGCGCAACAGTACAGCCAGAACCCCTGTGTAGGAAAAGGTCAGCTCGAAACAGGAGCACTGCAGCTTGCAGAGGCATATCTATGGGGAAACCCTGCGGGTTTGCTGATGGTGCAGAGGATGAACAGCCTGCTCTCCTTGGTCACTTTCTCTATCTTCTGGTTGCTCCGACAGGGGAATTTCGCAGAGTCAGTGCTGGTGGGAATGGGAAAATATCCCCTAACTCCCCCCACCCTCCCCCCACCACTGCAAAGGGACGAAGGGAGCGTCCTCAAGAGGTGCCAGGAACCTGGAATACCCAGTGAAAACCTACACAAACCTCTGGTCCTCTGGTGAGAACACGCAAACTCCACACAGACAGCACACCAGGCTGGAATCAAACCCCAAGCCCTGGAGCAGTGCAGGTAGCAGTGCTGACCACCAAGCAGCCCACAGCTCAGCACCACAGAGAGAAAGCGTGGTGGGAGCTGTCCATTCCCTGACACCAGAACCAGCTCGGCCTGATTAAACATGGACCTCAACCTGATGCAGAAAGCCAGATGATTCCTAAAGCATAAGGGCAATGGTTATGTTTTACAGTGAAGCCGTGTGAGCATGTTGTGTCAATGTTTTTTAGCATGGCCAAGGAATAAGCGTGAGCTAAATGTTTGCTTCCCCTGAGAAGACACTCTGCTTTATTTCCCCCTTCGGAACAGAGGCTTTTGAAGAGTCTGGTCTCTGGGCTGTGGTTACGATGCCCAGATTGTGCCAGCAGGCAGGCAGAGAGACAGAAGGAGCTGGTGAGCAGGCAGAGAGCGAGAGAGGCCCGGACAGCCAGGCAGGGGAAGGGGAGAAGGGGCTCAGGCAGACTCACAGTGCGAGATGTCGGGGCTGGCGTGCAGCTGCAGGTATTGCACCTCCTTGCTGTGCAGCTGGGAGTTGAGCTTCTGCAGAGAGCCGTCCCGCTGCCTCAGCGCCGCCTCCAGGCCGCGGATCCGCTCCACGTGCTTCTCCGCCAGCGTGGTCTGGGGGCAGAGACAGAGAAGCACAGCCCCAGTGAGCAAGCCATTCCCTGCTCTCCCTCTCCCACCATCTCCAGGACCGACCACTGCACAGCACCCAGGCAGATCTGCTGGAGGAACGGCACATGACAGACCACTCTGCATCTGTGTCTGCCTCCAGGGACTTCTGAAAGAGGCTCCACATTTATGCACAGGAAGCCAAAAAAAACCAGCAGTGCAGAGCCAAGTACAAAGAACGACAACTGTTCAGCATCTTTGTTGAATCCGATGCCTGGGAATCCTTCAAAAGGCAGCTGAACAGGACTGTGGGATCCAGCAGCTGCTGGGAATGAATTTTCTTTTTTGATTATGAGAGAGCAAGGATTTGGATATGGCCAGTCCGGGACACACAACCAGAAAGCAGGCAATTCTCCGGGGAGGCCCCAGTCTCCTGAGGTTATCACAGTGCAGCTGGTCCAGAATGACCATGCACTCCAGGCCTTCAGTGGGGGATTATTTAAGGCAGCTGGAGCCCTAGAGGGCCACAGTCTGGCAAGGTCTATAGGTCTCTTTAATCAATCCTCTAGAACTTAGAAAAGGGTTTAAAATAATGCAATTAACCAATTACGTGGTCAGAAACAGTTGAGCAAAACTGACTCAGAGGTACTTCTTATACCTGCTCAGCTGCAGGGTTGGCCTCTATTCCATCTCTTACCAGCTGTTTGACTCTCACTCACCTGTTCCGTGAATACACCTCGCCTTCCAGACACAGGACAGCTCTCTCCCTGCTTGTCCTAGCACACAGTGGAGAGCCGTGCTGCCCCCCCCTCCACTCACCATCTTGTCCAGGTCCCTCTGCAGGTTGCTCTTCTCCATGTGGATCTTCTCGTAGGCCTGGATGACGTCCTCCAGCTGCTCCTCGCGCTCCTTGCTCTTCTGGAGCTGGGGACGGGGGCGGGCGAGGGGGGTGAGCGAGGGCAGAGAAGGGGGACACGAACAAGGGGGTCCAGGAGAGACAGGGAGCGAGAGAGAGAGAGAGACGGGGGTGAAAAGGCATGGGGGCAGAGACCGGTGGGGACGTGAGAAAGGAGAGAAACGGAGCTGAGAAACAGCCTGAGAGAAAGAGAGAGCACGCAGAGATTGAGGCGGAGCCACATTTTGCATGTGTGTGAGATGAGATGGAGTGAGATTCAGTGCAATTACCACCAGCATGCTGAGAGCTCTGCAGGTCTGTTACATTACAGTGGAGCATGTGGATTCCCTCTGTGCTTAATTGATTAATTGACCTTCAATTAGGTAATCAAACTGCCTGTAATAGCTCAGAGGTGAAGCAGCTTTCCAAGTTACGACACGGTAAATGCATTTAGTGCGAGACATCTGGGTTCAGATGACTGGCGCCGGGACTGAGCTCAGATGAAATCAGCCGGCGAGCTGCAGATTCCTAAAGCGCCAGGAGATGGCGGATTTTCCCGACCGTCGCCCTGGGCTCGCCGGCCAGCAGGGCCGATGTCCTGCGACTGACCCGGTCCATCGGGCCAGGCCAGAGCGCCGGGCCCGCAGGCCAGCAGGGCCGATGTCCTGCGACTGACCCGGTCCATCGGGCCAGGCCAGAGCGCCGGGCCCGCAGGCCAGCAGGGCCGATGTCCTGCGACTGACCCGGTCCATCGGGCCAGGCCAGAGCGCCGGGCCCGCAGGCCAGCAGGGCCGATGTCCTGCGACTGACCCGGTCCATCGGGCCAGGCCAGAGCGCCGGGCCCGCCGGCCAGCAGGGCCGATGTCCTGCGACTGACCCGGTCCATCGGGCCAGGCCAGAGCGCCGGGCCCGCCGGCCAGCAGGGCCGATGTCCTGCGACTGACCCGGTCCATCGGGCCAGGCCAGAGCGCCGGGCCCGCCGGCCAGCAGGGCCGATGTCCTGCGACTGACCCGGTCCATCGGGCCAGGCCAGAGCGCCGGGCCCGCAGGCCAGCAGGGCCGATGTCCTGCGACTGACCCGGTCCATCGGGCCGCTCACCTCGTGCGTCAGCTGGTTGACCTGTCGCTGCAGGCTGCCGTTCTCCGACTGCAGCAGAGCCGTCTCCTTGGATTCGAAGGAGCAGTAGGAGTTCCTCTCCTCTCCGAAGTCGCTGATGGTGGGGAACTGGGGAACAGGAGGCAGGCTGTGAGTCCAGCTGACACAGGGCTGCTTTCCTCCTCTGCGTTCGACTTCTCCAAGCTGGGTTTTGACCCTCCCCTTTGCACTCAATGCCATGCATCTCAGCACTAACTGCTCGCCACTTAGAAAACCACAAACGGACCACGTTTTCATAAATGACAAGAACACTCATGGAACGACAAACACTAAAAATTCCACTCAATACATCTGGACTGATAGAAATAATAACATTCAATCCTGCAGGCCCACTCCTTTTACGCAATTCGCCGCACTGTGAAATTTTTGTGGGGGTGCGAACTCGAGTATTTCAATGCTCACATTATTGATGAATCAGCTCCCGCAACCCAGCATGCTTGACCTTCAATATCCATCTGCGTTGCTTACATGCATTTTCATATTGAGCAGTTTATTTTAGTTATATGTGCATCAGGGACAGCTTTCCAACAGGAGATGGATAGTACTCGGTGAGCTAACTTGAGTTGTGCACCGTGTGAAGCCACTGGAGCTCTGTCTGTACCTGTATCTTACTAATACAGTAGAGCTGGCTGAGCAATATGGAATATGGAAGCCAACGTTTTCACTAACCCCTGACCCCTGCAGATCCCCCATGCGATCCCCGCCGACCCCCTGACCTTGATCTCGTAGATCTTGAGCTTCCTCTTCAGGCTGGAGTTCTCGCGCTCTAGGCCGGCCAGCCGGGTCTTGATGTCGTGGTAGGCCGTGATGAGGGCGAAGTGCGAGGCGGAGTACACGTCGTCGGGCAGGGGGGAGCCCGGCCAGCCCACCCGGCAGCCATCCTCCTTCAGCCCCTCGCCCCCCAGCAGTCCCATCTCGCCCCCGAACAAGGACTCCATCAGGGCCCTCACTGGCAGCCTGGGGACGGAGTGGGACAGTCACGCTCACGCACACACACAGAGACAGAGAGAGATCGCCGCGCAGAAGAAACAGATTCACACAGGCCTGCCTGGATCGGAGCTGTAAGAGCACTGCGATTAAATAATAACTTCCGCTTTCAAATTCAAAGTGCTCTTCCTTCTAGGCTACATTCTGAAAAACCCTACATGTTCAACTGCAGGATGGCCCGCGGTGCACAGGGAGTCTGATCTTTCTCCCGGAGGTCTCCGGAGAGCTGTGGGTTCCCTGTCCCACCCGCGGGTCTCTGGGCTTGTTTATCGCGACCGGGAGGTGGTTTAACAGCCCCTGGGTCTCTGCGCGGAGCAGCTTCTCCCAGGCAGGATCCGGGAGCTCTGGGAAGGCGCTCGCTAGAGGCAGGAGCTGCTCTGGCACATCGCCTCAGCAGGAAACTGTGTGGAAGATGCGGAGCTCCAGACCGAGATATATATAGCCTTTACCCGGTCCTCTGGGACAGACGCTCACTCAGAGAGAGCTCCACATGCTCACCAGCATCGAGGGCAACGGAGGTGAGGAAGAAAATGTTTTCTGCTTCATCAACCTCCCCCCACTGCTTGTGCACAAACCGGCCAGGTGCTCTTTACTTTACTGAGCTTTTACCACAGTACGTCGAACGCAGAAGGGAGGGGCTGAGGGGAGCAGAGAGAGACCTACAGTAGTTGAAGCGCCAGTTGAGGAAAAAAAATCCCGTTTCCCAAAACCGCCTCGACAGCCCTCGTTCTGCCTAATCCCGCCGTGCTACACTGTACACCCCTCCGGACACAGCCTGGCTGTCCCTAGTGACCGGGGAGCAGCACGAAGGGCAGCGAACCCCCTAAAAACACAGGGAGCTGTAGTAAAACGCACACAGTACCACTGTAAAGCACAATGCATGCAATATGCAGTGGTAAGACCAAGTGAGAGGAGAAATAGGTCACAATCTTACCAGGGTAAATTTTGATGAGGGTGTTGCATTCAATAATCAGTCTAATTAAAATAATTAATAAAATAAATAAAGAGCAGAAAACGTGGTTGAAATATCTTGGCTTTCTGCTATCCCTCTAAGTATTTTGTGGTACAAACAATGGCCGTACTCTGAATGTAGATTTTTCTGTTCTTTTTTTACTGGGCTCCGGGATAAATACTCCCACACGCAGCAGTGCTGAAACGCTGCTGATCTCTGTATAGCTGCAGGCACTGGAAGGCATTTTACCAATCTAGCACTAGGAGCAGCAAAAGGTGGAAACGAGCCCAGCGTTCGTTACCCCCAGATTTGGAAATATTACTCTCTGAGGTCCTCATTTTGTCCGCTCACAGCTCTGTAAGACAACAGATGTCAGCTGAAAACTAGACGGGCCCTGCTGGCTCCCTAACACCTGATGTCGTCCTTCCTGTGGAGCAGCCGGGCCTGGGGCCAGCACTCAGCACAGTGACAGGGCAGGCAGCAGAGAGCATGCTGGGAATGTGCCACAGGACGGCATCTCTCATGTCAGGAGAGGAGGAGAAGCTTTGCAATGAGAGAGGATCCTGCTCTGCTTGGGAAAAGAGTAAAACGTTAAAACAAAGGACGCTTTGAATAAGCTCCCCTCCGCCTTTCCTTACGGGATATTTATGGAAGATCGGATTCACAGAAAATAAACGACTTAAACGAAAATCAACCGAACATCCGTGTACATTATGCTAATGCAATGCACGGTTCAATTGTATGAATAGGGATCGGCAGTAAGTACATGCACAGGTTTTCTAATCTTCTGTTGCATAACAGTGGTCTAATTCAGATGTCAAAGAGGCAGCCTCTTTCTCCACTTCCTTCCCCCCCTGAGGTCACTGTCACTTCTGTAATTGGAGGAGACCCAGAGATTGCTTTCTGACCGGGACAGCGACCCGACAGTCACTGCACCTGTTTTCCCTGCAGGGGGCACTAAAGACAATGTAAATAGACCAGACGGCCAGAAACGGACTCTGGCTGAATCGTTAGGGAAGCTATTAACAAACTCATTAGGAGGCGCTTTGTTCTGCCAGTGCTGGGCAATGAGATGAATGCCTGTTGAGACAGGCCAGTCGTTTTCAGACAGCCCCTGCAGCTCCCGATTAGGATGGATCTGAGAGAGACCTGCCCACGCGCTTGTCCTGGTCTGGTCACAAACTAGCGCCAGTGTGGAGAGGGCAGGATCAGCTGTTTTCACTCTTAACTTATCAATGCTAACATTGCATTCTCTCAGATCACTGTCTGAAAGTAGTAACTGGGTATGCATGGCAAGATCCATACTCATATGAAATCAGAGCATACACCCAAACCCAACCTAGACCCAGTCCAGGCCCAAAACCTCAGCTGACCCTAACCCTCCAGCACCCACCAGCATCCACCCACCCAACTTTATTCCTACATCCCACGCAAGTATTGTTCTGTATACCATGTTTATTAAATGAACGTTCGTATCCGTTTGAAGTACTGTGTACGATCAAGGCTAGTCATTACAGATCCCTGCGGCACAAGCGTTTGGAATCTCATTAAGCCCGCAATGGAGCTCGGAACGACTGGGGCCCGGCGGGAGATCAAAACAACCTGATCTCATCAAAAGGAACGACAACAAGCAGAGCATTCGTGAGGATGCAGCGCAGCGGCACCCCAGGTTGCGCGGCAGATACGGGAGACACTCACCCAGTTCTGTCAGCCTCCGGAAGGCCGCTACAGCGGAAACAGCTCATCGGGGCTCTGAGGGAAGAACCCCAGAGCGAGAGCATGAGAGCAGGCTGGGCCGAATCCGGCTGAGCACAGGCGCACACAAGAGACCCAGACAAGTCTGCCACAGCAGGTCCAGAGAGATGGAGACACAGGAGAGACGTCAAGAGGCTGGAGCACAGAGTGCGAACACACTGAGGCCTCTACAGGCCGACTGTGCAGGGCTACTCTAGGTCACAGTGAGGCCAGCTAAAACGACAGGGAAACTATGGGAAGGGCACAGTGACGCACACGACGCAGTATGGTAAAGCATGAAAGAGTGCAGCAAAGTAAACGCAGTAAATCTGTGGGGAAAAGAGAAGATTGCAGATTTAAAATCTCACAGGGAGAGCATGTTTCCAGTTCCTCACATCAAAAAGCTGTACCTGTGCTCCTGAACCAGGATTTGTGCTTCGTGCTTTCATTCCAACTGAGCTCCCAGTTCTGTAATTCCCCCCTTCATTGCACTAATAATGTGATTAAACCGAGTTCTTTCGTAGTCATTTCTTAAAACATGGCCTTTCAACTGTTATTGTTGGCAATTCACAATCTCCAGCTTTGAGCAGATGGGAACCCTGCAAAAGGCTCCAATTAAGCCCCTTAGTTGAATTAATTGGGAACGCAGCTGGACGGAAAACGAGCAGGTGTGTGGATCTGGGAAGCCCAGTCTCAGACCAGCAGGCTTTTACACTGCAAGAATCACCTGGCAGCTCCGAGGCTGAGAGAAAGGGCTCCTGCATGTACACTTCTCTCCTCCGAGAGCAACCAGCTGCAGCCCTGGCCTCACCCATCACCGGGACATGATCCCAGCTAATATCCGGAGCGCTGCTGAAGCTCGGAAGCACACTCCGAAAACCTCTTTATTGCGAGGTGCCTTATCTGGTGCCAGCTGTGACAGGAGCGAGATTTATACAGCGCTCCTGTTGTGCTGAGCACGGGCTGAGCTCGGTGCTCTAATGAATAGCACGCCAGGACTGCAGGCAGGTTTCAGTGTTAGCTTTTAGTGCATCCGAGCAGTTCGCATGAACGGACAGTGTTTGGCCACAACAACAGGTTACTTGATCGTGCAAAACACACACCGACGCCCCACCCACACCCTCCAGAAGCACAGTGTGGCACCCTATCGGATATGCACACACAACCCCTGCTGCCACAAAAAGCATCCATCTTCCTCATGCTAGCCAGGTGTGCATAACTTTATCAGTCCAAGCAATGCATAAATTCATTTCACTGTTATCTCATCTGTTGCTTTGAGGAGAGGCGCCCCAGCCCCTCACAACTGGTTCAAAACCAAACGTGGCTCTTAATGCAGTGCTGATGACCGTGCCTGTGCTGATCCATGGCTTAGGTTAACGAGACCAGTGAAGTGTCCGTGTCTGACTAGGTTTCCAAGGTCTGATCAAAGTGTCCCAAGTGTCGAACCCATGCAGCTGTATGGACGGGCTTTTCAGAGCAGTAGGAGCTGATACGCGTGTTGAAGTCCTGGGGTCTCCTTACAGCCATGCATGAAAGGCGAGGCTATGCAGGGTGCTCAGCGAGTGGGTGGTGTTCACCTGAAGAGGAGTGACTATAAAAAAGTGGCAATCAATCCATAAATATCTCGTTTTATTCCTTCCCTGCACGCTAAACCGCATAACAGCTCTTCAGGCTCCGCGCAGGGTCTATTGTCTCCCTTCTCCATCATTCTCGCCCGCGACACCCACAGACGCAAGGCTCTCCTTGGAAACGTTGTCCCCCCTCTCTACCGCAAAGCATGAATCACCGGCCCTTCTGCAGAGATTAACCCCCGGCACGCTGGAGCAGGACTGCCCTGCAGCGCTCCGTGGCCAAGCGACACGGAAACTCCGCCGCCCCCTCCGGCCCGCCAGCGACCGGCTGCCGTGGTACATCTCAGAGACACAGGGCCGCGCCGGAAAACGTTACAGACAGTCCCTTTCTGACAGCGGACATCTGTGGGGAGGAAGCAAACGGGACACTTGCTTCGGGCACACAAAACACCCACTTGTACAGCAGGGTCCTGCCTGACTGCAGTCCAGCAATCTTGAGTCTTCACGGCGGGGTCCAGCTCGTCAGTATATCACCGCCCAGAGGAGAGACAGAGCTAATCACCTCCTCTTGGTGCCCTGCCTCCTCGTTCTCACCACCGGCACGCAAACATTACAAACGCGCTGTGAGACGCCTCTACTACTGAGGTTTTGCAAACGTTTTGGGCAAGTAAAGATGGTCGAAATTTCTTAAAACCGGCCACAGGGGTCATAAAGAAACACAACCCTCCCCACCCCTCCACCACCCCAGAGAAGGGAATTATTTGAACCCTGTATGTCTGTGTCACGTGGCAGCCTAATTTATTAATGCCAAACAGCACTTACAGTCAGCACAGCGCAGATCAGCCAGGCTGACAGACTCTAGCACTGCAGTCTCAAGTCCCTCAATTGAAAAAATTGTAGTAAACGGTGACCGTCTTGATACACAACCACTCCAGCCTGACTGATACTACTCCAGACAGATGTAGCCAGGTTTTATTCACATCTGAGAAGTATACAATGGTGGATAGGGAAACATTTGAGCCAAATACGTCTCGATTAATGAAGAATCTTATTTCCCTTTCATGTGTAAGAGAACCTGCAAGAATGCTCAGGAATGACTATAATCCATCCAAGAACATTCAGAAAAAAAAGACCCAGTAAAAGACATACATGTTAAGCATCTGCATATTTTGTAGCAGGGCGCAATTTCAATTCAATAAGAAAAATGAATACACAGTAAAAATAAATGATAAATATTGTCTGATGGAGGAATGGAATGCACAGAAGCCCTGTTCTCTGTGAGAAAGCATGGCTTGTCCTTGCCAAGGACATTTTCGAGGGCAGGAAAGAGGGAGGAGAAGGAAGGAGAGGGGGGAGGGGGATGGGAAGAGAGGAGAAGTGATAGTGGAAGAGGAGGAGGGCGCGGAGAGAGAGAGAGGAAGGGTCAGATTAGGAAAGGAAGGAAGAGCTGGAGTAAGATCTCGCCATGGAGGAGCAACAGCTGTCCTAATCCCAAATCGGAGAGACTCGGAGAGCGAGTCATTTTGACACACTGCAGAGCCCAGCCAGGGGGGCGACGCACTGACTTCCACACAATCAGGAGCGAAGACACAGGCAAACACAGGCCACGCTGGCAGACCAAAGAGTTCAAAGACAGGAAGGGAGGGACAGACATGGACGACAGCAGCAGCAGGTGGGCACGTGTGCATTCCGAGGTGGCAGTGGACCCAGCGCAGACCCGGCCACCTGGAGCCCAGCTTGGCTGGCACACTGTCGATGCCTATTGCTGTGAGAGAGGACTCAGCCTCACGGCTGTCGCAGCACAATCCCTAAGTAAACAACACTGTTTGAGCAATTTGTTCAGTGCTGGCCCTTCCAAGAAACGGCATCTCAAGGAGAAGACAAGGTGAATTGAGGATTCTGTGGCCTAACTTTTCAACATGATCAATGCCAACTGGCTACCAGGGTCTTCGAGAGCCTGATCAGATGAAATTATCCTTCGCTTTGCCAGCTTCAGATTGCCAGCTCTCCCCCCTCCCCCCAGACAAGGGGAGCAAGGCAGACAAACAAGAAATCACTACTCTCGATACTGCAAATCCTCCAAAAACTGCTAACACCTCTACTCTTTATTACAGCTAGAAATACCAAAGTTGCTTCTTCTGCTCCTGCCATTTCTCCTGTGACAATACTACTACAACACTGACATGTGTTCTATCTCAGTGTCGTAGGCATTTTCTCTGCCCGCTTCACTTCATCCCGAGTTTTAGACTCGAGCTGCAGATTTGCACCCCCTGACTGATGGCTTCCATCTGAGAGCGTCGTCCAGCATTGTGACAGGAGATTCCAAGCCGTGACGGGCAGGTGGACAAGCTGGAAGTATTTCAGCACCAAGGACAGAGGCGCTGGGACAGAGCACGCAGAGCAGCTATCTGATGTTGCTCCAAGGTACTGGAAGTTTATTCTATAAAAAAAAAGATTCCTCTGCTTTCTCTCTCTCTTTCTCTGATCGCTGACTCAAGAGGGAAGCAAGGCGGTTTCACTGCTTGTGGTGACCGGGAGTTTCTAAGCCGGTCAGGCCAGGCTCAGGGCACATTCTTGCTCTGGTTGCAGATAGGTCACAAGCAGTGCTTTTCAACTTTGTTTGCACCCCCACTCTGGAATTGGGACCGCCAGTCCCGCACGGTGAGCAGGACGAGAGGCAGACAGGCTCCTCCAACCCGTCCCCTTGAGTGCTGTTGGTCTTTCTGGAGCACTGCAGCCTCTTCCATCAGTGCCTGACAGGAGGGCAGCAACAGCACAAGCCTTCCTGCAGTCAGGAGGCTTTGTCACGGAGATCCAAGACGTCCCCGGGCAAACTTATCCCAAACCTAAACTTTGAGTGATCCCTCGGGAACAATCAGACCTAGTCTCGAACCCACAACATCTGGGCTGATAGATCACGGAGAGCCCTTACTGGCTCTCACTTTTCAAACTGAATTCAATTCACTTCGTTTTGTCTAAGCTCAACTCAGACCAGTCAGGCTAGCAAACTGTTTCCCCGAACTGCCCCACAAGGGTAACGTTCAGGCAATGAAATTATAATTTCCGCCCGATGTATAAACACCATTGGATTCGGCTCAAGGCTACCTGTTCTAGGTTAGGAGCAAGAGCTAAAAAAAAAAGCATATCCCACGATCAGATTCCAAATGTGCTGCTCCTTCAGAAACTGATGACTAGTGCAAGTTTACAAAACAGCACCAAACCGCAATGTAACCCACGATGATGAGTATTGTGTTATTATGTAAGACAGCTGCGCTATTGGAAAACTAATAGGAACTGGATGCAATGACAGGGCTGGTGTCAACAATAAGAGGGCTGGTCAGCTCAGTAGCACTGTCCAATGCAGCTGGCTGGCACACTGAGGCTGAGCTGCTCCAGATATTCTCAGCTGTACCTGGGCAAGAAAAGTGCAGGACATGTAGGTAACCTCCTTTTTCAGCCCCCAGCATGTCCCCGTGAATCCCCGAGCACAGAGGAGTACCTTCTGTCTGGCGTGTGGCTCTTTCGACGGGTGCTGCCCTCCCTCCAACTCCCCCGTCCTGCCCTCCCCCCGAGAGATCTGGACACCTGCTGTGTTAGTGAGCAGCCTGAGTCATGAGAAAGCAGAGCTCCCTTAACCCCTTGGGTCCGGCCTCCAAGTTAGATCGAGATTTTTTATATCTCTGGTATTTTCAATCAGTGTTTCATGTTCAGAACTTGCATGCATGCCGAAAAAAAAATGAGAATGGTTTGAACAAAACTAGAATGGTTGCCATTCTGCAAGCTGTAGTTTTTTTGGCACAGGTTCGGGAAACTAGAACTCTGGACCTCTGCACTCTGTTGTTTGTCAAAGATCAGAGGGGTGATGGAGAGATATGGAGCCCTGTAGCCCAGGCTCACGGGACAGAAGCAGGGTGCTTTGCACAAACCCTCGCACACCCAAGATCTTTACACATCTAGTGAGGAGAGCAGGAGCTCCTAGTGGATCTTTGTGACTCCTGGTTTGGCCCCTTAGGCCAGTGTAGAGCCCAAGTTGGACAGCAGGCTTAAACTGCCATCCCAGGTGCTTTTTCCTGGCATGGATGATGTGATAAGACTTGAGAAAGCAGGGAAAGCCATCGTGTAACAGTTCATCATACACAGTGACTCCTACTGCATCAGAAGCCTCAAGCCCAGCAGCAGAATGAGACACAGAGGTGAAAAGCAAAGTAGGATCACGCACTTGAAGCTCAGCACTGACTTGGCAAGCTCACAATACAACCCTTACTGATGCATGCTCATCTTCTAATGCATCTCTTAACACAATCTGTCATGATCGTTTGCTAGGCAGTTCCTTCACATTTTTTTCCAGCAACAATGATAAATGAGTTTGCATTTTTCCAGATAGTACCAGGCACACAAAAATGCACAGCAACAGAAAATGCCCATGCAGTGTTACGATCACAGCGAGAATAAATAATTTCTAGTACTGGCTTAGTCATTTTGTCACAGGCACAAAGGAGCACATTCCAGATTTTCTGGGAGAACATTCAGCATCTCTCAGAAGAAAAAACAACAGGCCACCTCTCTCTATGCAATCCCATGCCTTCGCAAGGAAATCAAGCACAGCACACTGCCCCGAGAACTGGCTCATGAATATTCACACTGGCAAAATAACATTCCGCACCAACACTCACACAAGCCCCACACTGGAGTGCATCAGACAGATAGCCCTTGATTGTCCAGAGCTTTAAGTGGCTTGCATAATAGTACAAAGTCTAATCCGGCACAGCTTAAAATTTGGGAGAAAATAAAGAAAAGGTGAAATTAGTTTCACCTTTTACATTAAGCACTGAAAAGCATACGCCTTTGCTAAATGCTTTCTGGTGGCTGACGAAAGCATTGCCCGGGCATCTGCAACAGGAGAGGCCAAGACAGGTTCTATGGCCAGATGGAACACCTTAAGGTACGGTTTCTCTTAAGTGTCTCCTGAGTTGAAAGATGCACAGAGATCCTTTGCATATTGAGGTCATTATCCAAGTTAAGGGAAAAAGGATCCATAGGTAGTTCTATGTTGCCTCAGGTCATTTAGATGACCTGGGCCTGGTCCACCAGATGAGACGGAGAATCCTGGTGTTGGAATAAGCTACCCCAGCCATGATGTTGCTGAAGCCAGCACCCGGGTTTTGTTCAAGAAAAGGGCGGATGAGATCTTTGGATCAGTTACCTCCTAGCAACCAGGCAAGCTAGTCTCTTCTCGTTTGTAACGCTTCTTGTGTTCTTACATCTTCGTGGGTCGAGTCAAAACCTCACTGGCTCTTCTGTCTCAGGAGGCAGGTCAGGCTGAAGAGCCACACCTCTTAGGCTTGTGGCCAGCAGACTCTTCCCTCTCTCAGGAGACGACAGGAAATGGCCAGTGGACAAGCTTCATGCAAGTCCCTGGACAGAACGGCAGGAGAGGTTGCCCAGTCTCCTCAGGGATGAAATGGTTCAGTCTCGAAAAGAGAAAAGAGGGAGGAGGGAAATCCTTTTTACTCAGGGCTCTGGAGCTCTCTGGCCTCTCAAAGCAAAAGGAGGAGGAGGCCAGGGCATCCAACAGGGATCAGAACAGAATCAATGATATCATCTGGTCCAGGAAATTATCTGAAAAAGAGCATCAGAAATTGCAGGGATCTTCAAAACCACACAATCCCAATGCTGTGGAGGCAGCTGGTAATAAAACTGCGTTTTCCTGAAGATGTGCCTAAAATGGACCTTTTCACAAGAGCGCACAAGACACTGCCACACTCCTTTCGGTCTGGCTTGGCACTGCTGCTGCTTTGAGCTCTGCTAGGTTAAGGTATCCCTTCATTTTTCAGGATAATCTTGTTGTTTGCGCATTCAGCCAGAGCAGAGCCCTTTTAGCGGTGAATGATTTAAGTAGCAACATAAAAACTTTTGTTCTGTGTTTGCGGCTGTCCACCCTGTCGGGCCATCATCCCTGCTGCGGCAGCCCTCGTCCGTGCTCCGATGTCTTTCCCATGGGACAGCTAATGGCCATCTAATTGGCCATTTTTCATTGGCCATCCCACAGTTCCGTGCTGCTTTGTCATTGGGCTCTTACTCCGCATCCTGGTTTATACAGGTAACACCACACTTTGTCCATGGTAATCCATAATTCGGGTCCAGTGGTTCACAACATCTCCCAGCCTCCCTCAAAGTCTCTACACATATCGGCTTGAGATTTATAGCGTTGTCTGATCCAACAACATTGGTTGGAATAATTGAGCTTGTAACAGATCCTTGAATTAAGACAAAACGCAGTGTTTGTGTAGGCGAGACAGTAAGTTATAGAGCATTACATGGCTCATGGAATATTCATAGCCTTCCTCCGACTCCTGCCCTGCTTTGTTAATTAAAGATCCAAGAGGAAGTCTGATTTCAAGCAAAAATCACAACCGAGACAAGCTTGCTACAGCACCTCTGGTTAACCAATACGACAGAGGCCAAAAAACATGC
The DNA here is from genome assembly GCF_059453375.1 of Lepisosteus platostomus. Taxonomy (NCBI): domain Eukaryota; kingdom Metazoa; phylum Chordata; class Actinopteri; order Semionotiformes; family Lepisosteidae; genus Lepisosteus; species Lepisosteus platostomus. The sequence goes on from NC_142638.1 coordinate 8,998,531, forward strand.
ATCATTGGCCATTGACGGTGTTCCCAGAGTGCCTTGCTCCATGCACGGGCCTCTGGGAACTGTGCTGACGTTTCTCCACCTGGGAGGTGTCTCGTTAGGCATGGCGCTGCCCTGCTGTCAGCTGCTGCCACGGATTCGCGATGGACCCCCCCCCCACCCCTGCCGCGCGACATCGACAGCCTCCTTGCGCTTGTAAATGGGGGCAAACCGAGAGGCAGGGGCAAACCGGGGCCACCACGTCAGGGCTGTCCAGAAACACAGGCCCCGACTCAAATCTGCCACGGCTCATTCGCTTGCTGGTTCCGTTCGGCCATGAATGACTCTGCTCTCACGGAGAACCCGGAGGTTCACTGTCAGAGAGAAAGATGCCACCACGATTGGACCCTGCATAGTTGATACGGGCTTCCTGATGCTAAGCTGGAAGTTGCCTTGTAACGACCGCATCTCGTAAGTAAGAAAATTCCAGCTTTTCATTAGGAACAAAGCAAACGTTCCAATCGGGCAACTTGTTAGTTCAGCTGTGGCTTCAGTGAAGCTGTGGAGCTGCGATGAAACAAGCAGGCGTGTAGGCTTTTGGAGCCCAGAATTAGTGTACATGACACAGAGGTAAGAACTCGTCAAATGACAAATTACTGGGTCCTCCAGCAGGGCCAGCAGTCCAGCCCCATAGTTCACCCCATCTTCAAGGCCACTCCGCTGAGACTAATGCACTACTCCCCACCTCGGGGTGCCCTCTGCTCAGCACCACCCGCACCCCCACTGCAACGTTGCTGAAGAGGCTCCCTGCTTGGTCAGGGAAGATGGGATAAAGTCCCACAGACTTCCAATAATCATCAGCCTTTCCCCCGAGTGCTTCTTCCACACAACAGGAAATCTTGAAAGTGCAGTAAACCGACGACTAGCGTAGTGTGATCTCAAAGACTGGCTTGAAAACCCGCCGTCTGCGTTCCTTCCTTGGAGACCAAGTTAATCCTGGAGGATTCTTGAGGAGCTGCTGCTTTTGTGTTGACTCCTGCTCTGCTCCAGTGTTTCACATTCTAAAGCCCTCCTTCCAGGTGGGCTCAGCAGCTAATCACAAAAAGAGCACACTGCCAGACTGCAGATAGTACTGAACCACTCCCAGCAGAGTCGTGCTGAAGTCCAACAGCATGAAACTGGCTCTACCGCTGAGAGACCAGTGTGTAAGATCACTGCACAGCTGTATACTGGCACTACCGCTGAGAGACCAGTGTGTAAGATCACTGCACAGCTCTGTACTGACACTACTGCTGAGAGACCAGTGTGTAAGATCACTGCACAGCTCTGTACTGACACTACTGCTGAGAGACCAGTGTGTAAGATCACTGCACAGCTCTATACTGACACTACCGCTGAGAGGCCAGTGTGTAAGATCACTGCACAGCTGTATACTGGCACTACTGCTGAGAGACCAGTGTGTAAGATCACTGCACAGCTGTATACTGGCACTACCGCTGAGAGGCCAGTGTGTAAGATCACTGCACAGCTGTATACTGGCACTACCGCTGAGAGGCCAGTGTGTAAGATCACTGCACAGCTGTATACTGGCACTACCGCTGAGAGGCCAGTGTGTAAGATCACTGCACAGCTGTATACTGGCACTACCGCTGAGAGGCCAGTGTGTAAGATCACTGCACAGCTGTATACTGGCACTACCGCTGAGAGGCCAGTGTGTAAGATCACTGCACAGCTCTATACTGGCACTACTGCTGGGAAACCAGTGTACAAAATACAGATTAGAAAAGTTGTCTAGCTGATAATAACAAGTTGTCGACAAAGCAGTACATAACTACAAGCCTGTTAGCCGAGCACGATCTTTTACAGCAGCAGGACAGAGCGAGAGAGCACGTCAGCCGACCCCAGCTCTCTGGGTTAAAGAGAGGCGGTTGTGTTCGCTGTTCCCCGGCTAATGGACCGAGCTGACGTGTTGAATCGATCAACGGGCAATTAATTACTTACTGTCTGGTTGCCAGCAGGGTAACATTATGGAACTGGGGACAGTGTACAGATACGCATCGTGTACATATCCGACACGTCCATGCGTTTTCATTAGAACTGCGCTCGACGCGGAGTATTAATACAGATTTTCCCCCAGTTATCATTAATAGAAATGACCGTACACAATAGAAACTCGCCACGGACAAAGCCTATAGTCGAAATCGATTTCTCATTTTATAAAAGACGGCATTGGCCGTGCAATTAGATCACACAACGTTTCTTCTGATGAAGAGCACCGTTTTAATTTATATCTAAAAATGAAAAAGACACCATCTCGAATGGAAATCACTTACTGTACGTCTTGCGATACTTTGGTAGCTATTAATCAGGTTATTACAAGCGTACTAGAATCAGATATTATATATATATGACTAAAGAACACGCCGATTCGCCCATCAGGAATTGAAGACACTGAAGCCTGTTTAGCCAAAGTTTTCGTTATTTCTGTCGGCTGGCACAGAAACTCACTCGCTAACCGCAAGCGTCGCCTTTAAGCGATCACCTCAGCTTTTTCCAAAACTGAGACCGATAGACTGGCTATTTCCCACGTAAAAAAAAAAAAAGACGCGTTTATCACCGCCGTCCAAGCTGTCTCCCTCCCTTGAGCAGAGATGGCGTGTAAGAATACACAGTGCTTTTTATTCCGGTCCCAGCGCACAGCCCCCTAATAGGATCCGGTATTTTCCGTACCGATGTTATGCATTTGTACTGCCACGAGTAAAACATGGCTGTAGTGTAGAGACGGGGAGCATTTCTTATCTTGCTTGGGGTGGGGGGGGAGAGAAACCAAGCATCGGTTCTAACGGTAACGATGTGTCTTATTATTCCTATAAGCGTCTTTTGTCTCCCGCAACCCCGTCCCACTCCTGACAGGACAAGTCATGCTCACATGAACGCAAAACCGAGAGGACACTCACGTTCTGCCATCGAGCTGTCCACCTCCTCCTCCTTCTCTTCCCCCCCACCCAGCGAAGCGCTCACGGCCACGGGATGAAAGCCGTCCTCAGCCCCTGTTCGCTCGGCGGCTGTGAGGCAGGCAGGCGGGCAGCTCGCTCGCTCGCTCCCTCCGACTGGCTGGCTGGCGGTACTCCCGTCCACAACTCCTCTCTCCAGCGGCGCAGGCTGGGGGCGAGATCAGGAGGGTCCGCTGGCTGATGGGCGTGGAATCGGACGGGACGAGAGTGGTGGGGGGGGCGGCGCGGCGCGGCGGATGGCGACCTCCGGAAAAAGGCTCGTGGTCGAGAGGCAGCGCACACCTTCTCCACCAGCCCCTGCGCGTAGGCTACAAAACAGGGAAATAAATAAATCAAAACAGCTCGTCTGTTTCCTAGCCCACTTACGTATGGCATTGCATAACTTCCTGAGCACCAATGCCGGCGACGGAGAAAACAGTTGGGAGGGGGGAAAGGCGCTATATAGCTACGTCCTGGGGTGAGCGGCGCTCTGAAACGAAACTCAAGATGTTGGTCTTAATCAAACCCCATTGTTTGCCAAGACTGTCCTTTTTCTGCGGGTGCGGTTCAAGTTGTGAATCCCTTCATCGGCAGATTTAGACTAACTTTCATCTTGGGGACCCGGCAGAGGTCTAGGGCCGGATATCAAACAGGCGCACGATGACGACAGCGGTGACCGACCGTCGGTTCCTCCGCTAGACCCCAGGTCTCTCCCGCTAGAAACGAAAGAGAAAGAGAGACGGCAGAGTGTGACTGCTTCGGGCACCCGGGAGGAGGAAACGTCACGAGTGGGCCGAGCAAACGTTTCGTGAAGACGCTGTGTGAGTAACCTAGGGGTTTACAGGACAGACTGAAGACAGGAGAGCCTCGGACGCACGTCACTCTAGCGGACGAAACCCACCCCGATACAATCCATGTGAATAAAAGACCATTAATGCAAACACTGCGCTTTAAGTTATTTTTTTTAAATATATTGACTTAAAAAATGCGAAAAGTATGTTGTTGTTTTTTTAAATGATCTTTAGCAGGAGCGCGCTCTGAACGTGTGGGTAGAAGAACGAGGAGGACCGATTCGCTACTGCAGATAGCTGGAAAACTGAAGAGGGACACTGAATATCTTTTTTTTTAAATGTATTGCTGACTCTCTGTGGTCATTAAATATCCCAGGGTGTTTCTCGAGAAGAGTAGGGGTGTCACCCCAGTGTCCTGGCCAAATTTCCTCCTGGCCTTTACCAATCATGGCTTCCTAATAACCCCCGTCTCTGAACTGGCTTCATCACTCTGCTCTCCTCCCCACTGAGAGCTGGTGTGTGGGGAGCGGACTGGAGCATCATCCAGGTGGGTATAAAACAATTGTTGTGGAGGGGATCCCCATGACCTGTAAAGCACTTTGAGTGTCCAGAAAAGTGCTATATAAGTGTGAGGAATTCTTCTTCTTCTTCTTCTTCTTATTATTATTATTATTACAGCATGATGCAAACAAAACCCTTGGCATTAACAACAGAAAACAAGGGGGTAAATGGCACATTCTTGTGAACATTCTTGTGAACTTTATTTAGGGTGAAAGGACGAATGAATGAGTTTCTTAACATGCAGGTAAGGAGCATTGCTGGAAAGCTCTGTGAAGGAGAAGGAAGTCTCTCCTTTCGTGACATCTGCAGAGGCAGGCATCTCTCCTCCTAACAACATAGCACGAAGGAAAGGAGAAGATTGCCCAGCCTGCAGCAAGACAAGACACCCCAGTGAGGCTGTCCTGTGTGACAATGACCCGAGTGACATTGACCTGTGTGACGCTGTCCTGCGTGACACTGTCCTCTGTGACTCTGTCCTGCGTGACACTGTCCTCTGTGACTCTGTCATGCGTGATGTTGTCCTGTGTGACGCTGTCCTCTGTGACTCTGTCCTGCGTGACACTGTCCTCTGTGACTCTGTCATGCGTGATGTTGTCCTGTGTGACGCTGTCCTCTGTGACTCTGTCCTGTGTGATGTTGTCCTGCGTGACACTGTCCTCTGTGACTCTGTCCTGTGTGACGCTGTCCTCTGTGACTCTGTCCTGCGTGACACTGTCCTCTGTGACTCTGTCCTGCATGATGTTGTCCTGCATGACGCTGTCCTCTGTGACTCTGTCCTGCATGATGTTGTCCTGCATGACGCTGTCCTCTGTGACTCTGTCCTGCATGATGTTGTCCTGCATGACGCTGTCCTCTGTGACTCTGTCCTGCATGATGTTGTCCTGCATGACGCTGTCCTCTGTGACTCTGTCCTGTATGATGTTGTCCTGCGTGACACTGTCCTCTGTGACTCTGTCATGCGTGATGTTGTCCTGTGTGACGCTGTCCTCTGTGACTCTGTCCTGTGTGATGTTGTCCTGCGTGACACTGTCCTCTGTGACTCTGTCCTGTGACGCTGTCCTCTGTGACTCTGTCCTGCGTGACACTGTCCTCTGTGACTCTGTCCTGCGTGATGTTGTCCTGCATGACGCTGTCCTCTGTGACTCTGTCCTGCATGATGTTGTCCTGCGTGACGCTGTCCTCTGTGACTCTGTCCTGCATGATGTTGTCCTGTCAGGAGCCAGGCCCGCAGAGAGAGGTGGGAGCAGCTCAGCTTCCAGCCCGACTGGCAATAAAATAATAACAAGAAAAAAAAGGAGACAGAAGGAGACGAGCTGACACTAAATCAGTGCTAATTAGGGAGAGCTCACTGGGATGTGTAGGAGGGCAGTGGAGCGGGAGGCAGGCAGCACCTATCCCAGGTTTGAGAAAGGAATTCTTTTTCAGGAGGCAGAATTGCAACCCCCCAGTCCCACACAGACTGAGCCCCCTTTGCCCTGTTCGCCTGCACAGACCTGACACCCCCACCGAGCCAGCAGTCAGCGGGGCAGGAAATTCTCCAAGGGGACCGCTTCCTGTTATCGAAGAGGACTGAACTCTGACAGTCTATTAAGAAGACAAATTAGATGAAGAGGAGAGTAATTCTGTTGAAGCCCCCCTCCTCCACGTCTCTCTAATGCCCTGTCCTCCTCCACATGTGCCGACAGCTGCTGGAAAGTGGAGCTTATCTTCTGCTGCTGGAATCGGAATCAGGAATGGCAACCTGGGAGGCTGAAGAGGAGAGCCAGGACTGAATTAAAAGCAGATGAAACAGGTAACCCGCCGCTTGCGGGAATGAATTAATTTTGTCAAATATGTCCTTAGTTTATTTCAGAAATCTCTTCTGTTGCCTCAGTTCACAGATGTGTGTGTAAAGCCAGCAGCTCTATCACTCCGCAACTCACAGCTTGTAGCCCACTGCAGCTCGGCAGGTGTGAGGCTGGTCAGTACCTGGATGGGAGGCTCCTGGGAAAGGTAAGGGTGCTGCTGGAAGAGGTGTTAGTGGGACCAGTAGGGGGCGCTCTCACCCTGTGGTCCATGTGGGTCCTAATGCCCCAGTATAGTGACGGGGACACTATACTGTAAACAGGCGCCTTCCATCGGATGAGATGTAGAACCGAGGTCCTGACTCTCTGTGGTCATTAAAAATCCCAGGGTGTTTCTCAAAAAGAGTAGGGGTGTAACCCCGGCGTCCTGGCCAAATTTCCCATTGGCCTTTTCCAATCATCGCCTCCTAATAATCCCCCTCTCTGAACTGGCTTCATCACTCTGCTCTCCTCCCCACTGAGAGCTGGTGTGTGGGGAGAGTACTGGAGCATCATCCAGGTGGGGCTGCACACTGGTGGTGGTGGAGGGGATCCCCATTACCTGTAAAGCACTTTGAGTGGAGTGTCCAGGAGAGCACTATTTAAGTGTGAGGAATTATTATTGATTCTTAAAGTTTGGAAAGCTTTGATATTCACTGCTATGCAACTATTACCACTGGGGTTATTCTCACAGTGATGCTTGTCACCTCATTTCAAATGGACCATCACAGCTGACGAAGGATGACTTCGTCCCCCAGATTCTCTCACCATGGGCAAACAGGATCACATAATCCTCCATTCACACACACGCCCTTTCCCCTCCCACACACACATGGCACACACCATGCGTTCCCAGAGAAGGCCATGTGCTTTGTGCATGACCTCATTTACCCACATGCACATCCACGCAGTTCTAGAGCACAGTTTCACACTCCACCGCACATGTGCACAGACAAACGCAGTGGAGTACAGCAAACCATCACAAGCCCAACATCCGTGTCTGCGTCCTCTCAGCCTCCCGGACACACAGTTGGTAACAAGCGTGTTGATGTCCCTGCGGGCGTGAGACTGCAAAGAGATATAACAAAAGATCCAGGAGACAATCATCCACCCAAACAGGTAACTGGGCTCCTAGTTACACAGGTAACTGGGCTTCCTGTGTCTTTAAGGAAGGAAGACGTTCTGCTCAGTGCCCAGCTGAGACTGCAAGTGAGCAGACGAGCACAGAAACCTGTAAGCCTTGTAAACTAGTCAGGCCGTATCGACTGATAGATCTGCTTCTTGCACTCTCAGCCCAGTCAATACTGCAGAAACCAGGACAGCCACTGGCTTGTGAAAGACTTATCGAGCAGAAGCTGGCTTAACCCTGAGGTATGTGATTCTTTACTTAACCAGGTAGGTGAAGACGGAAGAAGTTCTCATTGACGATAAGAACCTACAGAGTGCCAACTCATACAGCAGCACATTTACTGGAGCAGTCTGAGAGAAGCGCCTTGCTCAGTTGGACACCTAACCATTTCATGCCCTGCTTGTCATTCTGCATCAGCCTTCAACCACCTCAATGACATTATTGTCGTAATTGGAGCAAGTAAGGGTGGCTGTTGGTGCTGCTATCTCATACCTGATGCTCATATCCTGGGCTCAGATCTGCAATAGGACACAGTCTGTGTGAGCTGGCATGTTCCCACGTGTTTATCAGTGATCTGCGACAGACTTCCATAGCAATCCATGTGTGACAGACTTCCCTTCCATAGCAAGAGCAATCATGTCCTCTCAGTCCCATCTCACACCCAGCGCTCCCAGCATAGGCCCAGAGGACGTTCGCCAGGCTCTCTGATAACCAACAGATGGGCCAGCTGAACATCTTTTTCCCAGGTCTGAAGTCTCTGATGTGTGAACCAGGCCTTCAGATCCCGGGTGCACTGAGTCCAGACAAGCAGGCTCAACTCTGAACTGCAGAGAAAGCTGTCTTTTTTTTAAAAAAGCCTAAAAGGCACCCCCCCAAAAAGATACTCAAGCTTGCCTGGAAAGGTCAGCCTAAAACATAGGATCCTTCTCACATGTACTGCTTAACACCCATGGAATCATTTCCCACGCTCCAAGATTTCAGGGCGCTCTCAGAATGTGGGAGTGTTGCACACCTGTACTGCAGGTATAATCTCCCCAGACCCAGCCACGCCGCGTGTGTGAAACTGGCACGACTAACCTGTCTATCTGCTCATTCTGATGTCTGATTTAGAACAGCCCCCTTGTAATTACCATTAAGAGGGAGCTTTAAATATCCTACAGATAATAAATCACACCCGATAGAAAGGGAAATGTAGGTCAGGCTCCTCCTGAAGGTGGAACAGCAGCTGGGGAGCTCTGACTAGTGGAAAGATAACACAGCACTCCAGGTGCCCGGGGGCTACCACTATACCCACACACACACACGTGTGTCTGACTGGAAGGCGTTATCATGTCAGCCCAGTCCGTCACTGGAGTACTGCTCCCCTCTATTGTGGACTCGCTGTTCTCAGGAAGGCTGGAAGTATTGTTAAGGATCATCCTGGTTTCTCACTCTTTTTCCCCCTTCCCTCTGGTAAGCGTTATAGGAGCATAAAGGCACGAACTTCCACATTCAGGGACAGCGTCTTCCCACAAGCTGTCAGATTACTGAACTCATCCCCTTCCACTGACTCACACTGATGGGGTTTTTTGTTTCTCACACTGCTTGTCTGACTTTTTTTTTAATTTGTATGTTATTTAACTTGTTGTTGCTTCTGTTCTTTGTTTATGTCTTTAATCGAATCCTTTAATGTTTTTGTATCGCAGCGTACGTGCAAATAAGCATTTCATTGCCCAAACTGAACTGAAAGTGTTTTAGTGGTCAGGGTTCGAGAACTCGTAAGTTGGAGACTGTGGGTTTGAATTCTCTGTGAGACACAGCTCTTGTCCCCTTCAATGAGGTGCTTCACCTGAGTCACTTCAGTAAAACACCCAGCTGTGTAAATATAAGTTGCTCTGGATAAAAGCAGATCTGTTTTGCATGAACTTGATTGAAGCTTGATCGACCGACAGAGTGGGGAGAGGTGCAGGTGACACAGACGTAGAGTTCCAAATGTACTGAACATTCGGAACACATTACAAATGAACAGCACAGCGATTCAGACAACTTTTAATTATTTTTTTCAGATGTTCATTCTCCTTTTGCCCAACAAACATCACACTGATCCAAGCTCAAAGGTGATCCTGAGGTGAATGCGTGAATGCCCATTAACGACCATACAGTCTGGACACTAAACTCAGGATGGGACGCTGTGAGCAAAGCTGTTTCATAAGGGCAGGGGTCCTTCAGGGCTGCTGTCCAGTACGTTTTATAGGTCTTATTAAGATCAAAGATAATTTTCAAAGTCTCCAATTAAGTCAATGAGTTCAATTTGGTAATCAAGGTCCCATGTAATAATAATATTAATAATAATAATTATTATTATTATATTTGCTTACAGTTATATAGCACTTTTCTGGACACTCCACTCAGAGCACTGTAAAGGTAATGGGGATCCCCTCCACCACCACCAGTGTGCAGCCCCACCTGGATGATGCCTTGGCAGCCATAGTGCAACAGTACACTCTCCCCACACACCAGCTCTCAGTGGGGAGGAGAGCAGAGTGATGAAGCTCAGTTCAGAGATGGGGATTATTAGGAGGCCATGATTGGTAAAGGCCAGAAAAGCGCTATGTAAGTGTAAGCAATTAATTATTATTATTATTATTATTATTATTATTATTATTATTATTATTATTGTGGTGACCCAGAGCCAAAAGCAGCAGGGCATGGTCTGGATAGGGATGCCAGTTCATTACAGAGAACACACACACAGACTCGCACATGTGGGGGACGTTTTGGAGAAACCAAATAACCTAGACAGTATATCTATGGACTGTGGAAGGAAACAGGAGCACCTGGCCACATAAACAGCATGCGAACTCCTTACGGAAGGCTCCTCACACCAGACGCAAACTCAGGTCCCAGGAACTGTTGAGTCCACAGCGCTAACATCCCTGTCACCCCCCTGTGCCACCCCACAGCCACTTCAGCAAGCCTGAGAAAAGTGGGGTAAGCCCAGATAAATCCCTGCTTTCATTCTGCTCACATATAGATGAGCTATTAGAAAGAGTTTACTATTGAAGGGACAAGTGAGACAATGGTATTATTTGTGTATGTTTGCAAATCAATGCAGTCTTGTGTGGTCTAATGTTGGCTTTATACCCAGAACATAAAGTGGAACTAGTTAAAGCTAAGAAAGAGGATTTAAGATATAAGATGCTTATTCTGCATGTTTATTATGAACTTTTTGCTCAGACATTTATCCAGGGAAATTCTGCTTATTTGTACATTGGAGCAGTTTGTCATGTATCACTAGGTAAGCTCACTGAGACACAGTTATATGGGGGGTGCGCTAAACAGTTTGCTTCACTCATCTTTGCATGAACTTTATGTGACGTATATCCGTATATAGACAGACTTCTGTATTACTATTAGGGGGAGTGTTGCTTTAGCTTGTGTGTTCCACGGTATAAAAGACCATCTTTAGTTACTTATTTTCAAGTCTGGTGGTTGCAAGCCATGCTCCCAAATGCATACGAAATAAAGAGACTTCTACTACACAGACACCAGGACTTTGTCATCTGTATGACACAACACTATGATGAGCTGAAACTATTTCAGTTGTTCTCAAAATGCTGTTATGAAGGCAGTAACCAGTCTGCTACCCATAGAGGCAGAGAGGGGTCAAGAGGAAATAGGACAGACTAAAATCATCCACTGCAGCAGTAACGCCTCCTGGTTTGGAGCCCGGAGCTCATCTAAACCAACATCATTTACTGTCAGCACTAGAGGCACTTGATAGTGTCAGCGTATGAGAATAACAAGACAATTGGGTGTGCTGAGTCTGCCTCTGTTCCCAGACTGAGAGACTGTGTTAACACCTGAGTGATTGGATTAAAACACTTTGGACTAAATGTATCAGATCACTACTCTGAACCTGACTAACGAGTGGTCCATTGATCCTTGATTAGAAGGAATTTGTAACACTCTGAATATTTGCAGCCATAATTATCTAGGCATTTTATTTGTGTTTTTATTGCACATTTTCAGTTCTGTCTTCAGCAAACAGTCAGCTGAGAGACATACCCAGGGGCCAAATTTTGGGGAGCAGAAACTGACATAGCTCTGGCTTACCAAAGTGTTAGGATGACCATACTGCCTTGTTAAATTAAAATAATCCAAGTTTTTCTACGGTCATATGCAAATATACCCTTCACTCCTTAAGGATGAGTAATTAATCTACTTGACAGTTCCATCCACGAACAGATGTTTTATTTTTGCTCCTAGACTGTAAAAAACGCTTGTGCAAGGAATAATTTAAATCACCCAAACCATTTATCAAAACCATGCCTGTTACATAGGAATAAAAACGAATGAAAAGACTCTTAACTAGCCTGTATTAATTAATAACGTTTAATGTAATGAGCTGTAATGCACATAATATCCACAAGGTGGGGCAGGATGGCCTTGGAATGAAATATAATGTATTTGTATTAACAGAGTCTGGATGAAAATAAGCTTTCAAGCTAAAGGAAACATACCAGTTCACTGAAATGATTTTTTTTCCTTTTCCCAAAGGTGAAATAAAACCTGGACAAACTCAGGTGTGAGGAAAACAGGAATAAGCTGTCCAGTGTGCGATTGACCAGAAACTGTACATGTCCACCTTTTCATAGGCAGATCTGGAGTGGGAAGCTCTCAGGGCTGTTACAAAACAAGCAAGAGACTTTCCAGCTAAATGTGTTTTTTTTTCAACCTACTATCTGTGCAGCCTGCAAAACAGGCTACGGTATTTGTATCATATCATAAAAAGCTTATTTTCTTTTTTGGAGTGGATGTGGGTGGGTATGCTAACCCACTCGTTATATGTGGGAAAGGGGTCTGAGAATCAGAACAGTTTGACAATTACCGGCGTACCGCTGTATGCAGTGTGCTTTTTTCCAATAGCCTGGGGAGAGATCGAGAGTGTTTTTAGCAATCTGCCTGCATCCCCCACTGCTTGGGCACACAGCAAAGAGGGAGCTGCACAGCCTTCTCTCACCGGCACAGGCCAGTGTGTGTGTTGTGAACATCAGAGGCAGCACATCATCCTGGGACATTAAGGTGCAGTGTCTGAGCTCGTCCCCAGAGGGGAGCATAAGAACTTGAAAGTGTTGCAAACAAGAGGAGGAGCATATAGCTCCTTTGGCTGCTCGGAGGTTCTAATCCAGCAGCTTCTGGAAAGGAGCCAGGATGTCGACTTCAACAACATGGCCGGGCAGCCTGTTGCAGACTCCCACAACTCTTTGTGTAAAAAAAAACATGCCTCCCAATCTCAGTTTTCCTTAAAGCACTTGGCCTTAGTCGCCTCTTGGTGCCTTCGAAGATTGTGAAAACAGTACTGTGCTTGTCTCAGACACCCTCGTAATCTTCCCTGTTCAAGTCTGAAAAGATTCAGGTCTTTTATTTAGTCTGTCAGAGTAAGGCAGCCCTTTAATAATAATACTATCAACACTAATGCATTGCATTTATACAATACTCTTCATCCAAACACATCCCAAAGTGCTTTATATGTTAGAGATGGCACATGATCCTGACACTGAATTGCAGCACCTACCCGAGTGATGTGTGCACTCTGCTCTAGACAGATTCTAGAGCAGCAATATCTCTAGTGCAATGAATTGAATACAATTAGATACAGTATTTGAAATCACTGCTTACTAGTGTGTTTTATAATGTTAATATTATCCTTTTATTTAGGTTATACACTTTCAGCTACTATATATATATATTAATGCTGCACATTGCAATTGATGTATCAACATGAAAGGTGTTTTGATAAATTCTTGATGCACAGTGTTTTCCATTTTATGTCTACATATTTTTGCAATATTCTACCCTTAAACTGAACCAGCCAGGTGTTTGCCCAGTCTTGAATTTCACCTAAGTCCTTTTGAATTTCGATTGCAGTTTTTTACAGTGTTTGCTAATCCTCCTAGTTTTGTGTGATCAGTGATCTGTACCTGTGATCTGGGATTTTTAATGACCACAGAGAGTCGGGACCTCGGTTGTACGTCTCATCCGAAGAACAGAGCCTTTTTTTACAGTATAGTGTCCCCGTCACTATACTGGGGCATTAAGACCCACACAGACCACAAAGGTGAGCGTCCCCTGCTGGCCCCACTAACACCTCTTCCAAACTGCCAACACAAACTGTAGATTTGGAGTAGTGGTCCTCACAGAGACCCCTGTGCTACTCCACTAATTAACATCACTTTATTAACCCTTTAAAAGTTCTTGCCTTAGGAATTTGTCTTTTCACAGACCCCAGCTTGCTCTCCATGAGACACACAGACAGCGAGAGAAGCTGGGGGTCAGAGCGCAGGGTCAGCCATTGTACAGCGCCCCTGGAGCAGCTGGGGTGAAGGGCCTTGCTCAGGGGCCCAACGGAGTAGGATTTCTCTGCCGGCTGCGGGATTCGAACCGGCAACCTTCCAGTCACAGGCGCAGATCCTTAGCCACAGAGCCACCGCTAATTATATCATCCCTGTCTGAGCAGTCACCCCTCATCTCAAATCCACCCTGTTTCCTATACATTAACCTCTCTCAGAATTATCCTTTTATAATTAAACTGCACTCACAACCATCACTTATTCGAGTGCGCATATTTCCAGAGTGAAATCATGTTGACTGAGAATTCTGCTTCAGTCCTTAGCCATTTAGACAGATAAATAAGTAAGAGATAGAGCTGTGTATGACTACACTACTAACGGTCACAGGTGTAAACAGGTGTTGTGAAAAACAACTTGGAGGTTAATGTAGCTCAATATCAATATAGCCAAACTGTTGAGGTAAAAAACAAGGACGATCAGCCCCTGGAGATACAGGGACAGGCAGATGGCTAACTCATACAGTAGATGTTTTTTAGCACAGATAGCTCTGACAGATGGATGTCCGTGTTAATGGTACTGTAAAAACAGTCCCCAGAACACGATTTTCCATTCTTATTGTTTCAGAGTAGGTGCCCTCATTCTGTATTTAGTTTAGTAACGCCTCATGTCCTTAAACAGTATCACCTGGAGAGAATTGTCAAGTCAATGATCAAGGGAGGAGTCTCATGATTGGTCTCAAGCGGTCTCAATCACCACCGTTGTCACCTCGCACTTAGGGAAAGGGTTAGAAATCAATGAAAAATAAAGAAAACCGGTGTCTCCCTCCTCCTCTTGCATTCATATGGACTTAATCCGTGCCCGTAAAAAGCTTGAAATGCTCGCAGCAGTGCACAATCATGCGGGTGGCTGTGGGCATCACTGTGCGCCACTTGGAAGGACAACACCTCTTGGGGGCGGGGTGTATTTGATACATTAGCAAAACATGGTAGGTATTCGCTCCACGACCCCCCTGCGCGGCGAGTTCAAAGGGCAAGACGCGTGACTGGACGCACGTACAGCCGCCTTACGCCCTTAAGTGCACGTCTCACCTAGCGCAAGTGTAAACCATGCAAAGGACCCGTCTCAGTTATTGAAATCGGCACGTAAGAGCCCGAGGCCTATATCTAAATGCCTTGTGGTGTCAATAACAAACAGGAGCAGATGGAAGCACATTGTTGTGAGCTTCTGCTATCTGGGGGGAGTTCCTGTATCACCCCCCCATCAACAAGTTGCGCAACATGACATGCGCAGCTAACTACATCACCTCGGGCGCGACAAAGATGCTTAACACCTAAAGATTAAATACTTTGGAAGCGAAAAGGGAAATTTCGTGGAGAACTGCCTCACTCCAATGAAGGGTGTCCGGCAGATCTCATCAGTGGGGCTAATTTCATTAGTGTATTTAGCAAGCACGGCTGTATTTTACAACTTTGAAACACAATTCTGTAAAACGAAATGATTGATAGTAATTTTAATGGTTGATGGTTGTCATCTCGTCCCTTTAATTGGGATAAATGCCAGTTTTGGTGGAATATGGTGTGATTGTGCAGTACCGTCTTCAACAGGCTTGCTGCGATGTAAGCGGTCAATACTCTTGTTCTGCAGGTAATGAATCCAGCGCCTGCTCTGTGCGTTATCAATATGTGTTTCAAATGAATAACAGAGGTTTGAATATACACGTTTCACAGCGGAAAGGAAGTAAACCCCCAGGCAAATATCAAGCGAGCGGGCTCAAGGGCAATTTCGCGTACAGGACAGCCCTGGAGTTTTAAAAGACAAGACCCGGAATTTGCACGTTCTTTCTAGCACATGAGAGATTGTCCAGGGTGGCCAGATCAGACATGATGAAATCATGAATCAAAGCGCTTTTGATATAGTCAAGCTGGGAGCTGCGTCAGCGTGGGGTGACCCCAAAGGGTAACACGTACAAGCGCATTTCCACGCTGAAAAGCAGGAGACGGTGGAAACACAGTGACACCCCAAGAATGCTGGGCAACCGAAACTTGCCGTTTCGCCTTTCTACCTTTCAGCTTGTTGTTAACTTTTACCTGTTGCTACGTTTTCTAGTTGTACCCAAGGGACACTTGAGCTCGACATGTTTTCCACATCCTCCGGCAGCTATCGGGTTTTACTGCGTGTGCGACACTTTCCGAGGGATGAGGTCAGGGAACACGCAGACTGCCAGCAGAGCACGACCCCCGATTTAGGCAAACAGACCAATTTCGAGGCGGTGCCAAGAAAAAAAACCCACCCCCACCAAACTCCTGGTGCAAGAACAACACCACCCGCCCCGTGACTGGACAAGCTCCAGAAACACGCGGATCCCACTGGCCCCGCCCCCCGCCTCGTCCCATTGGCCAGAGCGGCGCAGTGACGCGAGCAAGGCGGCCCGCCATTGGTCGAGAGAAGAAAGATCTGCTGTTCGCTTGCAGCCCGCAACCCCAGAGATCAAGAGAGAGTTGTGGAAGAGGAAGATTTGATTTATCCAGCTGATTGGTGTTGCATCGCCTCTGCTTTTCTACCTCGGCTATTTTCGCAGTAGCAGAAAGTCGCAGCCTGCGTGTCTTCACAATGAAGTTTGTCAGGTTCCTGATGAAGAACGCCGCTTTGGCCAACGTGCCGAAGCACATTGACCACTTTTCGAAATTCTCGCCTTCTCCGCTGTCCATGAAGCAATTCCTGGATTTTGGTGAGTGTGCAATGGTTTGTCATTCATTTACAAAACGCTCCACTCTTCGCCTTACAGCTCCGCAGGTCTAACATCCAGATTTCCTGCGCATCTCCCGATAATATTCCGGTCTGTGTGTGGGTTTAATACCGATTCACTATGCGCTTGCTGCTGACTGCTTTTTAATGGCAAAATCAGACTACGCCTGTGTTTACCCTCTCAAGACAAATGGCCATTAATGTGGCAGGCCACTCGGCTGTAGTGATGACTTTCCCCCACGGTCGGGCAGAGGTAACGAGGCAACACCAGCTGGTCACTTCACGGGTCTGGTGGAACGTGACTGCGTGGACAGGAGAGACAGTAGCTAACGGCTTGAGTGCATCTCTATTTTCGATATAATTCGGGGTAACAGACAATATACTCGTTTTCTGGCGTGTCTGCTTGCCAGGTGTACGCTGATGACTCTTGTTTCGTTGTACAGAGAAGGTATGTTATTGTCAGGGTAGGTTTCAGCACATGCATGGCACCTCACCGAGGCCTTTGGGGCTTTTTATTGGGGGGGTACCGGGTTGCGGATGGGGGTAACCCTAGGAGCAAGGCAGTTGCACGTCCGTACAAGGCTGTCAGAGATTTTCCATTGAGGGAGAACCAGCCCCGATCGGCTCGCCCAGCTGTCGGCTGTCCTGCAACCTGCCCGGGTGTTGCGTCAGTTTTGACTGGAGTGCTGCGCGGACGAACGGAGACCGTCCGTCCCCGGGGTAGTAGGGGGGCTGCCCGTGCTTAGCACATTACATCTTAACCCAAAACAAAGAGATTGCTCGGGAGTGTTGCAAGGAAGCTGTTGCGCCATTACACGCGTTGTGGAACACGGCCGCGAAGCCTCAAAAACCTCGATCTGTGTCCCATTCTCTTTACATTGTTGCGGTTTTAACGGCCCGAGGCAGGTCTTCTGCAGAGCCATCCTTGTTTTTTTTTACGTCCCCAAACTCTTGCAAATTGCGGGAATGTTATTTCCAAGACGTGCTGCCTGGGGGAGTCGGCGACGATGAGACTTCTCGGTCCAAAAGAGATGTGTGCTCTGTGCGCTGGGGCTTTCAATGGCGATACTCGCTGGGTGACGGGGGGCTTCTGTTTATAGTCAATCGTGAAGTTGAGCATTAGCCGCTGAATAACAATGGTGATTGAAATGCAGCGCTGGGACTGCCAGAATACTCTTGTTTACAGGGAGCCGTTGCTACACGGAGGGCTGTCTTTACTTAAAATGACTATACTGACCTCCTAGGATTCGCGGGGAAAGTGCCCGGGGCTTAGATATTTAACACCTCAATAAGGGGATGAGTACAGGCATTTCCACTTCAAACACGCCACCCGTGAGGGTAAAGGCACTGTGAAAAGAGTGATCTGCATGCCAAGTACCAGCCCTTGGTACCACACAGTGTTTTTAGTACGGCTGCTGTTTTATTGAAATACCACATCACTGTAGTATTTCAAATGCTACATGGAAGTGCCTTTAAAACCGAGAACGGGGGGGGGGGGGCACTTCCTTACACAAAGGGTGGTGGGGGTGTGGAACAAGCAATCCAGCTATGTAGTTTACTGCCAGCATTCTGTTGTTTTTTCAAGACGTGGCTGGAAGAGATCCTGGGATTAAATAGTTACTAATTACCAAATGGGTTTGATGGGCCGAAGGGTCTCCTCACTTTAGTAACCTTTCTTACGGCAGGTTCTGTGTGGCATGCCCCGTTTTGCAGTTATCTGGATGGGTGTTTATGGCATTGCACGCAGACGCGGTGCCCTCTCCCTCGAAACCAGCCTCCGTGGGGCTTTTTAATGATTCTTGGCGAACCCGTTATTGACGAGAGCCCCGATATTGTAAGAGTAGTGTCCCTCCAAGTGATGGCTGTGCTGTAGTACAGGAAATTAAGGGGGAGCTGCAGTCCTGGTTTCTCAGATCGGTTATTAAATCTGGGCGACAAAATCAATTCATCGACGTCGCAGATAAACGTTGCCGATTTCGAGTGATTTGAAGCACAGAATCGTGAAACGTTGTGAAAACGTGTCGTCTCAAGCCTCTGCCCTCGCCACGGCCCACAGCGAGAGTTCCCACAAATTGCGGCACGATGCTGCCCTTCCTGCTCACCAGTCACTGGAATGACCACTGTGACGCTGTAATGACTAAGGGAACACGATGTACGAGCAAATTAAGTGCCAGTAGTGCAGCAGGCAGTTTCCAGCGTGATGTGTTAACAAGTCAATTCCGTTTATGGGGCAAAACTGTCCTGAAATCAAAAGCAGTATTTCTGTTGGATTAAAAGAGATGTTTTCACAAGCCTGCTTGTTTACATCTCACTGGAAGTTTTATAGAGCTGCACATTTCTGGACGTTTCGCCTACTTTGTGATGTAAATCGGGGGCCTTACAAGTTACTATGTACTGTATGTACTTTTATTGTGGTTTGAACGGCACTCATCGATGGCGATTCTTTCGAACCCCAGGATATTGAGAGACTTGAGAGAGCCTTGCTTTCGGACAAGGTCGTGTGAGTGATGCATGCTGGGACAGCCCGTCCGATTGACTCTGACCTCTCTCTGTCTGTCTGGGGGGGCTGTTTCTCAGGCTCGACGAACGCCTGCGAGAAGACCTCCTTCACCTTCCTGCGGCAGGAGCTGCCGGTGCGGCTGTCCAACATCATGAAGGAGATCAACCTCCTGCCCGACCGCCTGCTCAGCACCCCGTCCGTGCAGCTGGTGGAGAGCTGGTACGTGGGCTCGCCGCCTCTCCCGTCTCCCGTAACCCGCCGTCTTCCCGCTACTGGGCGTTCTCAGCCCAGGATCGTGACACTCCAGCCCCAGTCCTGTCCCTCTTACAGGACTCCCTTATCCTAACCAGCCCCTAACCTGCTCCATTAGGGGAACTTTGGTCCTTGAGGGTCTTGAACTAGATACATCCCCCCCTGACTGATAACAGCCCAGCTGTAAAACATCTTCAGCAATGGAGGATTTAATGGTGTCTTATGAAGCCTGCTGGGTTGGAGCTCAGCAAAGCCAGGACTGAAGATCGCTGCTCTGGTACATGACCGAGAAGGGCACATCGCCAGCGCTGGCCTCTCATTTCTTTTAGATTTAACTTGTTCTGCACCACCCGACAGATTTTTTCCACAGACAGAAGCGTGGCCATCATTTTAAGAGATCCAAAGTTTGAAAGAGGGCCGATGTGTATCTGCAAAAGCATCTGCATTTTCTGTATTATCTGCGTGCGAGATTTACAGCACAGAGATCAGTAGGAAGGGATTACTCTTCAGCATATAATTTCTGCAGCGAGTGTAAGAATAGTCTGACCTTTGTTCCACATGAAGATTCTCAGGCCGAGCAGCGGCGTGAACTTTGTCCCAGTTCCCTTCCCTGGTCACGTGATGTTGTTTTCGAGCAGCTGCTGGCCCGCGATTGGCTCCTGTGTGAAAGTTGCACGCTTGCCAAGTTCAGCCCGAGAAAGAGGAACTAAGATTAGCTGAAGGCGAGTTACTGTAACAACAAAACACGTTGTTCTGAAACGCTGTTAGAGCTGAGGTAGCACCTCTTTCAGAAGGGTGGTCTGCAGTAGTCGTCCCTTCGAATGTCTGCAGCCGTATGCCTTGAACTGGCAATAATCTTGAAATGATTTTTTTTTCAAAGGCTGCAAATTCCTACAATTAATAAGGAGTTGGGGCTGGGAGAGCACCCTCACATTTTAATATTCGATGGACAGTAACAGGTCTTGCAACCACTTTTCAACACCCATCTGCTGTGTCTGTCCACCTTTCTGCTCTCGTTGGTCAAGCAGTTTGTTTGTGGTAGTAGTCAGCTCAACTGTAACAGAGGAAAATGAAAACAAATAGAGATTGTGTCCTTAAATGTGTGACTAAAAGAAACGCACACAGGAAGGTGTTCTGAAGTGCGACTCGACTGTCCAGCCGCTGTGTTACTGTAGTGCTGACCTGGCTGGGAGAGAGGGGCTGGCGGTTGTGGCCAGTTTGGTTTGTGCGGGGAGGAGTGTGTAACGTGAGCCCACAGAGACGGCTGGGGCCTCTGTTCTGCGGAGCTGCTGTTGTTTTTGTACTCTGAGCGATTGGAACATTGAGTTCTTAGAGTGCGAGGAGGGCGGGGGGGGGGGGGGGTTTACATTAAGTCTGGGGAGGTCAGATGACAACCATGCAGCCGAAACAAACAACCAAGAGCGAATGCAAAGCTGCTTCTTCCGAAAATCCCACCAAAGAGCGACTCTGACCTTCACGCTGTACAGCTTAGGAGACGGCTCCTGTTTGAGAAGCCGATTTAAGGTTCAGCCAAAGTTAATACTCCTGGACAGTTCGGATGAGTGGAGGCCTGAGCTGCAATAGGCTGTCCGGTGTATTGAAATAAATATGACTCGGTTCTCATCAGACATGTAAATGAGTGCAGCTCATTAGCTCAAAGGGAATCCAGAGGTGGAACTATTATAAAGTTACATGCAAACTATTATTAGTGTCGTCATAGAATAGTAAACATGTGGGCCTTTCTTATACACTGTGCCCTGACTTTTATGGTACATGAGGATGTAAATCCAACCCTAATATGGCTGTTGCAATCCAGGAAACTGTGGAATCTGTTTTCCTCCTCGGTGTGCGGTGTCCAGCACCTCTAAGGCGATTGGTGCAGAGAGGGGGTTGGTTTCTTGGGTAGGGGAGGAGACTTGCCCTCTCTCAGTGGTTCAATATTTATTCTACCTCTTCAGGCTGCTCCTTGCTTGCTTGCAGCTGGCAGGAGCTAGATGGCTTTCAAATACATATTTAACAGCATTATCAAAAAAGCGGGCTTCTCTTTCCCAAGCTAAAAGCAGAGCGGGGACGGGCAAAGATTTTAAACTGCACTTACGTCAAAAATAAATTCCTGGACGTATTTGTACATCCCTGAGCTTAAATATTTTTAAATCGATCACTTTCATCGCTGATAGTGACATCTGTGCATCTAATTCAGGTGTGTTCAGCCTGCGCGCCTGATTCTAGGCCAGTGCAAATCTTTACTCAGGCTGTAATGGTGTGGTCTCTGATCAAATTCACTCTCGCGGAGAAAGTCAGGGTCTGTGTCTCTAATGATGCAGTGCCCCGTGTCCGTGACTGAACTGCATGTTCCTCTCTGTGCACACAGGTATGTCCAGAGCCTGCTGGATCTTCTTGAATTCCTTGACAAGAGTCCAGAAGACCAGAGCATTTTGAGCAAGTAAGTGGGCTTCATCCTGAGAATCTATACTACTGTGCCTGTGTGCAGGTCTGTCGTAATATGTTTTTGTGGTGACTGTACCATTTCCTTTAGGGGTGTGTAAACGGTGTTTTGGATGTATTCAGTTACAGCACTGTTTTATTCCAGGGCATGGCTGTAAATGAAAACAGCAAGCAAGCTAAGTTCCTAAATGCATCTGGTTGTGCTTCTTGGGCTGCTCTGCTGAAGGCGGTTTTCTGTGCCTCACCTCTCCCTTTCTCCCGGCGCAGCTTCACGGATGCCCTGGTGAAGATCAGGAACCGGCACAACGAGGTGGTGCCCACCATGGCGCAGGGCATCATCGAGTACAAGGAGACCTTCGGCCAGGACCCGCTCACCAGCCAGAACATCCAGTACTTTCTGGACCGGTTCTACATGAGCCGCATCTCCATCCGCATGCTCATCAACCAGCACAGTAAGTCCCCTGGGCCGGCTGCCGGAGACGTCCCCCTCACTTCCTGGGCTGCGGGGGGGTCCCAGTCCCGGGCCTGGTGACCCACACACTAACTGAGGGCTCCGCTGGCACAACAGGCCAGGTGACCCCAATCAGACGCTTCATTGCCTTAATAATAAATCATAGGGTTAAGTTAAACAGCTCCCTCCCAGCTCTTATGCATGTTGGAATTATAACAGCTGCCTTTTAAGAGATAAGGAACAAGTAGTAGGTTTATTCCATGCTGGAAAAAATGAAAGAAAACACAACGTTTCAGCCGTGGAGCCTTCTTCCTCACACCTGAAGAAGGCTCCACGGCCGAAACGCTGTGTTTTCTTTCTTCCAGCTGGAATAAACCTATTACTTGTTCCTTTACAGCCTATGCATGCTGACGCAGCTACCCACCTGAACTTTTTAGAGATAAGATCACTTTATTGGCAATATACATGTAATTTCTTGTATTAGGAATTTTTACCCCAACTTGCTCTCCATGAGACACACAGGAAAAAAAAAGAAAGCAGTTCTTCCCCCATCTTGGGCACTGGCGGTGCAGACTCAGCCCTTTGCCCCGTTGCCCCTCTGTGTGTGCTGCCCACTCCCTCGTGCCATTGCTCATTCACCCACCTCCTGGCAGCAGCCGCCACCCTTGACCCACTCGTGTACCCTGGCTCACCCAACCCGCCCCCCCCCTCTGTCTCCGCAGCTCTGATCTTTGACGGCACGACGAACCCAGCGCACCCCAACACGATCGGGAGCATCGAACCCCACTGCCAGGTGGCTGAGGTGGTGAGAGGTGAGGGTTCTTCCTTCTCGGGGTGGAGTTGCCGGGTGAGAGCGAGCAGGGCTGGCACAGACCTCTGCCAGTCAGCACAGGGGAGGAAACGAGAGGCGCAAATTGGCGCACCTGTAATCTGGGTGGCACGGCCCTGAGCAGAGTGCAGAGTCTGATGCAGACGCTTGTTGCAGAAAGCAGGTTTATATGCTGTGGGGCAGTGCATATTGTGGGATACTTGTGGTTCCAAAGACTTGTTGGCCTTTACTGCTATTTTTTCGTATTTTCTCATTTCTTGTCCTTTTCCGGTTGTTTCCAGATGCCTACGAAAGTGCCAAGATGCTCTGTGACCAGTATTACTTGGGCTCCCCGGAGCTGGAGTTGGCAGAAATCAACAGTACGTAAAGGAAGGGTCAGCCAGGGCCTGTGGCACAGTCTCACACCCTGCTCTTCCTCGCTCTCCGCCTCGGCATTGAAACCCGTCTTTATTGACGGGGGACCTGCGGTCCCAATTACTCAGACCCCTTGTTAAATCTTGGTAACAAAATATATTAATTGACAGTAGGGGCAAACGTTTGCAAATTTCGAATGAAGCACAAAATTGTCAACGCAGACCCCTGGTCTCTCCAGAGTTCACGAGAGTTGTACATGATGTTGCCCTTCCTGGTCACTAGTCACTGTAATGACTAAGATGGGCAGGTTGTGCAGCAGACATTTCAACTCTGAAACGTTCCAACATGATCTGCATGCTGAGATAAGTTGTTCTTGTTGGCAAGCCCATCTCGAAGTTGAGAGCAATATTTCTATAGGGCCACTTCACCTCACTGGAAGTTTTGTTGCCTTGTTCTGAGTTGCATAGCATAGTCTCTGAGCATACCTGGAAATGTAATCTATTTTGATGTAAATTGGTGGTTTCACACGTTACTTATGTACATTTTACTTTCATTGTGGTTTGAAACGCGCTCATCAGTGCTGATTCTTTCTAACCCCAAATATAAAATTAGCATCGCTGTTCCCCTTTAAATAGACTGCATGACGTTTTCATTCAGCACTGCAGGAACAGAAACAAAAGGACAGCCATGCACTTAGGGGAACTGCTTTTCTCAATGCAAAGCCTTAAATGAAGCAATTGCAAAATGCTAGAGGCTATAGAATCCTTCCTGGTACTGAAGATATTGGCTGTTGTGACACAGTGCCTCATGATTTTAACAATATTTGCATGTAAACAGTACTTGTAACACAATAGCCTAAATGCAGGTCTGGGGAAGACCGAGGGTACAGAAAGACAGGACCAGTTTTCATCAAGAAATGTATTTGTGGTTGTTCAATGTACCTGGGCTTCTAGGGATAAAAGTAAACTTGTGTTTCCTTCCCTCTTCAAGCTAAAGATAAGAGGCAGCCCATTCAGATGGTCTATGTGCCCTCCCACCTCTACCACATGCTGTTTGAACTTTTCAAGGTAAGAACCTGTCTTCCTAACTTGGAAGGCCCAGGCCAGGATGAGCACTCTGTGCACTGGAGGAAGTGGTGGTGACTTCCTGTTTCTCCTTGACAGAACTCCATGAGAGCCACTGTGGAGACCCACGAGGCCAGTCGCACCCTCCCACCCATCAAAGTCATGGTGGCCCTGGGTGGAGAGGACCTGTCAATCAAGGTAGGTGCAACCCGCTGTTGAATCCGATTGGCTCAGCAGACCAGTAGGGTTTCCAGTCACGCCAAGAATGAACCGCATTTTTAGATGGCAACTGGAAGCCTGGACTGTTGCTTGACCAGTTTTCAATCTGTCGAATATTGGAACCCAGGAAAGGCCATTGAGCAGATCAGCACTGAGAAGCATCTTAAAAGTCTTAAGAAGCTCGTGAGCCTCTCAGTGATGATTAATTTAACCAGTAATGTCAGTCAAAGATAAAACAAGCAAAACATTCAATTTGTCAATATTTCATCTGATCTAAGACTCAGTGCAGTCCTGTAGGTTTACTGCTATGTACAGAGTTTTGAGTAGCACTGTCTGCATTGTGCACCAGTACAATAGATGTTCATGAAACAAGGACAGTCTTCTGTGAACATCGTATCAGATTGCAGAAATGTGAATTGCTCAGTTAGTTGAACAATCCTACCTT
Source organism: Lepisosteus platostomus (assembly GCF_059453375.1). NCBI lineage: Eukaryota > Metazoa > Chordata > Actinopteri > Semionotiformes > Lepisosteidae > Lepisosteus > Lepisosteus platostomus. Next base: position 9,023,440 of record NC_142638.1, read on the forward strand.
TCCACACCTTACTGTTACACTTTTATTTATCTTCTCCACGCTTTGGTCACAGCGCTCAATGGCTGGGAACCAGGGTGCCCTTTAAAAAAACAGAACTCTTCTTCAGTCTGACAGGGGTGCTGGGAGTCCAGTTAACAATCAGACAGGCTTCAAGGCACAGGGCTTGATGGTGTCAGTATTCTCTTTCCATTGAAACAGGCATCACGGCTTTTTACAGTGATCTGGGCTGTAAGCCAAAAGTTTGCAGCTCCACCTGCTTTGCTTTTTAGAAACTTGGGTGATGTGCAAAAAGTTTAGAATGGTGTGGTTTTGTTTCGCACGTTAAAAGGGACATTGTGCTGGAATACTTTGTCAGCTGCTCTATTGCAAAACTCTTGGTGAAAATAACCAAGTCCAGAGAGGCACCAGGGGTCAGACAGGGTTGTTGGAAGAGTGAAACCCTGGTGAAACTGGGGCGAGTGGTCGGTGTCACTGGGCAGGCCTGTGCATGAGCAAATGGCAGCTCGGTCAAGAAGCCTCCAGCTCTGGGGAGCAGGGAATTGTGGGTAGGGTCAAGCCCCAGGGGGGCACGGGGAATCATGGGGTCAGGGTCGGGCCCTGGGGCTGGGCAGGAGCAAGGGATCATGGGAAGTGCGTTTCTGTCATGTTGCAGATCTGCCAGGCAGGGCGATGCCCCCTGGACTGCTCAAGACCCACTTTCTCACCCCCGCCTCCTTGATCTTTCTCTCCGCAGATGAGCGACAGAGGCGGCGGCGTTCCCCTCAGGAAGATCGAGCGGCTGTTCAGCTACATGTACTCCACTGCCCCCACCCCGGAGATCAGCTCACAGCGCCCCCCGCTGGTGAGTTTATTATTATTTTTTTGTCCACCATGCATCACAGCATTTGGTCTGTCCCCTCTGGGCTTCGGCAGAAATTGGGGTCGCGCCTTCCCGAGCCCAGCAGTGGCGATCCCCTGGAGTTTTCACAAGCTGTAGGTCCTTGGGCAAATGGAAGTGATGTGGTGGAACAAGCAGCATCCGAGCTCCTGTCAACTCCATGTCGGCCTGCGTAAATGCGCCGCTGTTGACTTGCATGTCACTGGAGTGGAACTTCTGTCATGTGACTGAGGGCTGTGCTGTGAGCCATTTCTATCAGTACGATTGATCACGGAGCACTCCGTGTATCCACAATCGCACACACCTACCTGCTGGAGCACACAGTCATGCAGACGCCAGTCCCAGGAGGTTTCAGAGTCCCTCTCCAAGCCTCGATCAGCGAAGGGCTGTTCTGACCCTCTGGAGATATCGGTGCAGATCAGTGGCTCTATCAGCTGCGATTCCATCGAAGGAGTTGATCCCAGTGGGTGCCAGATGCCTGATCCCTCTGTTTGTCCGCAGGCTGGGTTCGGATACGGGCTCCCCATCTCCCGCCTCTACGCGCAGTACTTCCAGGGGGACCTGCAGCTCTACTCGATGGAGGGTTACGGCACAGACGCCGTCATCTATTTGAAGGTAAATTCCATTCCATTGACTTTGAATCCTGGAGCTGGGTGGATGGGGGGCATCTGATAGGTTAAGGAACACTTCCGAACGAAGACGCCGAGGTCTCGAGAAGTTGAGAAATGCAAACGCAGCACAACACATAGCATGAAACAGAGCAAGCACAAACATAGGAGTGCCTGGCTCTTCTTCTAGGGCCAGATGGTTGGTGTCTGAGTCCACTGCAGTGTTACGCTGCTTGGGAGTGGATGAATTGCCAGGGCTCTGTCTTGTGATGTTTCATGCACATGGGTGTCATTCTTCAGTGGGGCTGTTCTGTCAGTTCAGGATCTGTTCAGTCAGTTGACCTAGGGTGTACCATGGAGGAGTGCCAGTTTTGGTAGAGAATGTGATCTGTAGTTACTTCAGTACTGGTGGTGTCTGTTATTTCCCCCTGTGAAATCTGTGGAAGTTGCATTTCATCTGCTGCTTCCCTGTTTTCCGCCAGGCCCTGTCGACAGACTCCATAGAGAAGCTGCCCGTCTACAATAAATCCGCCTGGAGACACTACAAAGTGAGCCTGGAAGCAGATGACTGGTGTATACCCAGCAAGGAGCCCCTCAACCTGGCTGGCAATAGGGCAGCAAAGTGAGGGCAGAGAGCAAGAGCATAGCGTGGCACCAACATACCCGTCACCTTGACAACTGAACTCTCACCCAGGAAGTAAACGGAGCCTACCACTCCGGACGGTTGGAAGAGACCAGTCTCCAAAGTCACTGTGCAGCCCTCCTGACTGGCTGACCTCATAGGAAATCACACGGTAGCTTAGAAGGCCTCACATTCACAAGGAACAAACCTGCCGCTAGAAAGAACGCAGACATTTGTCCAAGCCGAAGTTAAAAATGGGACAGCAAACTGTTTGCTTATCGTTACATTGTCAACCACTGGCATTTTTAATTTCCCAGAGCTGAGGGATCATTTTATTAATGTTTTTTTTTTAATCTAAGCAGAGCTTTGAGTTAAAGCCTTCATGTTACCTTGCGTGAGCAGTGCAGGGACAGGCAGGGTGGCTGTTCGGCTCTGCGGTTCTGTCTGCGCTGCTTCGGAGAGGCAGGGGGTAGTGAACTTCTGAACGCCAGCAGCGAGAAAGTGCCGAAGGCCGGCGGACGCTGGCCTGTTGTGGGGGCGGTTCGGACCCGATGGGATCCGCGCTCAAGCCGGTTTTGGGGAGGACGGAGGTTAGCGTCTTTGTGAGCGGACCACAGCTCAGCTCTCGCGGAGGCAGAGGAAGGAGTCTGACCCAGACAGGTTCCGCCTTGCCAGCCCGCTTTTTTACCTGAGTGAAGATGTTTTATTTCTGCGATGATCTGTGGTTTTTAGGTTTTAGCAGTTTGTCTTTTTATCAGCTCTGGGCTTGGGTTTCTGCATAAAGATTTTGTTTGTTTGTTTGTCTGTTTGTTTCAAAGGGGAGATCCTGGTGCCTTGTGGCGCCGTAATTCTCAGAATGTACTGTAAAACGCAGCCAAAGAAGTCACTTCTGGTGTGGTGGTGGTCTTGGAAACCAAGTCACACTTGGCAGTAGGCGGGTGCCTACCCTTCAGTCTGCCAGTCCTCTCCTGCTAATTCCAGAAAAGCAGGCAGGTGGAGGGTTTGAGGTCAGTTGTGTAGAATATCCATCACCTCCGCTCCCACTGTGTCTGGAAGTGGTGCCGGTTCATCTCGTAGTGCAAGCAGAAACTGAATGGGCTTTTCTCCTGCAACGCAAACCCCAGCCTACTGCCACACCAGCACGTGACCTGAGTTGCCATAGGTCGTGGTATTGATTTCTAAAGCTACAACACTTGTGGACTTTACATGGAATTATGTTTTTGCACAGGTGTTTGATTGCCAGTATTGATGCTCCACTGTTGTAAAATCTGTTTCACAAGGTGTTTGAGATTGTTGGTTATTCACTAGACCTTTCTGGGTGCAGCCTAAGCTGTTTGTCCCAAGTATTATCAATGCAATTATTTTTTTGTTTTTAGAAGTGAGTGTGCTTGGAAATAATCGTGTGCAAATTAAGAGTGCTAAATATTCAGTTCTGGGGCATTTAGCCTTCCTGATGGAAGTGTACTGATTGATGCTATTCCAGATTTCAGATAGCAGGGACCTTGCTCTTCTGGAAATGGGGGGCTTCTTATGCACAGTTGCCTGAAAGTTTCACAGCAGTTCCACTCCCCTCTCCTCTGGTCCTTGTGCCAGCTGGAGTTCTTGCAGTTCGGATTGGAGGTGGGGGAGACCGTAATCAAACAGCCACTAGGCTTGACAACTGCCACCTTGTGTCTGGGTGTTAGCTGAAGTAAATTACACTTCCCTTATGGCCTGCAGTAAGATGGGGTGTGTGTTCCTAGGTGTGGAAGGCAAGTCTAATGGTGACTTTATTGGCTTAGCACACAAATCCCTTTTGCGGGCTGGCATACAATGGAGATTGATTAAATGCCTGTACAATGAACTGTTGTGCAGTAGGGTAACGTGGGGACAGGCCCTTAGAAAGTAGAGGAGCTTCAGCCTCTTTCTTAGCAAAGAAGTGGGGCCATTTTTGCTCAAATGCTTAAGAAAGAGGCTCTATAACACAACACCCCGCAAGCTGCTACACACAAACAAGCTTTAATAAATGTGGTTTCATTCGAAGTTGAAGTTAAAGTTTGTCTTTATTCTGCTATGTCCTTTCATTCCACACCCTGCTGTGTTTAAGAGAGAGAGTGTGTTCTGGAGCTGGAGAAGACCCTGTTGTAAGAGCCAGCGTCGGTCCCAGATTGCTAGACACTTTTTTTTTTTAAGGAGGTTCTCATTTCACTTTTAATGTATATTTTGAAATTTCATATTTTTGTAATGGATTTTTGAAGTGGGGGGGGAGGGAAATACTTGTAGAAAACCATAAGCTAATAAAGAAATACGTTGGAAAGAAAAGTGTGGAGTTGTTTTCTGCTAGTGCCGGTAGCTCGGAGAGAGTGGCGCCACCTATGGGCTGATCAACACCGTTTCCTCAATTGAGAGCCAGGTGCTGCCAGGTCAGACTGGTTTTGCCTGCAAGTCCACCAGCCCTGGTCACAGACCAGGCCCCCTAAGTGCCGAGACATCACAGAATCAGGTTACAAGATGGTAATCTAGTAGCAACTAATAACCTGCAGCTCTTGTTTTAGCAGCTCTTTAAAAGCAGGACCATTTTTAACACCGATGCAGCCATGCTGTATGTACACCTTTATACATTTCCAGTAGGTAGCTGCGCCAACTTGTCTGTTGTAAAGAGAAGAGACAACGTTTCGGCTGTGGAGTCTTCTTCAGCATGGAATAAACTTTTACACATTTCCTCTCTTTATCCAAGGTAAAGATAAAGATACCTTTACCAGCCAGCCAGATACACATCGAGTGAGCTGAAACTAGTCGTGTTTTTGACGCAGTGAAATGTGACGAAGATCAATTCAGCAATACTCAGAGGGTAAGGACAGGTCGGGCGTTGGAGGCAGTAGATGAGTTTCAAATTCTACCACGGCCAAAGAAAACAGTGCTTTTGGGGCCTTTGAACTGTTTCCACACACACACCACACTGCCAATCGCTTCAAGTTCAGCACCCCTCCAGTCCAATGTACTCTGAACCAGGTCTGGTTATTTCCCAACCTGCAAAAAATGTCCTCGTCTTACTCCTGTTGATCATCTCTGACAGCTTTTTTTTTTCCTTTGATGAGGCATTTCTCAAGTTAACGCACACACCTGCTGATTAATGTTCTCAGGAACAATGGCACACTAATGCCTTTCAATGAGAAACTCAAAACAAGCTGAAATGAGGCAGAAATACATTTAAACCTAAAACAGGTGGCACTTTTTTTTTATACAAAGGGGTTGTGCGGAGTCTGGAACAAGCTACCCTGCCACATTGTCAAAGCTGGATGAAATCCCAGTCAATCGCAAGTCCAGGTCTGTGCGCCCTGCAGTAAACAGTTTGGAAAACTTGAGCTTGACTTTTCACATGCATATCTGACTTCTCCATAGGAATCCAAACATTCAACATTTCTGAGTGCATTTCACATCACATCGAATCTGTAACTTCATTATAGTCTGTTGTTAGGATGAAACTGAAAACTGGGGTGTTGTCAGCATAGATCTGGATGACCAGGAGCTGTTGTTGATAGTATAGTTCACCCTATAAATCTTAGCATGAGCGTTCTGCTTAACGTTTGTGCGTCTCCATCTGCTGTTGTACGTACGGAAGAGATTTAGGGATAGAATGCATGGAGAACTGCAGAAAAATAGCACAAGCTTTGCTCAATCAAGTCCCCCGGAGAACAGGACTCACCCCAGCCTTTGAGTCCCAGCTCTGGTTAATGAAAAACCCGAGGTCTCTGGGCTGAAATCCCAGAGTTCCTCCTTCTGGAAAGTTGGCAGGCTGGTGTAGCACAGACAGGGCGTGACAGTGCTGTGTAACTGAAGCTTGGAAGGGTACCTCATCACTTCTATTGATCCCTCCACTCATTTGTCCCTGCTGCCCATCCTACTGATCTGTAGTCACACGTAGTCCTCCAGCGCTGCATCGCCCCACCACTTCCCATCCCTGCTCTGTGGTTGCTGTGCCGGATTGCAATGCAAAGCGATCTGAAAAGTGGCTCCACTACGCCCTCTATGTCCCAGTAGCACCACCGCAAGAGCTCGCTGCCAAGTGGGTGCAGAGGTCGCCTCACGGTCAACACTGAATCACACGTTCTAACTGGTTTCCTCAGGAGAGAAAAGCACGACATGCACCCCCCTGCAGCTGGCCACTGTCCTGCAGTGTCCAGGTTTAAACAGCAACATCGCAACATCAACAACCACGAGGACATCCTCTCCTCTGCATCACTCCTGTTTCTAATAAAAGAAGGATGACCAGGAGCTGCAGCAGGAACCTTTAAGAGCTCTGGCCCACCTCGTCCTCACTTGCTCAAACAAGGCTCAGTGATAAAACAGCAGCATCACGCTGGAGGCTGGCGGCTCATCAGGCTCGAGTGGAACCCGGTTTCTGTAATGGAAAATGGACTGAGGCTTCTTCTATTGGATGGGACCCTAGTATGTCAAAGGGTTGCTTCCAGCAAGCTGGTACCCATCTATGCCTCTGAGTGAACAGGAACAAGTGGGGTGAAGTGCCTCAATCAAGGGCGCACACGTCACAGCCTTAACTCCCAACCTAGCTAGCCAGGCCATCGGTTTTATCCGGGGGGTTCACCATCTCTGCTGTGGCGACAGAGCCATAAGAACCCCCAAAACTATTTTAGGACAGGCAGACTGCCCCCCCACCCCGATCGATAGGCCTGCTTTGGAAGGTGGGTGTGAGAGCAAGACCACCATGCTCTGGGTGGAAAGGGACACTGCCCAGCCCAGCACGTGCGGGATCAGGACCGGTAACCGACCGTGGTGGTGCTCATCTGCTTCAGACAGGCTAACCCAGCCTCGCTCTGTCATCCTACTGGATTTTCAACACAACAGGAGGGTGGAAAAACACGTTTACGAACCAGAGCCTCGGCCCGTGCACACCAGACAGCACATCTAGAGTGTCACAGTCCTGCTGCTGCTGCTCTTTCCACACTGGAACTTCAGAGACCGTCTTAGAGACACTTTTCCCCACAATGAATAAGCTACTTATAGACTCCCGTCTGAGGTCAGTTTCATGATTGACCAACCTATTTAAGAAGGGTTACAACTAAGAGAAGTCCATTCTGCCCACTAAACTACCAAACCGCTTATGTTATTAATCTTAAACATTTTCTAAAAAGACGTCTGGAAACTGGTTTCAAAGACACGGCTGGGCAGCTTTTTTCAGATACCCACAATGCCTCCTGCTCTCGGTTTTGACTGCACTTCTCTGTACAAAAGCCATGTGCAAACGTGTGTGAATCTGGTACGTCATGCCCTGGTGATTTTGGCAAATGGTTCAAGGACGGGACAGGTGCAAAACACGAGGCTCTAGCACGCTGTGATCTGCCTAGACTTTCCTGTCCAGCAGCCTCCAGCTCGGGGAAAACAAGAGCGTGTGAGAGCTCGTCGATGAGTCTCCCTCTGGTGGCGTCAGTCCTGAAATCTGCCATCGACAGCAGAGTGCGGCTTGTTCTCGGACGCCACATTGCACCCGCTGTCACTGACACAAGACCAGGTCCCCTGACACAGGGGGCTCAAACGCACTCGAGACTCTGGCAGAGTGACGTCACAGCGACACTTCCAGCCCATGTACGATAGCAGCAGGTAGGAAAGGTTTTCCATGAATAGACGCCTTATTTGGCCGCCAGCGTGCTGTTTACCAGGGCTGTGGCTGTTGTGCAACGAGACGCCAGGCGACTGCTCTAGGATTGTTTCCGCGGGGCGCCGCTCAAGATGATCTTGCGGAAAACACGGCCTGTCCCCTTCACAGAGGCTCTGAGAGAAGGGGCCTCACTGCAGCAGCTCTTGGCAGGCAGGGAGACTCTCACAAGTCTGGCTTGGAGCCAGGGATTCCTCAATGGGCAGAGAGGATCCGTTTCCAGCAGCTGTGCCGGACGCGTTTATCACAAGGGTGGGCCGCGGACCAGAAAGAAAACAAGCACAGAGTTTCACAAGCTGACCCGTGCAGCAGGAGGAACAATTCCTCGACGTGTTGCCTCTGTAAACATACGGGCCACTGCTGGCTGGATCCCATCTAAGAGCCCTTTTCAAATCCTTGGGCAGGCATGCAGGCAGAGGGCTCCCCAGCCTCTGAGTGCAACTGAACCCTGTTTCGGCACACACCCAGACCTTTGCCTCTCCTTGGCCCCGTAATAAAAGATTTTACTTCGTTAAGATATTTAGATAAGTGATGTAAAATCACTTTATCGGCCATACACAACTTCTTGTATTAGGAATTTGTCTTTTCACACTCCCCAGCTTGCTCTCCACGAGACACAGGCAGGGAGAGAAGCTGGGGGTCAGAGCGCTTGGTCAGCCATTGTACAGCGCCCCTGGAGCAGTTGGGGTTAAGGGCCTTGCTCAGGGGCCCAACAGAGTAGGATTCCTCTGCTGGCTGCGGGATACGAACCGGCAACCTTCCAGCCACAAACACAGATCCTGAGCCACAGAGCCACCACACCACCACCACGTGTAGCGTTTTAAGTAAAAAAAAATAGGCTGCTACCATCTTCCGCTAGGCATCAGAGATAACAGGGGGATCGACTACAATAAGACTTGCACAAAGAGCTGAGGGAGCGTGGATCAAGCCAAGCACGCCGTGCTGTTGAAGCTGATACCCTGGCTTCTTTCAAGAAACAACTGAATGAGATCCTCGGATGTTATCTACTATGGAACAGGCTAGATGGGGCCAAAAACTGCAGCAGGGTGTACATTCCCCATCAACGACGAAGTCTTTCCCCCTGTCATGCAGGCAGATGGGGTCTAGGCTGGCTGCACTGAATTACATTCTACAAGAGCTCCCTTGCAGTTTCACCAGGGACTGCCTATGGTGCTCCTTCACACTGAAGTCTTTTGAACAGCTCTCCTTTAGCAGTATCCCTTCCCCCTCTGCCCCCCGCACACACCAGCCCCTGGCTTTGTTCCTTACCATCGCCAGCGCGAGCAAGCAGCCTCCTCCTGGCCTCCCTGGCCCAGCCCGACCGGGAACACACCGAGCCTGCTCTGCCCAGCTGTGGTCACCGGCCTGGTCTCTGGCGCCCCACTGGTGCCATGTTGGCCCTCACTGCCGAGCGTGAACCGCTGGCCTGTTGCGCTGGCAGGGTGTCCACAGGGCCGCGGGAGTCGTCGGGGGACAAGTGGAGCCAAGATGGGTGCATCCACAGCCAGGCACTGGAGCCAAGAGAAAATCGGCAGATACCTCGGTGCAGCGGACATGCCCAGCAGGGCCTCGGGCTAACCTCCCATTCCCAGGCACCCCCTGGCTTTCCGACAGCCCCAGGCCGACATCCAAGCAGGGGACGAGCGCAGCTCAGGTGCCAGAGGGATCCAATCCTCGCCTCTGCTACGGCAGGATCGTCCTTCGCCAATTTCTGCCGCATCTCGTTCCGTTGATCTGCAGAAAACAAGCAAAGAAAGCAGCCCTATAGAAAAGAGTGCAAGGGTGGGGGTCATGGTAGCTTAACCCTGTCCTACACCACAGTTCAGGCCCAGGGATCCCCCCACCAGGGCTGGATTCTGGTGTCCGTTGTTCCTTTCACTCCGAAGTGTACACAAAGACAACGTCCATTCAATGATGTCAATTGACATGATGCACTTTAAACTCTTCTGTTTAAACCACATGATTGATGGAGCGAGTCCAGCGACCATCACTTCGATACTTCTAGTTTCTAGAACAGCCGCTGGCGAGCGTCCGATTATCGATCTGGAGCACCTAGAGTCAATCGCAAGCAAGTTGTGTCAGCTCATTTATTTTGTTAGTCACTAGTGTTACCCTCCTTTGTCCTGACTGGCCTTCCTAAAGTTTCTCCCATAAGCCAGTCCCACACTCCTGCAGAGGACCGGGGCTGAGGACGCCGGGCTGGAGCCTATAAAATGACACTCCTCACGCCAACCTCAGTCGCACAGCCCCTGGCCAAGGGCTGGCGTTGCCACTGGGACTGTGTGAATCGAGTGCGGCCAGATCCTGCTTTAACCTGAGGGAACCCCGTTAAGCGACAAATAGCAGGGCTCCAGCAGTCCCCCCGACACATCCAGGGACAGCTCAGTGTGGATGCAGATTTCCAGCAGGCCCACCTCCCAGCCACCTACTGGCAAGACTGGCATCACGAGAGCAGCACTCGCTCTATTTCAAGACCAGCCACTACAGGCTTTATACTGTGGAAATCAAGTGTTTTCCAGAAGGGCAGAGCTTAAGAAAACCAGAGGTGAAGTTCCCTTCCACTACAACTTGAATAAAATGAATTAAAGTTAAGTTTCTAAACTTTGACGTACTAAAACAAATCCAGAGCCGGAGAAAGAGCATGGGAAAAGGGTGCCCCCTGGTGAATTGGGAGAAAAGAGCACTGAACCCAAATTTGACAGGTAAAAAGGAGAGGATATTAATTTCCCTTGATGTGTGCATGAGAATGTTTTGGGACAAATGAAAGAAAAAAAATCAGCGCATTAAAACGATGAATGATCCGGGGTACACCTTTATTTGGGGACAAACCATACGTCCTAATAAAAAAATAAAATAAACAACAATTTATTTCAATAAGGTGAAAAAGTGATCTGTGTAGGGTTGAAAGTGCTGGTCTCCTCTAATTCGCACACAAATCTTAACATCGTCAAATGCCTAAACAAAACAAACGAAACGTGAGTGAGCTTGGGGTAAGTGTCATTTTTAATAGATTATCTGGTGCCCTCTTGTGGAATTCTGCTGTACACACATTCAAAAGTTAAACCACAGCGGACAAAGGAACTCAAAAACGTGTAGACGCTACAGATTTACACAGCAGCAGATAACTTTTCCAGACGATTGCATACCAGTCTAACTTCTCAGGTACCCTTAAACAAAAAGTCTACGCACACATCAAGAACTCAGATTAGCTGATCAGGGCATTTTCAAAACTAGGCCCTGTAGATAAGAAAACCACTGCTTCTATATGGAGAAACTCCCAACAGAACATATTGCAGTGGACCCTTCAGCTGTTCCAGAGGATAGGTTTTGGTCACAAAGATATTCTTAGACTTGTTTTCTACCACCTCCCAGCTGCGCAGTGTGGAGATTCCTTGGCGATAAACTTCGCCCTTGAAAAAGTACTCTACAGCTTAACTAGCACAGGGCATTCTTCTCAGCCCTGCTTTAGATAGGTCTTAGGAAACTAATATATTACATTCAGTCCTTCCTACAGCAAAATTAATACAGGTGTAAGATAACTAAAACATAAAAACACTCAAAAGGCGTTGCTACCAGTAATCTTAAAACGCTCCCTACGTAAAAACCCTACTAAAATTGCTTTTTAAAAGGTACAGACATGTCCAGTTTGTCTTATCAATGCACCATCATGGCTGGAATAGCTAGGGCAGTTGGCAGATGACTTGAGCCATGAGAAACGGGTCCCCCCACATCTCCCACACGCCCCAAATCCCGAGACCCCCTACTCTGCTCAAGATCGCCGAGTGGCGCGCCTGGCTCGGGCATCATGGGAATTTCTCCTTGTCCGATGTTGGCACCTGAGCAGCATCAGAAAGGCAGATGTTGGAGGGGAAAATCCGGGAAGATCCAAGAACCAAGAGGATCTTTCATTTCTCCCCCGGGAAAGGAGCGGGGAGGTAGGACAGGGTCGCACTCTTCCTGCTCCGAGGAGGTCCGGAGCTCTTCATCAGTGCAGCAGGAGAAAATCTGATTCCTTAACCCCTCCCCCCCCAAAAAAAAGACTATTTCTACACAAGGAAAGCCACATCCTTACAAATGTGATTCTTTTTTAAATATTCCTATAATACAAGGGTCTCTGCAGGGCCCTCAAGTGGTCCGGGGTTCAGTCTGGACCGCTCCCTGCCGGCAGCTTGTTTCACCACAGGTCCAGATTGTCCGTGTGCGCGAACCCAGGCTCCTGACGGATTTTCCAGTACGTTCCATTGCTTATCCAGACCTCCTTCCCGCTGCTGTCCACCGACTTCCTGCATGAAGGGAAAGAAGGCTTAAGAAGTTGTGGGACATCCCACAATCCCTCAGGGTTGAAGTGGGGCTGTTCCACACTGGCCTGGGGAGGAAGTCAGCCTGGAGTCCCAGGCCCCCATATTTGACATCTACATGAACTGACCAGAATTGGGCATTTTACATTCCACCTATATTCCCTGCATGGTTTAAAAAGCAATCATTTAAGCAAACGGACAGCTGCCTCCAGGAACAGTGTCTTTCCTCATTCCTACTCTGTTAAACCCCGTAATTCTAAACCTTGACATTTATTTCAAGATTGTGATCATTTTCCCTCCGCAGGGGAATATCCAGGACCAGAGGCTTTTCCTTAACCAACACAGAGGGCAACAGTCTTAAAACTGAAGGTGCCTCTGCAGTGGTGATCTACCCGTAACACGTTTAACCTCGTGCCAAGTCCCGAGTCACATGTGCATGGCCCCGGTCTCACTTCCTGTCTCCTGACCTATGGGATCAGACCTTGCACTTCGGTGATAGGAATTCTCTTCCGCTTGCAGAGGTGCAGCTGAACGGGACCGGCGGCGACCACAGAAGAACACGGACCCCATCCCAGACCCCTTTCAAGTTGGGAGGGTTGAGGGCGAAAGAAAATAAAGACTAACCTGAAGAAGCGCGGAATGTGAGCCTCTCCCCTCTTCTCCATCACCTTCCTCCGGTCCCTCTGCACCTGCTCCACCTGGTCCTTCTTCTTCTCGGCCTCGTCCACCTTGCCCTCTTCCAGCAGCCTGCGAGACGGACCGGCAACAGCATGAGAGAGCGACACGCATGCACACACGCCAGGGTTTGCTCTACTTGAAGGTGCAGACTGAACCCTCCTTCTTCCACTGTCTCATGCAGGCCCAAACAAACACAGATCGCCGTCCTGCCACCCACAGAGCATAGTCTCTCACCTCTGGTCAGGCCGAAAACGAGTGTCAGTAGGGGGCAGTAGTGGTCTAAGATCTGGGGTCAGCTCATTCAGCTCCCGGGCATACTGGGAAAAACCGTAACACTGGAAGTAGTCTGCAGGCACAGGGTCTGTTGGGTACAGAAGAATAAAAGGAATGGTGATCAGACATGCACCTGCCTCACCACATACAGGTGAAAAACTGAAGTGGGATGTTGCAGGATATGCAGCAGTATTGCACTGTGGTATCATATTTGAACACTGCTGCCTCTTACTTAAATGCAAGGCAAATGCAGTGACTGATCAAGCGCATATGTGCACCCTTCACATAGCAAAAAAAACGGTCTTCTGGTGTGCCTTGGGGTGTCATCATTCCATGGGAGATTTTACCTACTGGCTTACCAGCTGCTGGGAAATGTGCAACACGCTTACTATCAAACCAAATCAAATCTGAAAAGCAGATCTCCAGCCGGAACCGGGGGCGACGAGCCGAAGACGGCAGACGGACGCTACACTCACATGGCTTCCAGACGCACTGGGGCGTGGGCAGGGTGTCGCAGATGATGCCCTCGTGCCAGAGCCCGCCGAAGCGGTGGACGACGTTGCCAGCCGCGTCCAGGACGCTGCCCTGCACCTCGTTGATCTCGGGGCTCCAGTACCGCGACTGGTGGGGGGAAGGGAGGGAAGGAGGGACCAGTTCATACCAAATCCACTGCATTGCATTGACATGCTAGAAAACCCTGGCCTTACCCCTTTCCCTAAGGGAAACCAGCTTTAAAGAAGACCCGACAAATACTGCTGCACCTGCTGAAACCCGAAGAACTGCTACAACAGTCTTAACACCTGGGGTTGAATCCAACAAGCACAGATAACGATTTATCATTTAACATTCTTCGAGGAATTTATAACTCAGGTATTACAAATGGACCCTACTATATTAAAAGGATCCCCCCTCCACAATACAAAAAAGCAGCTGTACACTCCCCCTCCAGGCCCAAACGAAGCTCAAGCTGGGTCTTCTCCGCGGTGACCCTGCAGAGAGAGGCCTCACCTTGACGAAGGTGATCTTGCAGGTGCAGACGTCGCTCTGCGTGTTGCGGATGAGGATCTCCCCGTAGTGCTCCAGCCAGCGCTGCTGGCTCAGGATGTTGTGGATGCAGGTCGTCACCTTGTTCCACTCGTAATGGTCGCCATACCTGTGGGCAAGACGGACTCTGGTAACGCATGGAGGCTGGAATGAATTAAGCTCGAAACACGACTGGGGAAGCAAAGGCCACCCAACCCTAGCTTGTTGGGTAATCAGGATGCAATTGACCCCAGGGTTTTATGCAGCTGTTTTATGAAAGAAGTCGGGATATCGGCTTCAACCACAAGGCTTGTTCCGCCTGTGCTTGGTTTTAAAAGCACTTCACCACTCACTCACCTTGGGAGCGTCACGTTCACCATTCCCACAGGAATGACTTCCACCGATTTGCCCCAGAACTTGTTCTTCCATCGCTGATCTGCAGAGAGGCGGAGAGAAAGAGATGAGGTGCACTTAAAACGACCCTTCTTGGGAGTCTTGGCCCGTCCGGGGCCGAGTGGAACTCGGATTGAAGGTCAGACTGGGAGAAGGAGAGAATACGTACCCTGCCAGAAAGTGAAGTTCTCAGACTCGGCATGGCAGGCAGAGATGGGAGGATGGTGACTGACCTGGGGTGGACAAAAGACGGGAGGTGAGAGAAGGTCAAGGATCATCTCAGAAGAACAGACAGTGAGCCTGCAGGCCCCTGCTTTAGTGTTACGCACATCGAGGGACAGAAACAAGTGCGACTGCAATGAATCTAATACCTCAAATTCTACCCATCCCTGACTTCCACTGCTGAATCACTACAAGCTTGCTCCCTGAGCATCTACATCAGGCCCTGCACAAAGCAAGGTCAGGCAATCCCAGAGTCGCTATGGCTTACAGTTTCCTGCCCATCACAGGACGCGCCCGTCTTGGCAGCTCATATTAACAGGAACCCCCGTTTTGACCGGGACAGTGGGAGCCGGCACCATACCTGCTCGCTGACGTAGCGGAAGCCCTTGTCATCACGGACGCACTCGTACGTCTCGCCCAGGACGGGGTTGAAGGGCTTGTAGCGGTTGCGGTGGCGACCGAAGAAATAGGCCGAGATGGCGAAGGCCGCAACGTACACCTGCGAACGAGACGGACAGTGCTCAGAGATAATTACAAAAAGGGAACATCACCACATTTCTCTAAACTCTTACTAGGACAGACCTGCTGGGAGTGGTCTGGAAACAAAGAACAACCCTGCAACGTAAGGCGATAACTGCCGCAATAGGCATTCTCAAACCAGGTGGTTGTGTGGGGCTGGAAAGGCTTATTGCTCGGTCTTCCGAATGCAGAGGTACTGCAGCATGCGCTTGTTCACCTCAATGCAGTGGAAACCCCAGAGCACCAGTGCTCGACTAGGACGCCTCAGTACTATTTGCACCCGCCCTCAGATAGAAACCTCATGGACGTATTTGGTCCATCAGTCACGTGGCAAGATGGTCATTACCTCCATCAGGCAGCGGAGTTTCTCAAGTACAGAAGAAAGGCTCTAGTCGAGTTTGAGCTCTGACCCACAGGACAGTTTCACAGCAATTGTGCAAGAACTCAAAGGAGGGAAGGGGTCTACACCACTGTGTCAGATTATCCCACTTTTTCTTAAGAGTGTGGGATAGGCTTTTTGTAGACGCTGTATAGAGCCACACGGGTGACCAGAAAGCTGGGGTCCCCCACCCTCTCCCCAGCAGAGCGCTTCTGGAAAAAGGGACACTTGCCATCCTCTCATAGGGGTCGTCGGTGCGGTTGGCCGTGTCCAGCAGCTCGCTGTACTCCAGCTCCTCGCACAGCCGCTGGAGGAAGCACAGCGGCTCGTTCAGCACCACCGGCATGGACACCCGCGACAGGTCCTTCCCGATGTTGTTGTACAGGATGTTCCACAGGCCCACATGGCTGTTGCTGGGACAGGGAGCGGGCAAGGAGGTACGGCGGCCGGCGACTTTGGCGGCAAACTTGGTGGCCACAACGCTGGCGCCGGAGAGGCTGGCTCTGTAGTTCCGAGTGACTGCAGAGAGAAGAGCCGAAGACTTTAGAGACGAGAAGCCCCTTCCCCACCAGCCTAGCGATCTTGCTTGGTGCTGGAGCCAGAGATGGGGAGCATGCAGTGGATGACTCCAAATCTACTTCACTGCTCAAGGGCTCGGACGATGACCAAGCACCTCAGAGGCTGTGGGATCAGCTCGCTGGCCAAGCTCCCGTCAACACTAACGGGAACTGAGCCGAGATGAGCTCATAGCAAAGTGAAGAGAAGCAAGTGTGCTTTGGGAACCAGCTCCCGCCTCAGTCTCTCAGCCCAGTTCCCGTCGGGGACGTACTGTGGCCTTCCTCGGGATCCGAGTTGCTGGTGGTGACGTCGCTCAGGCAGGAGTCGTCCGAGGCCTCGTTCTCCGAGGAGCTGCCGCACACGACGACGTCGCTGGCGTCAAAGTACTCGGCGCAGGACTCGGAGATGGAGGGCGTGCTGGCGACGGACATCCTCTGACCCACCACGGACGGGGGCGGCTGGGAAGAGATCAGAGGGCATGAAGAGACCAGTCGGATGAAGAGGAAAAAGAAGGGGGACGGAGAAATGGAATAGGGAAGAGCAGGATCGCGGGAGACGCACCTGGTTCACGGTCCGGAAAGACTCCTCTGTGGAATCGGAGGACAGGGACAGGGAGTGGACTCGGGTCAGGCGAGACTGCATCTCCAGCTGGGGAGAGAGAGTGGCAGGAGAAGTCAGCCATTTTCGGCGACGCTGTGACGCGTGTACTACCCCAATGCAGGAAGCAGGAACTCTAGTGATGGACGGAAATGGGCATGTAAGCCCACCGCCAAGCATCCCAGAACACCAGAGAAAATGGTCCATTTATCCAGAAGGTGTTTTTATCCCAAGTGACTTGCTCTCAAACCCCTTTATACAAAAGGAAATCTCACTGGAGCAAGCCGAGTGTGCAGTTCCTTTGAGTAAGGTCCTATGGTACTATTCCTCACCCTTGAGTCACAAGACCAGAGCCCTAACTGCTACTCCATGGTGAGCCTATTATCTTTACTGCTGCCTCTTCTATCCTAATTTGGTTGTGAATGGGAGAGCAAAAGAGTGAAGTACTCCTACTAAGGAGATTTAGAAAACTAACATTAAATATGAAGTATTCAAAGCCCCTTCTGGTTTTATGCTAATCTTCCCTTCATGACTGAACAAAATAAATCTAATTATATAGAAATATACAATTGTGAATAGCATGACAAGCTCCAGGGCAGCCCAAAGAATCTTGACTAAAGCTTTGGCAGGTTGTCTAAGTAGGTAGGGTCTAGTTCCAAAATACACTGACCATTATTTTAAGTCTGGAATTCGGACGCAAAGAAAATTCCAGAAAACATGGAAATTTCTACTCTGGTTCATCAATGAAATGTACGACCTTAACAGGAAGCTACACTCATGGGACATAGAACAAGCCACCCTGAGTGGCGAATCCTGACAGTTACTGCACCCTGGGTACGTTCCCAGGATTGTCGCTGAACTGCCTCAACCCGTCTCTCTTCGCGGCAATCAAGAGACAGGGTGACAGCCAGAGACGGAGAGGTGCGACTCTACCAGAGCTCTCATTCGTCACTGAAACCCCTCGTTTCTTTTATCGGCTTTAAGAAACAATTATGGGCTTTTATCACGCTGTGAGCCTTTTCAGGACCGTGGTCCCCCCAAAAAGAGCCTACATTCAAACCCAACACCTTGTAATCCCCCAAAGGCTGCTAGGGTGAGACCAGGCTCGTCCGTGCATTCAGGACTGAAAAGGGGAGAATCTCTTTACTACAGGTGAAGATTTTCCAGGGCTTCTTGGGAAAGCAGCTCGAGATGGTCATTGGACCCCCCCTGCACTCAAGCAAACGGGATCACACCATTAAGGCACAGACCACTATGATTAAGGAAAGCTTCTAACCTATGGTAGCGCATATCATAAACGGCTAACTGCAATGCCTCGGAACTCAGTGCACCTCTGCACTCCCGTGTTTCCCCCCCCCCCACTACTACATTTACTAGGGCCGGAGAGGTGGCTCTGTGGCTCAGGATCTACGCCTGTGGCTGGAAGGTTGCCGGTTCAAATCCCGCAGCCAGCAGAGGAATCCTACTCCGTTGGGCCCCTGAGCAAGGCCCTTAACCCCAACTGCTCCAGGGGTGCTGTACAATGGCTGAGCCAGCACTCTGACCCCCAGCTTCTCTCCCTGTCTGTGTGTCTCATGGAGAGCAAGCTGGGGTCTGCGAAAAGAAATTCCTAATGCAAAAAATTGGATAGGGCTAATCAAGTGATGTTGTGTTATGTTATTGTTCTCTACAACATATATTGTTCTGGTCATTACCATTAAATATATACCATTTTGTAATGTACTGTCTACTTTGTGTGGTATTGTCTGCTGTACTGTGCATGTCCTGAGAGATTGGCGTGAATAAGATCTCCAATGTACATATGGCAATAAACTCCTCTACCCCTGGATCATTTGTCAACTGACTGAATTCCACCCACTCCGTCATAACCCCCTTTCTCACAGTAACAACTGCCAGGGCATAGCTACTGCACCCCTCTTCATGCTCTTGCCTCCCCACAGCCTGGCATGTTACAGTGCAGTGCCCTGTGAAATTTGCCCTTTGCCTTGAATCGCGAGTCACAGGGACTCCAGGGGCCCGATAAAAACACAGTGGGTAAAACACTCAGGCACGCCTCTCACCTCGGACAGCGTGGTGCACAGCGTGGCCAGCTGGGCAGAGGTGGACTGGTGGAGATCCGGGCCGGTCCAGGCCTGTTGCAGCCTCTCGCGCTCCACGCTCAACATCCCAAAAATGTTCTTCAGGGAGGCGTGGACTGGAGGACAGAGAGAGAGGGTCACTGACGCCCCCTTCGTCCACCTCCGGGGCGGAAACTGAAGGCACTTTTAAACTTTGCAGGTCGTAAAACAAAAAAAAAGTAGGACAGAATTTGCAGTAAGGGCCTGGAGAGCAGTGGCTCTCGGATCTCTTCGCAAATACAAACCAGCAGCTTTTATAAGAGTTAACATATAGATAAATAAGAAAAAGGGTAGATTACACCAACTGTGCAAACTGCACAGAAGACACTAAAAGGAGAGCTGATCCCTCCTTGAGGTCACTGAAGACCTGCTGGCACCCAGGCAGTGTCCTGGTAGACAACTTATCAATCGTATGGATACCTCGACCACAGCTAAGATGGACTAATCCTCTACAGCCTGATCTCAGTGACACAGCCAGTCACGTTCAGCGTGGGGCCCAAATAGAGCACCCAGCTCTCAACCCACATGGTCCAGTGGGCATCGGCCGGCCTTGATCCCCTTACCTCGATAGGAGAGGGCACAGACCTCCCGCTGGAGCTTGGTGCTCTGGGGGTAGGGAAGAGAGGCAGGGGCCTGGGAGCGGACGAAGTCTGGAATGCTGGGCACCGAGGCATTGAGGCGGTCACTGGGATACTGTGGGAAAGGAAAGAGCAGAGAGTGAGGGACCACAGTACAACCCCCAACAGAGCAGCACGTTCCAAGCCCTGTACAGAGAGAAAAAGAGATGGAACGCCGTGCGTTACTCTTTTTATAGAGAGGTTTCTGAGCTCGTCTGTCAGGTCATCAATACCTGAATCTTGACGAGACGTCTCTGGGCAAATGTGACCTATTCCCCAGGACTCTGTGGAAGCAGCTGAAGAAGAACCACACGCCTTACTGTGTCTCTCACCATGTTCAGGGCTTCCACTCTGGAAAGGCTTCGGGAATTTCCCAAGATCTTGGTGGATTTTTTCCTGACCTTCTCCAGCGTGTTGTACTGTTAAGGAATAAAACAGAGGGTCAGTCTCAAGAATGGCACCATCTCGTTTGAAATCCGTCAGCCCTTCTTGCCCATTTTGTAGGCAGGAGCTAACTGATCCAAGGATCTCATCCGGCCGTTCCCTGAAAGAAGCCAGGGAAACTGGCTCAACAACAGGACAGTTTGTTCCACACTCCCTCGGGAATTAAGGAACGCTCAAATAAATCTGGGATGTTTAACACTATATGCAGCTGATGAAAACCCACTCCCATATTATTTGAGATGCGCGACTATTCTATTGCAACTCCCCCCTGGAGCTCACCTGGCTGCCAGCTGTGCGGTGATTGTTTTCAAAGATGGGCTGGGACTGTGGCAGGGACTCCAGCTTCTGGATCAGCTGGCTCAGCTGTGCAAGGTCCGCCTGACACTGGGCCAGCTCTGAGGACAAAACGCCAGAATTTAGAGCCAGACTGGCAATTTGTTGTTGTTTTTTTTTTTTAACGGAGGTGCAGTCTGCCCAGCAACAGCCTGGGCTTTGAGGAGAACCCAGGACCAAACCACTCATCATTCAGGAAGACGGGCCCGGGATCAGGTTACAAGCCTCATGCAATAGAAGACATGTGCATATGAAATCAAGTCAAAGCCCGAGACTAAACAGCTTTTCATTCCTTTGCACACACACACGTCAGGATGAACAATAAGGGTTTGATTTTGCCATCGGCTCCAAAAGCCCAGGAAATGAATGGATCAGGAAAACCATCACTGACTGCTTGGTCACCGTGTGACCCGGTCTACAACATGGACATCCCTGTAGTCTCAGGTGGTTTTAGCTTTGGATTAAACAGGCATGAATCAACCCATACCATACCTTGAGAGCAGCATTCAGGGTCCTGGGCCTGCTGCAGCCAGGTGCTGACCTTCAAGTCCACGCCAGGGGGCACAGAATTCACCCCCTGCTGGATCCGTGCCGCGTGGGCCTGGTACTGAGGGTGGAGTGGCTGCAGAAGAGAGGACCAGACATTGTCGGCATTCTTTCACCAGGCTCGATTTGTAACAAGGGCTTCCAGCTCACTTTAAACTTTAAATTTTTATTTAAAAATAAAAAAAACAAGAACAGGTCAGACGAGGGATAATCTGAAGAAATGGAGGAAGAGAACCGTCTCCTCACCTCAACAACTTTAATAACTCTACACTATTTTTGGTACCAATCTTGCCTGGACTAGAACCAAGTCTGTATTGCATGAAACCTGACTGTCTAGCACTAGAATGTAGCGTGTGGTCCAAGAGGCAGGCCGGTCTGTGCCCCCTGATAGACTCACCCTGCCTGGGACACTTCCATTGCTCTGTGCCAGGCTAGCCATGCTGGGCAGGGGTGCGTTGCCGTTCGAGAGCGCGGCGAGGACGTCCGCGTGGAGACGCACCGCCTCGTTCTTCTTGAAGACACGGTGCGCACACAGCTTGGTCACCCAGATGTAGAAGACCTCGGGCCTCTTGGCCTGGTGGGGAGGGGAGAGCAAGCCGGTTGGTAGCATGTGGCAGCCAGTGTTTTTGGTTTGTCTAGCAAGTCTCCTCTCTTGGCAGGAGATTGCCCAAGGATACCCACTCTCACCGAAAATCAGAGTCTTTCCAAGTTATAATACAGGCACTAGATGCAGAGAGAGAGCTGCAGTACAAAAAAAAACCCAAGAGGCACAAAATGGAACCAAATTGCCAGTCTGGCCTGCATCATGCAGGGCCTGACGCAGACGAGTGACATCCACACCAGGTGGGTTTGTATACCATGACTGGCAGGGCGAGTCAAGTCTCAGACTCAATTCCTCCACAATCCAAAAGATTCTCCTCTGCCAATCTAGTTATTGATCTCTGTAGCCAACGTGGGATGGGAGGGGTGTTGTTAGGTTTATCATACTCACAGACCCCTTCAGTCTACACCCAGTAAGGATGCAAAGTGTGCCAGAGATGGTACAGAGGGTTACAGAGCTCGCAGTGTGACCGAAACCGGTTGTACCTGCTGAGGAATCTTGCCCATCGGGCCCCAAATGACTATTAATAGAACAGAGGCTCAGAGTGACTGGCGCATTCTTCCCACCTCTGCGCCCGTTCCGCTGACAAAAACCCTCGGCCTTGGAATGCAGAAGCCACCGACCAGGAAGTTTTGGCACATATGAGAAAGGAAGATTTCCCCAAGAAGGGTAAGCAAACGGGACAGGAACTAGAATGAAAAAAAATAGAAGTCCCAGGAGGGAAACCGAGGAGGTACCTTCATGTGATACAAGCTGTATCCTGCGTCCAGATCAATGCGTTTGGACTTCTTGTTGATGGACATGACTGCCAGACTGACATCGATAGAACCATGGATCTTGCCCTTTATAATCTAGGAAGGGGGACGGAGGGTGTCTTTAATGTTCCATGGTAGTAATAACGCAACGTATTAGAGAGCAGGCCAACCAGTCGCCCTATAGACCCCACAGAACGGGCACCAGGGTACTTACATCTTGCTCGGACTTGGCGTATTTCAGAATCCCTCTATCCAGAACAAAGTACCTCTGAAAGAAGCAACACTGAGCATTAGAAACTGCATCATTGTGGCAATGTTGTGCTGCATTTAAACATGACTTTAGTGAAGATGAATGTCACCGTCTCCAGGTTATTGGTCGTGAGGGAAAGCCGAGATGTGCTATTTCCTGCGTAACCCCCCCTGCATTAAGAGGAGATCTGTTGGCTAGTGCACCAGCTGCTGGTGGAGACTGGAGTAGTGACATTAAGGCGTCTTCATGGCCTAACAGTCAAGGAGACAGATTCTCAACAGAAAAGCTAGAGCTTCGACTATGCGAGTGTTCGATACCGTGGTAAGAAACCGGCAGGTTCTCGGAAACGCGACTCATCGCCGAGAACACGCAGTGCGGTGCCCACCTTGTGCCAGCCGTTCAGGGGCCACTTCCTCTTCTTCATCAGGTACCCCTCATAATTGCCAGGCTGCGCCACGTCCCGCACCGTCCTCACCCCGCTGTCCTCGTTGTGGATGTCCTCCATCACCTCCCAGTCCCTGGAGTTCTGCACGCGAGCGCAGGACAAGACAGTCGATAACCCAGGTGAAGGACACTGCCCCCTCATCTTTCCGCGCCACGAGTCCAGCAGAAAAACACCCGTTTTAAAGGAAACTGCAGAAATGATTTTCCCTGTTGGAAAAGCCTACTGTATATCCTGTGTTAGCTACAGCAGTGGAGCCTCTTGACCTGAGAAAGTGCTCTTGGTTCACTTCTCTGGCCGTGCAATGGGACAGCTGGGCTGGAAACACAACGGTTAATTCCGCAATGGGCAGACCAAGCATGCGCGCCCATGCGCTCAGGCCAAAGGTCAAGAGCTCAGGCCCCAAGCCTCCTCTAGCCTGTCCAGGAGCGGTGCGGCTCATCTCTTCCTCACCTCCGTCACCAGCTCAGTCTTTATTTTGACCCGTGCTCGACTGTCTGCTCCGTTAGCACTCTGGCGGCACATGGGTACAGGACACGACACTTGCACATTGGAAGAGGGGAAAGTCTGGTTTATATCATTGGCTGCAGCACCTGCTCACCCTGTAATGCTAAAATCTCCACTTGCTGCACAGATTCTGTGCCAAGAAGCCTTTTGCAATGCTAGAGCCAGGCCTGCAACACCAACATCCTCCTACGAGCACGAATTGGATCCCAGGATGCACAGATCTCGGGTAAACTTATCTTCCCATACTGGCACACACACCACTAGAGCAAGCGATGCACTTAAAACGGCAAACCGGGAGCGAGGCATGCAGGATCCTGAGATCCTGAGAGTGCCCAGGCTCTCACCTGCCGGGTGTGCCTGGAGGAGGCCGTGCTGCTGCTGCGGGAGTGCCCAGGCTTGTGCCAGGCTGAGGGGGACTTTTCCAGGGAATTCATCGCCGACCGTCTGTCCACCCGTCTGCAGAGGAGTCAAATCGCACAGAAGATGCCACACCACGCTTCTGCTATCGCAGCTTTAGCATTGCAGTGAAACAGCCAGGTTACTGCAGAAAACAAAACAAAATCACTTAGCACTATTAAATCAGAAACATCTATTACAACATTCAAATTATAGTAGAGGAGCAGGGACAGCAGTGGGCTTCAGGTAGCACCACACACTCCGGATATGGACAGAAGGCCTTTTCCGAGCTGGGATTGTGCAAGAGGAGGTCCTGCAAGACATGCATTCCTGCTCGACCCGTGGATCAAATGCACCCAGAGCAGCCTGGTCCGGTTCCCAGCACATCTCAAGGCCCGCTGCAATACCAGGCTAAGCTGAAGCATGGCAGCATGGAACTAAAGTCTGCAGTTTCCGAGAGCTCTTCCTCTGTCAAGGCTGATCGGCGCTCTGCTTTCCCGTCACATTTGCTGTGGGTGACTGATCCCTCCCCTCCAACAGCATCTCAACTCATCACTCTAGTTCCAAAACCCCCAGTCAGTTAGCAAGGGCTTTTAGCCAAGGCACTTTACAATGGTTGAGAAGGGACAAATGACACCTTCAAGAAATGCAGCTACATGACTGCACGCAGATCCTTGCTTTTAAGTCCCCAAGGATAGAGCACGAGGAGATTTGCCTGATGTGGCTGCTGGTCAAGGACTAAGCCCTTGAAGAAAGTCAAGGGACATCCACTGCAACTGCCCAGCCCCAGCAGGGAGAGAGGACACAGGGCAAAAAAAAATTCTTGAGGATTCCCCATTTAGATACAACAAGCATGCCAAATTACAAAAATAAAAAAAGAGCACACTGGGATAGATTCATTCACCATGCACGTAAACAGTAAAACTATTTTCCTCCATGTGATCAAGACCTTTTAGCATTCACTTTGCAAACAGTTGACCCAATACTCCTTGCTCTTACTCTGCAACAGTGACCAAGGCAGTTATCAAAGATATTTTCAATCATCCACAGTCCACAATTGTCTATTGTGGGTTATTTCCCAATCCCCATTTATTCCAGAGACAGAGAAGCCCGTCACACTGTAATAAGGAAGACAAGTGACGGATGAACAAGTCCGATCTTAAAAACCACACCAAGTGGATTCATTACGCCTTCAACTTCCATTCTCGCATCCCACTCACCCTTTCAACAACTAGTCCATGTTGGCGGAGGGCCAGCCAGACCCCCGTGTGTAACAAACACTATACCCAGACCCGACGAGTGGCTGGCGAGGACCAGATTCTCCCGGCAGGTGCTCCTCTCTGCTACGTCTCTCAGGCGTCTGCCTGGGCTCTAGCAAAACCTCTGTCCTAAAGAGGCAGCTGGGAGGAATGCAAAACAGGGCTGTGGAATGAGGAAGGGTGGAGAGGCCTCCTGTGCTATTGCAACACAGCACCTGTGACACATGGGGAGGGCATTTCACCCTCGCGTAATGTGATGACCTGGGAGCTGTCATGTCAGATCGCGAGCTCCCCCTGTTCATCTGCATACGTGACCTCCATGCTATACAGCCAACCAGCTGAAGTGGACTCTGGTCCTGGAGAAGCACGAGGCTGCACGCACCTTGGCTCAGTTTGTAAACACCAGGAGCAGTTTAATTTCCACCGCTGAAGCAGGCGATGTGCTGACTGAGGAAGAGGTGTAGAAACCATAGGAGATGAAAACACAAGCAACATTCTGTAGCTCTCGATTGACCACAGGTGGCCTTACCTGACCGATCACAGTTTTCTCAAACTGATCACTCGTTCAGGTCTATATGAACCGATTCAAAGCTGATGCAAAAGACCTGGACTGCGATAAAAGGGTTTAATTAGCAGCTTCTAAAAAAATGCCATTACTGAACAAGTTAAAATACCGTAGACATTCAAATCTGGTTATCCATGACTGAAAACGAAAAGCTGTAGCTTTTGATTGTACCATTAGGTACAAATGATGTGGTGAGTGGTTTTTATATTAAATCGGTCACACTTTCTAGTAGAAGTGAAGTTGCCTTGAAGGCTTTGGTTTCAAGCCAGGATATAAGATATAATAATAGACATTTTTCAGTATATGTTGCTTGATGTCATCCCAAAGCAGGACTCAAAAACTACAGCAGACTATTCCATACCTTAATCTACAGCTTATAACTGAACAAAACAGATGCGCTCATTGTTGCTGAAGACATGCAGCTCCATTACTCATACCAGTGATACAGTCCGTAACCGGCATTGCACAAGGACCAGTGCAGGAGGTCCCTTTTGCTACACACTAATCCCTTTGAAGCAAAGCAGTTTCAAGAGGCACCCTTCAGAAAGCACTTTGCTCGAACAGTTCAAGATCATGGGAAATGGCAATGATAAGACAAAACTGGCCAAAGCACAAACTAGATTGTGCAGCCAGTAGGAAAATGAACTGACAGATGACAGTCTGCTGCTTTAATAGAAATTACAAACTGTAAGTAATTGTACAACAAGCTACTGATCAGTCAACAGTCAGTCTTGCCCTGGCTGGGTGGCCTCTGGAACTGCAGTTTCAGGGCTTAGTCATTGCGTCGCATTTCTTGTCCAGCTGGATCATCAACATTGCTGGCACTCAGCGCCTGTCTCCTACTTAAATGACTTCCAGAATGTTCTGCACAGGCACCCTCCCTTCCCCCCTAAACACAACCACAAATCACCTTTCTCGCTAAAATATGCTGCCGTGGAAAAGGTGCAGAAAGCATCTCACGACAGGCTGCCTCTCCTGATGCTTCAGGAATCTCTGAGCTCTATCTAAAGATGAAAAGCTCTTCACAGGACGGGAACACCAACTCTAAGGAGGTTTCTCCACTTGGAGGAAAACTGCTACTGTGACATATTTCAAAAGTATCTTCAGGTCCTATTTTTTTTTGAGCAACGCATTTTTTTTTTTAGATCACAGCCCTCAGGTCCAGATACTACTCTTTGCACGACACTGCAGAAGCGCATCTAGCCATCAAAGGCTGAACACTTCCAAGGGAGGGCCACAGCATGCGCTTATTCTCTCCATCTGAAAAGCTCAACCTGAGGTGCAGAAGAGCAGTTGTACCAACACCACCCTTGGAGAACAGAAAAGAAAGAAAAGGGGGTGCATCTTGGATATTTTTCCCCACCCCCATTACACCACTAGCATTGCAACACTAGCAAACTAACACTTCTGGTATTAGGCTCTGATTACATAGGATTATATCCTGTATCAGATTCTGTTATTTCAGACTGCAGCAGCAGTCCTGTTCTGCTGCCCAGGACAGGGACAAAAACTTTTCTAGAAAAAACAAGAAATGGGAAGGCTTTCAGTATTCACTGATAGAGCATTCTTCCAGTTTTATAAATCTGGAGAAAAGCAGAGATAACGATGAGGGACATTTAAAAGGAAACTTGAAGGATTCCGAGATTTCACCACACAACAAAAACACCTTAGTTCCCTCGCACTGATACCAAAACATCCTCCCCGAGCAGAGAACTCCCAGACAGGTTCGGCCAGTTTGAGAGAGATGTAGCCTGGCAGAGGAGAAGGGCTCCAAGCTGTCCGTCTTTGCCGACGTGCCACGCCGGCGTCGTCACGTCCCTGGATCACAAGCAGCTCTTCACCAGCACCACAGCAGGCGCACGCGACGAGGACAACTGCACTGAACCACCTGCAGGCCCTCTCAGCAACCGGCCTGCTACTCCATCAGAAGGCACCCCAAGCAGACAGGCAGAGGTAACCCAAAAAAAACCCATTAAGAAGGCAAACGTGCAAATATTCAATTACCCACTGTGTATTCAGAACCAGCCTCAATCTTTAAACTAGAGAAAAACACGTAGCCATTGAAAGCCTTTGCCCTATTTTGAGACCAAGTATAGGCCACTTCGCTGTCATACTGGACAGAGGACACAGGTCAAGCTTCAGCACTGCAGCAGAGATGCCCTGGGGAATCCGTCAAAAACCCCAACACCGCCCTCAGGTCTGCACAACAGCTCGCCCAGCAACACATGAAGGGTGAACTCAAAGGCAGAATCAGACACATCCAACTTGATAGAGTGGGTTACTTGGAGAGATCAAACCACTGACTACAACAGGGATATAGCTTGCTATGGTGCATGAGTGCTTCAACTTAGAGGGTGTCAGGCATGAGCATGTATTAACCATTAACTGCATTTAATTGAATTTGGACGAATCAAACTCCCCCCACCTCCCAATTACCAGCTGTGCCACTCAATGTGCCAACAAAACTCTCAAACCAGGAACCCTCAGACTTCATCTACAGAGTCCTCTCCCCCCCCACAAAAAAAAACACTTCATCCCAAGCCTATACACTTAAAAACGAACACTTCCACATCGATAGCACTGGATGTGGCAACCAGCTGTTCTGACAACATACACACACCTACAGGCCATTTCAGATTGGGGAGGGGGGGGGGGGGGGGGGTTATCCTCACCCCCCCCAAACCCCAGCCACATCAAACTGCTCCTCTCAGACCCCACACCTCAGCCAGAGTCCTGGACTGGCATTCAATAACAACCCACCTCCGTCTGAGCGGAGAAGCTGTTGAACCCGTTCGAGGGCTCCATCGACAAGGCCCCTGCGCCACATACGCCACAGGCCAGGCAGCAGGGCTGGGCGTGGGGGGGGCTGGTGAAACCTAGTGTTTCTCCAGGCTCTTCCCGGCGCAGGACAATGGCAGGACTTTGGCGATTTGGGATTTTCTACAAGGGGAAGCAGCCCAGCCCTGGTCAGGGAGCAGGAGGATCCGGCGTGGTCGTTTCGCATTCCAGCCCATGGGCTCGACTCTAGCCAGCGCCGGAGCCCGGGAAAACCCGAAACGGACCGCAGCGCTGCGTCATGCCAGTCCGAGCTGCAACCCTGCAGGAGTGAAGGTCTGATCTCTCGCAGGAGCAGAGCTGGATCTCGCCGACTGCAGTTCACCTCCTTATCGAACAGTATCTCAGTCACAGCAGCCTGACTGTTTTTGGGCGTGTGATAAAAACGGAATCTAGATTGAGGCAGCACCTGAGGGTTAAAAGGATTTGTGTGGGGGGGGGGGGGGGGGGGGGGATGAGGGTTTTATAATTCTTATTCGTCCCGTTTTAAGAGTCTGCTGCCGCCTAGAGGCCATGTCGGTCACTGCTGTTTCAACTGCAGGTGCCGCTGCAGGGGGTGGTCGCGGTTGTTCAGTACCGGCATGTCCCCGGCGAGTACCTGCACCGACAGCGGGATACACCCGAGTGCTCGGACCGCTTGGTTGAGGTTTCCCGTTTGTTTGGTCGTGCAGAGAAAAAACAAATTACGAGCGATTCAACCAGTCAATTCCAAATGAGCATCCAGAACACAGTCTAAAGAGTTAAAACGTAGAAAGGTGAATATAAGTCATTTATCGTTAGCATGTTGGGTTTTTCCCCACACAGACAGGGAAAAGTTTAATTCTCATGAAAACCTTATACTGGCCGGATTTGCGCAAGCAAATTGGTCCTTAATTGGACGTAGGCCGCACTACACCTCCACCTGACCCACGGTTAACTCGAAACAGGAGACCGCAAACATTTCAGTGGGGACGCGTCGCTTAACGGCCTAAATACAGTATATTCAACTTCAAGAGCCGTGGTTAACGTACTCCATACTTTACAATCCGACACCCTGGCTTTCTTCTAGAAACAGCTGGAAGAGAACCTTGGGTCGCTAAGCGACAAACTACCTGACAGTGCGGATGGACCAAACTTTTTATTTGCTTTAAAAAGACACGCGTCCTTATCCCACAAGAGCAAGCCGTTCTGGAAAAATTGGAAATCACGCCTTGTGTATCTTACAGAGTAGCCTGGAGGGTGAACCACACCGTGTTGCGATTAGTTCCTACAACACGCGATGATCCGCAGTCAAATACTTGCAGGCAGTGATGTGCGTCGCACTGATTGGTACTTAAAACTGCTGAACTCGAAGGTTTGGGTGTAAAAAAAAATACACCTGAATAATCGTACTCTGAGAGCGTGATAAAGCTAGTTTCCCCAAGAACTCTTAGAGTCTCCCCAATCTAGGATTTCATGCAAAGTCGACCAAATACGAACAATATGACTTTGTCCACGGAAAATGCTTTGTAATTCATTTCCAAACGGCGGGATGTGCGATAAATTGGAATTACAACAAAATATCATTTGAAATTAGAGTAAGTATTAAAAATGTTACAAAGGTCAAAAACGAATCCAGGTGTTACCAACTAACAATGGACCAGCTACCCACCTGTTAACGGACTTCAAATTAATTGACATAATTGAAGAAAAATAACCCAAATCTAATAGAAGAAAACTGGTCTCCCTCACCCACCGCGCACTAAACAAGAAGAAATAAGTGGGGTAAAAACAGTCTTTCGTTTGGTACACAAGCAGCCGAATATCCCAGAAGGAATATTCATTAGTTCTATCGACATCTTTTTAGTTTAACTACATTGTTCATGGGGAACACATACAGAGAGAAGATATTTCAGCTTATAAACAAGTCAAAGTGCTCAGCGGCTCACATTAAAACATCCCGAGATTCTTACCTGAGGTCCGGGCAACGCGACCTTTCTCAAAGGACTATCTGTTTGATTGAGGTTTTCTGAACCGAAATTCTCCTTTTCTGCCCCATTTGACGAGTTTCGGGCTGACGTCACACACCTGGCGGAGGGGGTGTGTGTGGGAGGGGCCTCGACATGACTTACCCGCCGAGACCCAGCCCCGCCCCCGAAGAGATGGAGCGCGCACTCGCGGGAAATTACGACACAATGTAAAAACAAGGGTTTTTAATGGACATTGGGAAAGGAACGTTCGAGATAATTACAGAACAGGAAGGTCCCGGAAGCCAATTAACCTTCTGGTATAGTGAGAGAAGCGGGTCTTTTTTTCAGCATGGAATAAACCTATTACTTGTTCCTTTGCAACCTTCTGGTATGTCTTTGGAGAGGGACAAGAAACTGGAGCACCTGGAGGATCCCAGGAACTAAACCCAGGGCTCCGTGAGGCAGCAGTTCTGACCACTGCAGCACTGAGGAACCCACTACTGGTTTTTAATTCCAGATTCCTGGGTCTCGCCTACAACAGGGCCCAGGGCATTAAGACCCTCTTGTAAAATGTGTCCTGTGCTCAGTCCTAAATGCACTGCTGTCCTTTAGTTTGCTTTGCACTGCATGATCCTGTGCATGCAATGGATCCTGAAGAAATCAGTCGGATCGCCTTTGTCAGAACCTCCAGCTACTTCCAATTCTTTGTAATGCTCTCCGGCTTTTCAGTCCCTTTTCCAGGTGTTCACATGATTGCACCTCTCCAGGCCTGTGGGGCCCATACTCGAGGAAGCGTGTGGAATTACTGTTTCACACCGACAAGCTAAAAGAATGGAACCCTTCCAGTCTTGCACTTCGAAGGAACGCGGCAAAACTATTCAGAATCCTCAAAGGTCCACCAGGCAGATGTCTTCAGAATGAACAGGGAAACACAAAATAGGGGACACAAGCAGGAACAACACCGACAGTGCATTTAAAACTGCTAACAGCAGGCACCTCTTTACACCAAGATGTGTGGGGGGCTGGAACAAGCTGCCCAGCCTTCTTCGAGCATAAACAAACTCCTGCTGACCAGACTGGATGAGCCACATTTATCACTTTGCATCTTAAACTTTATCACATAAACTTTATTGTAAACTTTATCACGTTATAATTCGATATGAATAAACCAGGCAACTTTTAAACTATTAACAGTGCATTTTTCCCAAATGTTTATGCTGCATTTTATTACAAAAAAAATATTGTTGCAATCCATAGCTACACCAGCACTCGAAATACCTTTCGTTTTCTCGGTGTCCATGAACTGGTGTAATGGTAAGCGGTCAGTGTAGTAAAACTGAGCACTGGCTACAGCAGGGCTCACTGCCCCCGGTCACCTTGAATTAGACAGGCTCGTGTGCGTGTGGCGCAGGGTGGGGCACGGCAGGCACCTGCTGGACTGGGCAGAGGTGATCGCACACACAAAGGGAGACCTGCTTATTCAAACCGGCCCCATTCATTCGAAAGGAGCCCATTTGCAAAGCTATTGTCCTTCTTGTTGTCAGCTTTTGACTTGATCGGTTTTGGGAGGGGGGGACATTAAGTGTGGAGGTTTTAACCTGGGGACTCTTTTTTCAGCTTTTTTAAAGCCCAGTGGCTGTGGGACAACGTCACCTTCGCCACGT
Organism: Lepisosteus platostomus; assembly: GCF_059453375.1. NCBI lineage: Eukaryota > Metazoa > Chordata > Actinopteri > Semionotiformes > Lepisosteidae > Lepisosteus > Lepisosteus platostomus. The sequence continues at coordinate 9,055,399 of NC_142638.1, forward strand.
CTGGAGGGAACAAGCAGGGTGAACTGGTACTGACACAAACTCACTCACGTTTGGCTTATGGGGGAAGATACAGGTCCAGCATCAAATGCAGAAACACAACGCACAAAAGAAATTGTGTAGCTGAATTCCAGAGGACACTAGGTGACACTATGTGGAAGTGCGCTTAGAACTGAGAAGTTTTATACAGAGAGTTGTGGGAGTGTGGAACAAGCCACGCAGCTATGTGGTTGAAGCTGATCCTTTTGCCTTCTTCCAAAAAGCAGGTGGATGAGATTCTGGGGTCAATTATCTATTTTACTACCAAACAGGCCAGCTGTGCAGAATGGCTCCCACTTGTTGATAACCTCTCTCATGTTCTCATTTCCTTTCAAGCAAAACTCAAGCGGCGCAGAACTCCGATATTTCTAACAGAACTGCAGGAGCTGCTGGTTTAGAAACGGGGTCAGCGCCGGTCCCCAGTGGATGCATGGGTCTCTGCTCAGTATTCCTCCACTCATGTTAAACACTGAATCATCGCATGAAAAGGCACAATCAAATCTGAGCCCCTACATCAGGAGCTATTTGCCTACGATCAGTGAAAACCACAGGAATCCGGCTCTCTAGGGTTGGGGAGACGCAACTGAGCTGAGAACATTGGAGGTTTCCAAGCAGAGAACTTATCAACGTCCGCAATTAAGGGTCTAATTGTGTAGCTTATGGGCTGGGGGGGAAAATAAACACTGGAAGGGACTGGGGCCCCCAAGTACTAGAATTGCAATCTCCTGCCACCAGAGCCAAGGCTCTGAAAGAGCTCCGATAGATCTGAAAGATGCCTGGAGCAACGCCCCACACCCCACTGTTTCAAAGACCCAGTCACAGCAGCTCCGAGCGGCAGATGTCCCACCTTCTCCCCCCTTCATTGTCACAACAATGGGGTTGAAATCGACAGCGGCTCAGACTTGAGGTTGTTTGCTTTTCTCACCCCCCCCCACTTGCCCAGCCAGTGGAGCAGGGTCGCGATGGGCCCCCAACCTGTCAGACCAGCCCTGGTAAATCACAGTGGGGGAATGTCAAGCCACACACTTCTGGAAACTCAGGGCCGGATCTGTCCAGCTTCTCGGCAGCTCCGTGCCTGGCTCATCCTGGGGCAGGGGTTCCCAAGTCTTTTCCTAGAGGACCACACACCCACTGGCTTTCATTCCAGCCCAGGTTGGAAAAATCCAATCGCTGCCTTAATTGAACTAGCAAGTGGCCTGACTGGAACATTTACAAGAGGGATTCCATTTTACTTCTGAAATGCAGTCTTTCACAGGGCACGTCCAACAAATGCAAGAGCTAAAAACTGTCAAACAGATCCTCTGAATTCTACTGTGAAATCAATTAGTACTTCAGTTGTGTGTGTACCGAGAGCTCAGCTGGAAGAAAACCCAGCCGGATTTCTCACATTTTGTGAAAGCTGCAGTAAGAAATTTAAAACAATGGGCACAGGGCTGCGATTTGCTCATATATTTATGCACTAAAAGATTGCTTCCAATGGTTTCTATATATATAGTCATATTAAATTAAAGAGAAAGTGATTATTAGTTTTAGAAAAACATGCACTTTAAGTTACAAAAAATGAATGACATTTTTGAACACTGAACATCATAACCTGTCGGAGGCTTCAACTATGCATGAAGTAGTTCAGGTGGGTAGCTGCGTCAGCATGCGTAGGTTGCAAAGGAACAAGTAATAGGTTTATTCCATACTGAAAAGAGAAGAAGAAAAAACGTTTCAGCTTCAGTCTTCAAAGGCTCCACAGCCGAAACGTTGCGTTTTCTTTCTTCCCTTTTCAGCACGGAATAAGCTTGTTACTTGTTCCTCCTGAACCATGCATGCTTGGTTCGCGCTGTTATTGCCAACAGGTGAACCATGCTGCTGTGTTCTAATCCAGTTTTTTTCAGTAACTCCCTTTGATAAGTGAGAGAAAAAAATGTCAATACGGTATTCTGGATGAGAAGGTTTGAGTTCTTTTTATTCCTTTACTTCACCAGCTCAGACAGTCCAGCGATCAAGAATGACTCTCACATACCAGCAAATGCCTGGAGACCAGTTTATGCAGAAGGTCTCTTAACAGAGCAATTCTGAGCTAAGTACCTTGCTCGAGGGTACAACAGCCGTCTCACACCCAGGATTTGAACCCGGGACCCCCCCCAGTCCCGAGTACAGAGCCCCAGCCACTGCTCCCTTTTAACACTATGATTTAATTTCTACATCTTGTAATTCTTTACCTCCTGCACCTGTTGTGTTTTTAGACTCTTTGCCTAGTTTAGGTTCTATTTTTGTATTCTAAGAGAGGTTTGTTCGACCAGTCAGCAGACCTAAAGCACTTCCCATCTTTTCACATCACAATCAGAGATTAATAACACAACAATAATAGTTGCTAATGCCTGGAGGCCATGCCTTTCTGGGCAGATCCTACTGAAGCAGCCCCAGTCAAAGTCAATGGTGATAAGACAGATTCCTTTTTGACAAGCACCATTCCAAAGAAATGCTAATCACGACAGGTATGCTGTCCGTTTGGTGGCACAGAGATCACGCAGACAATAACCATACTGTGTAAGGCCACAAGTCCTCTGCAATCTCACTGACTCTTCCTGTTTCTCCAGTTGTTTGAAGGAAGAGTAAGCACTTTCAAGATATTTACATTTTTTTTAAAAAAAAAGCTCCCTCTTCAAAAGATACATTGAAACTGTATACAAACAAGGCTGTAAGATTTAGGCTCTTGATTCTATAGAGCCAAAAAACTATTGTCATCACAGGACTGTAAATTACAAGAATTACAAGAATATCCTCAGGCTACTCTTATACAGTATCCGAAGTCCATGACCCTCCGGATGGCAGATTCTGCGTAACAGCGGATCTGGTGGCGGGCGGAACGCTTCCAGGGTGATTCAGCGACTGCATCTCCGCCGGCACGTCCTGTTCCGAAGTGACGGGGAGAAAGTGAGCGAAGGAATGCGCAAAACCCGCACGGCACGAAGGAACAAAAACCACTCAAGAAATCCGGAGAATCCGAACCAGTTCCCCACACGGGACAGGGCGCTGCCGCCACCGAACAGCTGGGCGTCTTTTCAAGTGTTAAATCTGCCGAAGCTAGCGCTGGATTGACAGGAATGAGGCCACAGTTCACGGTTCACAAGCCACAGGCTTCTGTACAAACATGATGATGCCGAAGAGTCAAGGAGTCCAGTTTTCATTTACAAGCCTGCACCGGGCTGGTGTCCCATCCAGGGTGTAAATTCCACCTTGCGCCTGTTGCTTGCCGGGATAGGCTCCAGCATCCTGATCTGGGTGAAGCGGACAGAAAAACAGATGCAAGGACGAATAATTTAAAAGCTTAACCCGACATCGGTGAGGATCATGTATTCCAAATTCAGGAGACGGTGCACGCAATGATCAATGAACAGTGGCATGATCGACACTTTCGCTTGGAATTACGGACACCCGAAATCGCCTTTAAGATCCCTTTAAGCACTGACAGGCTTTGCTTTAAACAAAAACAATCGCATTCAAATGTGCCAACTGCAAGATCAGAAGTGCTTCTCTGTCAACTGGTTTTAATTCAAACACGTTTCCCCCACCCCCCCCCAAACATAACAGTCAACAACAATCCAAATACATCACTCTGATTGGAATGCATAGGAAGTGATAATTATTTGATTTCATGGTGTATGGGTGGTGCCACAGATTACAGTAAACAAGATCAGTATTTATGGAATTAATTTATATCTGTGCAGTTTTATTAAATAGTAGTGTTCCTTTAAAAGCCTACACCCTGTATTGTTAATAAAAAGCTACGCAGTCATAACTAGACAGCAGACCAATGTAGTAAAGGTACATGTAGCACACGTAGTGTTAAAACTTTAACCTACCGAAGATCATTTATTACACAATGAGCAGAGCAAAGGTGTAAAATAGGCTGAGATGCAACTTCACGCTGAAAGGAAAAGAAAACAGACACTTTGGCTGCTGTGCCTTCTTCAGGTGTGGCATTTTAAGAAGGCTCTACAGCTGTAATGTTGTGTCGGTTTTCTTGTCCTTTTACCATGGTATAAACCTTTACCTCTTCCAGCTACCTACTTGTGATGCAATTTAATTCACATTGTTCACACTGCTGTTGGTGGCAGTTTTGAACTGTCATTTAAAACCCAGTTCTATCAAAACAGTACTCCTTTTCATTTGGGGATGAATGTATTTTAATATGTGTATCACTTTTAATTGATACCCATTTATATAAATAAAAAAGGAGAAATCTTAAAATACAAAGCTATGGAGATGATACTTTGCCCCCTACTTTCTATACTAGTGTCTGCAGCTTTTAAGGACTGAAAAGCATCAAACAGCTGTGGAACTGGAGTCTATCTCCAAGTTTAAGTCCAGTATTGCTCGACAGCTTATTTGCAAATAATTATATAAATAGAAACGGTGACTTCCTACAGAGAATTAACACAGGAATCCCTGAGACAGAGGACAAGAGGAAAGGGGTGACAACAGAACAGTCCCATCGTACCGCCCACACGGTGGATCTCCTGCTGGACCCTACACCTCCTGTAGGTCTGTGCGCTCTGGTTTCGAGCTCTCCTCAGTGCTGCCCCCTCCTGCCTGCCGCTGGTACTGCTGCAGCAGCGCGGAGAGGCGCGCGGGGTGGTGCTGCAGGAGGGCAGCGGTCCCGGAGGTCATCAGCGCCATGCCGCCCACTAGCTGCCCCCGAACGGCCATCAGGGAGGGCAGCCTGGAGTAGGCCAGCACCCCCTGCCTGCTCAGCAGGGTCTCCTCAACGCAGGCTCCTGCAAGGACAAGAACAACAGCGATCCAATTCGGGGTAAAACTACAGGTAAAGGAGGGAAAAAAAAAAATCAGAAGTAAGAACATTTAACAGATATGAAATATTGTTGGAAAAGCTCACTGGTGCTGCCTTGGCGTGTTCATGCTACGCAGTGCACAAAAGTACAAGTTAACCAAGTCCTCTGAACCTGCGGGCTCTCTAACTGTAACACTGACAGTGATTTTTACATGCAGGTAAATGCTTCGTGGATCAGAAGCCCGGTAAAGCTGCAACACAGAACCAGCGCTGCGGTAGTGCTCTTGAAAGAGCATGGTCGAGTGTCTCTGCCTCTCCACCCACCGAGAAGCACCATCTGGGGGGCGCCCTTCAGGCACTGCAGCATCTCCTTCACTCTGGGCTCCTTGCTGACCAGCAACACGTTCTGGCCAATGAACAGGGGGCTCAGATTTCTGTATCTGGATTCCGACAGGAAGGACCTCATCACCTGCAGCCCGTGAGAAAAAGAAATCACAGCCGCTCTTCCTAATGAGTCTCCCTCTGGCCCAGTTACAATGTTCTGAACCCGAGTGCCGGCTGTATCTGTGTTACTGCACTCTACCACCCTCTGGTGGTGAGAGTCTGTATTGTAGGCACACCGGCCTGAACAGAAAAGTTTCAAATCTTAAATTTAAATGTGAGGTGCTTCAAATCCCGCGGCCGGCAGAGGAATCCTACTCCATTGGGCCCCTGAGCAAGGCCCTTAACCCCAGCTGCTCCATTGGCGCTATATAAATGGCTGACCCTGCGCTCTGACCCCAAGCTTCTCTCTCCCTGTCTGTGTGTCTCATGGAGAGCAAGCTGGGGTATGCGAAAAGATAAATTCCTAATGCAAGAAATTGGCTTATAAAGTGATCTTATTTTACTCTGCCCAGGAGTCAGTCTGCTACCAGTAAGACCCGAAATGGATGTTAGTGCTACGCAGCAGAAGTCCCGGGCTGCACCTGGTTGGGGTAGAAGCGGACGGCGATGCCGTGCTTGTGGAGTCGGCTCTTGAACAGCAGCATGTCCTCGGCGGAGGTGGCGTTATTCTGCACCACGGCGATCATCTTGCCGTCCCGAAACATGGCCTCCACCTCGCGCTCGAGAATCCGCGCCAGGCTGCTCTCCTGGGATAATAAACACAAGGAACTGCTTCACAGTTTCGCTTTACAGATTAGAAATCACCCTGTAGGTCACAGCTCCCAGCTGGCAGCCCACTGGAGCTCAGCAGGTGTGAGCCTGGTCAGTACCTGGATGGGAGACTCCTGGGAAAGCTGAGGCTGCTGCTGGAAGAGGTATTAATGGGACCAGCAGGGGGCGCTCACCCTGCGATCCATGCGGGTCCTAATGCTCCAGTCTAGTGACGGGGACACTATACTGTAAACAGGTGCCGTCCTTAGGATGAGAAGTAAAACCGAGGTCCTGACTCTCTGTGGTCATTAAAAATCCCAGGGCGTTTCTCGAAAAGAGTAGGGGTGTAACCCCGGCGTCCTGGCCAAATTTCCCCCCTAGCCTTGGTCCCTTGAGGAGACCAATCATAATCTCCTAATAATACTGTACAAGTGTAAGGAATTGTTCTCTCTCCTACCCTGAAAGCATGCACTCCCACACTCCTCAGTTGCCAGTATAACAATATGATCTGATAAAACTCTGCTATTTTTTTTCAGAAATGTAAATTGTATCAAAACAGCTCTTTTACACATATAGACTATGTGTTTTTTTTTTTTACACAGTAGACCCAGATATATCCCATTTCCCACCCCTCCTTCAGCAATCCACACATCTACACCACCACAATCACACTAAGCATCAGCCCTTCACTGACTGCTCCTGGGCGGACTGAGCTTCCGGCAAGCGCTGAGCGCTGGGAGGGACAGAGCGAGCGCACCTCTTGGGTCTGCCGGGCCGGCGGGTCGATGCATCTCTCCGGCACGGCGGGCCTGGGCGGCCGGTACTCCGTCACGGCCAGCAGCTTCTGCTTCAGGAAGTGCACGGGCTTGCGGTGGCGCGTGACGGCCTTGGAGCCGTGGCGCACGCTCTGCCTCGCGGGGAGCCAGGCTGGCCGGGACCGGGGGGGCGAGACGAGAGACAGACGGGCGTGTGAGACAGGAAAGGGCGGCCGGGGTTCGAGAAAAAAAAGACACGCTAGCCGACCTCAGCGCAGCCGTCCGTCGCTGGGACGGAACCCCCGAGAACAAGCTGGTTGGTTGTACAGTATGGATAACAGTCATGGCATTTTCCAGAGATGCGTGGCCACTTCTCTGGGAAAGATCTAAATAATATCAGCAATGGAATTGATTTCTTGCAGGTAAATCGAAGGCTACTTTGATGGAAGTCTGTTTGGCGTAGCTATCCATCAGCCTCTGCTGATTAAATTTGAACGTTCAGCGTTTATAAAACTTACTAGTTATGTTTTAGTACATTCACAATAGCTATGTTATAACACTGTCTTATCAGAATCTACCTGCCAAACAGCGTTTCAGTTTGATATCACTTACCCAGCCTCGGAAGCAACCTGCCACACAAGGTCGCCGCCATCTTGAATCGATTCGGTTGCTTTCGGAATGTCTCGGGTCTTTCCGTTGCATTCCGGACGACACAAGTTCTTCCGTCTTTACTCGCGCGGGAGCATTGTGGGATATGACGAGTTCCGATTACACTGTCCCTGTGCGCTAGCACACAATTGTTTTTTATTAAATGTATAACGAATTTACAAATACAACTGGAGGAGCAGATACAGATAACAGAGAAAAAACACATGAACAGAAAAAAACAATTAAATGCCAGAGGTAATGAGGTAAATTATTTATGTGACCAAATTATATTTTTACATAGATCAAATGTTTTCCTTGCTTTAGCATTTTTCAATTGTTTATAGAATTTAAATAATGTTTCAACTCCACCTCAAAAGTACTAAAAACTAAAGTATTATTGGACCCTTTTGATTTATGAATATGACATTTACCCAGAATGACTAATACATTTATTATAAATAAATGTTCTTTTTTCCAAATGTCTTCTTACACAGTACAACAAAATATCAACATCCTTAAATCTAAAAAACACCTTTAAATGCCTACAAACAAAACTGCAATTCCGTCTAAAACAACTTCACAAACACACCTAACACATAAATGCACCAAAGACTCCCCTTCAGCCCGACAAAAAACACACAGATCATCCTGCTCATGCTTAAATTTAGAGAGCACTAATTTAACTGGATAAAACGTATGAACAATTTTAAACGAGATCTCTTTAACTTTATTTGCAATACAATATCTATCAGGAGTTGTCCAAACTAATTTCCAATTTATATTTTCAAAAATTGCATTCCAAAAAGATAAACAAGGCGGGATAAGATGGGGTTTACAAAGCTTCCTTATATACGTATTATTACATTTCTTATCCTTTATTTCCACGCCATCCAAGAATAAATCAGTTGTAAGACCAGTTGTAATAGCATCACAAACTATTGTATATTCCTTAGGGGTAACAGGAAACTGAAATCTTTCTAGGAATTCAGGATAAGTAACTAGCACACAAATACATTTTGTTCGATCGATTACGAGTGATGCTGACAGTATAGGCCAAGATGGTTTTATGAAAAAAAAACTTTTATTGCCAAAATTCCTATTCAATCTATCAGCAGCTCGTGCATATTCATTAACCCTGATGCGTTAATAAAGCAAGAGGATGAAAAAGTGCATCATAACCTGTTTTACTTAATCACTTCATCATTCCCTGAAACGTGGAGGGCACTTAAAATGTTGTATTTAAATATTGCCAGGTATGTTTTCTATCGAATCGGGTCGTTTTGCTATTATGACGCTGTTTATCAAGTATATGAATGAGGGGGCGGCGCACACGCCAACGTCATGTCAAAGCGCGATGACGTCACGCCTGCGTCAGCCCACTCTCGGCCGAAAATGCTAAAGTGTGCGAGATCCGCCTGCGCTGTGAGGATCTGCTATAGTAAGGCTCTTTGCCAGGCGCTCCGAGTCTGTTTCCCCCGGCCCTCGCTTCTCTGCACGGACCCGACGGTCACAAGCATGGATCTGAGCAATATGAGAAAGAGTTACAAAGGGGACGCGGAGGTAGGATTCGTGTCGTTAGCTGGAGGTGTGACACTCCCTGTAGCCACACTCGCAGCTGTGCTCCGTGTTAGTCCATTTGAAGTGTATACATTGACAACGAGTCGGAATGCACGTCTGTTTATTTACGCTGCTCGATATTGCAAAAAAAATAAAGCGTGCAGTGCTGTCAGGCGCAAACCATTGGACTACAGTACTCAAGACACAACTGCAGAAATGCCCTTGAGTTCCTCACTGACTTGAATCGATATTTCAGCGTCACGGGAGCCGTGTGGCGTCGTGCAGCAGTCGCGTTGAAAGACGCTGTTTTGTCGCTTGTTGTCGCACTGCATTACAGAAGGACTGGGGGTTGAAATTAACGCTACAGCCTGTAATAACTTGTCCACTGACTTCTTTTTGACGCGTCGCTCACGCGGAGAGCCCACGTAGATGTTATGAAATTGAAACTGTAGTGTTGCGTAATCTGCACTGTGATCTTCGATTCTGGCCGGTTAGAGATTTAAGCAACAGAAAAAAACTGTTTATTGATTTGGGTATCCCCCCAACGCGCCCACGCTCGTATATAATAATCAGTAATTATTAACCGCTATAATTAAATACTTAATACGGTTTCTGTATAGCTCAAATTGAAAGCAGCCTCATCTGCATCATAACTCCTATTTTATTTATACTCCCACTAATCTGTTGAAAAGAAGGTTCTGTCCTTCCTGTGGCTTCGCAGACTTGGGGTTCGAGTCCAAATGCAGACCAGTCGTGTGCGGAAAGAGCAATTCTTTTCTTGTGCGCCTGGCGCCCCCCTGCGGTCGATCGCAGTAAACGCAGGGGAGGTTGCTCTAAACCTTGATGACCTAAGATCAGATCAGATCCCTTTATTGGCCATATACAATTTCTTGTATTAGGAATATGTCTTTTCGCATACCCCGAATTGCTCTCCTTGAGACACACAGACGGGGAGAGAGAAGCTTGGGGTCAGAGCGCAGGGTCAGCCATTTATACGCCGCTGCTGGGGTTAAGGGCCTTGCTCAGGATTCCTCTGCCGGCCGCGGGATTTGAACCGGCAAACCTTCCAGCCACAGGCGCAGATCCTGAGCCACAGAGCACCGGCACCGCCGCCACATGACCTGATTGTAAGGGAATTGAGTCGCAAGGGTGTGTGGGAAAGCCCCAGGGGAAGACTGGGCAAACTCTGCGGAGGTTTACTGTACTGCCCTGCCTCTCTCTCTCTTTCCCCGATCCTCAGGCCTTCGAAGAGAACCAGCTGGTGTCCCTCGACCCCATCCTGCAGTTCGGGGACTGGTTCGAGCAGGCAACCAAGTGCCCTGCTATTGGCGAAGCCAACGCCATGTGCCTAGCAACGTGTTCGAAGTGAGTACCCTGGGAGTGGCCTGCGAATGCTCTCAGGCGCGTTGTAAAACCTCATTTTCGGGTGTGTCTGGTGTCGTGGATGGAGACTCGGCTAGCTGGGGCGCTGCTGTAGCAGGGCTGTGCCAGAAACCAGGGGATCAGGGGGCTGCAGCCAGGTGGCGGTGTGTCGCTCAGTCATCGCGTCTGTGTCAGCCTGTCATGGCCGCCCGTCTCCCTCTCCCTCTCTGTGTGCAGGGATGGCCGCCCGTCCGCCCGCATGGTGCTGCTGAAGGGCTACAGCCAGGAGGGCTTCCGCTTCTTCACCAACTACGAGAGCCGCAAGGGGGCCGAGCTGGTGAGGGCTGGGCGGGGGTCACTGGGCAGGTGGGCGGGTGGGAGGGTGGAGTCACAGGGCTGGGGAGTGGGGGGGCCGGAGTCATATGGTAGGTGGATCTATAGGTGGGTGGAGTCACAGAACAGGGGGCGGGGTCACAATGCATGTGGATAGGTGTGTGGGTGGAGTCACACGACAGGTATGGATAAGTGTGTGGGTGGAGTCACAGGACAGGGGGTGGGGTCACAATACAGGTGGATAGGTGTGTGGGTGGAGTCACAGGGCAGGTGGATCGGTGGGTGGGTGGAGTCACTGGGCTAGATGGTGGGGGACTGGGGTCACAGGGCAAGTGGATTGGTGGGTGGGTGGAGTCATAGGGCAGGTGGATCGGTGGGTGGGTGGAGTCACTGGGCTAGATAGTGGGGGACTGGGGTCACAGGGCAAGTGGATTGGTGGGTGGGTGGAGTCATAGGGCAGGTGGGCTGGAGGGTGGGGGGGGTCACTGTGTTGATGGATGGGCAGGGTCACTGGGTAGGCGGGGCACAGAGTCATCAAGATGCCTGGACAAGCACATGCAGCAGGACATGAGTGCTGATACCAACAGGGTAGAGCCATCGAGGTCATCACTGCTGTGAGTCCATGGGCTTCTCCAACATATTGTATGTCCACTTTTAAGGGTTTATGGAGTCCCTTTTGGGAAGGTGATGTACAGTATTTGTTTTTTGACAAGAACTACCCCCACTCACCTTCCAACTCCGTTTGGGCCCTGGCCAGTGGTTGTTAAAACCTGAAATGGCTATGCAGCAGGGGTCTTACTTGTTCCTTGCTATCATGCTCAGTTGTCAAGGGCTCAGTAAGTAAATGTGTCATCAAAAAAGAGCCTCAAATAAACAGCAATTACCCTGTAATTTGTGACATGAGTTATAAACGTTCAGTTTACTGGGAGATTGAATTGTCATTTTCCATTGGATATACTTCAACATTTAGGTATTCTGTGTTTATTAGCATTCATAAGTTTTTCTTAATGTGCTTCCTCTCTCCAGGATAGCAATCCATTTGCCGCTCTTGTGTTTTACTGGGAGCCCTTAAACAGACAGGTGAGATTTGTTTTTTTCACAAGTAATTGAACTGATCAGTGGTTTCTTTTTGTTACAAATGCGCAAAAATAGTAAAAACAAACAAATAGGACGTGGTTACTGATGATTCACCTAACAGCTGGGAGATGCCTGATTTTCCTGGATTGAAATGGCCTGGTTAAGGTAAAAATGCCTTATTTTTGCTTTTATGCTGTTCTAAAAATAAATGAGCTGATCAGAACACTTTCTTTACTGTAAGAAACACCCTGTGAAGTGATGATCTGTTTCTTGTCAGCTTTGAGTGATCACTGCCAAAGTGAAGCTCTACCAAATTGTAATTGTTAATGTGGTATTGAAGCCACAGTTGAGGACACTTGTGCAGCACGGTGAATCACAGTTGGGGTTCCAGCGGCGCCCCAGCTGAGCTGGAAATGCTCTCCTAGATGACGAGCAGCAGGCATGAGTCAGTCACTCTGGAGTCATTGCCTGCTGTCCTCCGGACCGGAGAGAGGAGGCGCTGGCCGCGCTCCTGACCCGTTCCTCTCCTCCCTCCGCAGGTGCGGATCGAGGGCCCGGTGGACCGGATTCCCAGGGAGAGCTCCGAGGAATACTTCCACTCCCGGCCCAAGAGCAGCCAGATCGGAGCTGTGGTGAGCAGGCAGAGCTCCGTCATCCCGAGCCGAGAGGTGAGCCCCCACCCAACTCCACCCCACCCCACTCCACTCCACTCCGGGGCTTCCCAGCCAAGCAGAGTGACGTTTCCAGTGGTGTGTCTTCAGAAGCACGCAGAACCCTGAAGCCCCCTCAGTGCTTGTTGTTTGGGTCTGTTAAGCAGGCTGCTGGTTAAGTGGACGTCTCTCTCTGTTTTGCAGTACTTGAGGCAGAAAAACGCAGAGCTGGAGGAGAAATATCAGGGTGAAGAGGTACCAATGCCAGACTACTGGTGAGTGTGGCCCATGTGGGACATTTCCAGTTTCCAGCTTGATGGGTATTCAGACAGCTGAGTCGCGCACAAACACAAGTGCTTAGTGATTATGAGCGCTGAAGTGTCTGGTTGTCACTAGTTCTTGGCGGCAGAGAGGATTCTCTTTAATTTGTCCTCCGACTTGCACAGACCTGATAAATGACCTGTCATAATCTTTATGTGCCTTCAGCGTGGTGCAGTGTGCTTTGGCACTTTTGCATCATATCCTGCTTCACTATGGTACCTAATGACCATACTCCTGTACTGGAAACACCATTGCCCTGCGATTCCAGCCAGGTCATTCCCACTGTGGGCTGATGGAGGTGTCTGCTGTTAGTGCAGTTCCTCCGCTGTCCGCTGTGGACACTGATGAGAATGTGTGAGGCGGTGTTATTCCACCTGTCCGTTCATCATCAGCTGTCAGACTTGTAGCAGCTGTTTAGTCAGAAATAACAGCCAGTGAGCTCAGGAGAGGTTGTGTAATGTTCTGTGTGCTGAAGCTGTTGGAAGCGGTGCTCTTGACGTTGATGGACTGATGAAATATGTTAAAAGTCTAAACACCTAATTAAGATCAATTAAGTCATCGGTTAGCACTGGAGCCGTAGGACTCAGCTGGAGTGAAACCTAGCAGACACAGTGTTCCTCTAGGAGCAGAGCTGGGAGCCTCTTTATAGTCCTGATCAATAGACAGTGCAGTATTGATTGTTAGGCTTGAGTAAGTCCATTTGTTCACTAATTTCTTCATGGTAATTTCTCCTCCTGAAGAACTGGGTTTCCTGTCCACCTCTTTGCAGGGGTGGCTATATCCTCAGGCCTAAGGTCATGGAGTTCTGGCAGGGTCAGACCAACCGCCTGCACGACCGCATCGTCTTCCTGCAGCCGGCGGAGGGAGACGCCGTCGATGGCGTGATGCAACACAGAGGGGAAGGCGGATGGATATACCAGAGGCTGTCCCCTTGAGGGAGAGATGGGGGAGGCCGGGACTTCTTGCAGGATGCTAGGAATTTAAAAAAAGAGCGAGAGATGCAAGAGAGACTCCTGTCAGCGGCTCAGATGAGCCGAATCCCCCCCATGTGTTCTGTGTAGTTTGTTTTAATCAGTGACTTCGGAGCTCCTCCTATGTGTTTGATGAGAAACGTGGCCCTGGTGTGTGAAAAAAGAAAAATGAATATCCCTTCGGGATGTTTTATCAACAAGCTGAACGAGGGCCTGGATTCAGACAAGGAAGTGTTGGATAATGAACATCTGAGAGTACAAAGAGCCTGACCAGGAAGTACCAGAGATCTTTTAGCTGGACTACACAGCGTCCATCTGCCCAGCCCAGTCCCTCCATCAGCAGAGACGGGACTTTTGGTTGGCACCTAGTTCCTGAAATGCCATGCATGAATTTGTAAATAAATATTATTAATACTATAATTTTATAGTTAGACTGTGCCAATTTATCAACGATACCTCTCTTAAGTACGGTTTGCTCACCCTGGAAGTGGCACTAATGATGTCTAGGTGTGTTAAAGGTGGGTGAAGGGTGCTGTAATGTAAGCCCTCCGGTGAATTGTGGGAAGTGGGTATGCCTCTGTGCTCAGCTGTGTGCTAGGAAAGACCATACTGCACTTCCTTCCTGTCCAGCTGAAGGCTTTACTACAGGGGTGTCCGGTCCTGCTCCTGGAGGGCTGGTCATTGTCTCTGCGGTTTCTCTTGTTCTCTTTAAAGCAGCAGCATCTGCAGAACTGGGAGAAGTTGTTACTGGCTTCACTGGAGCATTTTAACCAGCTGGTTTACCTCACTTAGTGCTGAGCTGGCTTGAAAACCTGCAGACACTAGCCCTCCAGAACCAGGACTGGACAGTCCTGTAGATACACTGGCCCCTAGGATCAGGACTGGACATCCCTGCAGACACACTGACCCCCAGGACCAGGACTGGACAATTTTGCAGTAAAGCCTTCAGTTAGGTAGTGAAGTAGTAGTACTGTCTCTCAACCACCTCTGCCACACATCACAGCTGTTGTTGCTCATGATGGTCTTTTAAACCCTCTGCTTTTCTGCTTTTCTTGTCTTGCTGTGACGGGGTCCCTATGACATTACCTACAAGTGGAATGTGTGCTTTGTGCAGAAGCTCAAGTGTGCCATATTGTATTCCATTTGTACTAATTTCTGTGAGTCATGTTGGAGGTGATATGACCCCTTTGGGGTATAGAGATGCCCCTGGCATCTTCTGGCTTCTGCCCCAGCAGCTCTGACGGCTCTCTCACACCGTCCTCTCCTGGTGCTCGTGAACGGCCGAGCAGATTCCTGCCCAGTTCGTGACCGTTCAGTACCTCAAGGCCGCCAGCACCTGAGCTGTCACATCAGTCCTGCCCATCTCTTGTTCAAGCCTGAAAGAGCTTGCTGGAAGAGGAGTGTCCAGTGATTTGTCATCAAGCCTCAGAAGAAGGCTTGCCTCATGATTGTCTAGCCCAAGGTCATTCAGGGTCTGGTCCTAGAGGGCTGGTCAGTGTGTCTGTAGGTGTTCTATCCTCTTTAAAGCAGCAGCACCTGAAGAGCTCGGGGAGGCTGATAAACAGGTCCAATTAAGCCACTAATGAAATGATTGAGGTCGTTCGTTCTAGCCTAGTGTGAATATTCTTCTGAATAACTCCCTAACAGGAGGTTTGAGCTAAATAAGCTATCATGAAGGTGAAAATACAAATTAACTCCATGGCTGGGAGGAGTGAATTGATATGTGGTGCTGTTTTGTCCCCCTCTCTATCTTGAAATCATTTGCCAGCTCTGTAATGTTTATTTTTTAACAGAAAATGCGTTTTCTTGGTCAGTCAGTTAAAAAAAAAAGTTTGGCCAACTTTCAAACAAGCAAACCCAACTGCCAAGGTCATTCAGTGTAATAACAAAACTCTCTAACAGTAAAGGAGTTACTCTAATAAAAGTCAAACCTTTCCAGTGTAACGTTGCATTGGGATACAGAATTATTTTTCTTCTGTGTATATGGACGAACGTAAACTTAATAAGAGACGAAAGGAGACTAATTCACTGCAGTGGTTTTAACACCACACTCGTCGTTATCAGTGAGTGACATCATATTTCATCTTTAATAATTGCGTTCCGCTGTCCCATTGTCGTGTTCCTTAGCATTGGCGTGCAGGGCCAGAAAAATAGCTAATTAGGGCCCGGTGGAGAGCAGGTCTATGTGCACTTACCTGTGAACATCTGTACTGTGGGGTCAGCTCACTGTGAAAAGGTGTTATCGAAAAACACAGCATGTTTTCTGCACGATTTGTGTCTTCTTGTCAGGTGGGATGACTTGGGATGTTTTACTATTTTGTTTTGTTGATGCTGCCGTAAGAATTCTTTGTCTTTGAAATGGATCTTTGCAGTGCCGTGTTTGTGACGCTCTCAACCATTAACCAAGGGGGCTTCAGGGATTTAAACTCGGAAAATCCACAAAGACGGGACTGTATGGTACAGAATCTTACTAGTCCTTTCACTCCAAGACTCCCAAGAAAAGCAAACTGCCCTGACTGCTTCCTTAACACAGCCGTCCAAGGACATCCTAACACCTATGTGAAAATGTAAGACCTACCAGCTAACTGATATTATTGTAATTGATTAATTGACCAGCAGTGAGACTTCAAGGTGTCAGAGATCTTTGCCTCTTGTAGCAGGTGGGCTTACATTGTAATCTGCCATGATTTTATTGATGTATTTTTAATGTTTGTGACTGAAGAATTAACGTTTGAAATAGTCTGTTATTTTTGTATTGCTTGCCCTTTCCTCTCATAGCCACTAGAGGGCAGTGGGACGACACCACCCGTCGCTGTTACACTTCAACTGTCTAAAGAACACCTACAGTATGACAAATGAGATATTATTCATGTGTATTTAGTATAAACTCTTCATTGCAGTGTACTTAGAGTAGAATACCCAACTATGCTGTTGAAAGCAGGTGCATTGGATCCTCAAAGGAAATTCTGCAGTACATGTGCTATTGAGCAAACGCGCAAAGGTGAACTCAACAGTCTCTTCACATCCGCAGTCGGTTTATGTTCTTGTGTCTGTGCCTGTTGACACAGCTGCTGAAATCAGACTATTGTCCATGTAGGTATAATGTTAAGAGCATAATACTGTGTAGCCACTTCAAAGAACTGATCAGATAGTTATGAATATTGACCGCACCCCTTGATCCCAGGTCCCCCACTCACACACTGTGCACCAGATTCTTTTTAAATGGTGTGCTGACGAGGTGTTCCTGTGTCATGCAGTATTGGCAGGATCGCCTAAGCTGAGCCCTGTCCTTTCCAGGGGGGTCGCTCAGTTGCTGCCCGTCATTGGGAGTAGACAGAGAGTCTAGCTAGAGTGTAATACTGGAATTATCAGCCTTTAGGTGGAATTCAGAAGAAACGCCCCATTCCATTGCACACACTGTCACATATGTTGGCTGCTGCAGCCAAAGACTTAGTCATGTGAAGGCAAATGCACGGTCCTTTTTGGAGTGGCCGCTATCTGAAGTTCAAGCTTATTGTCATACTGTATGGACTTGAGTACAATGAAAGGCTTGCTTGCGTGTTTTCCTCACATGACAAATGCTCTAGAAGATGACATTAAAGATGGCACAACAAATGACATTGCAGTTCTTGGAGATGGGAACAGGATATAACTGGTTTAAGTTTAGCCAGCATTTAGATAGCACTGTGTGCAAAATTCAGCAGTGGCAGTATTTTCAGATCAGTGCAAAAGAGAGGGGTGTCAGTGGGGGGTAGAAGGATTTAAGAGGTAGAGTTTAGGTGTCTTGTGGCTGTGGGATAGAATGCTTTCTTTGAACCTAGAGGTCTGGGCTTTTATACTCCTAAATCCCAGGCGTTCCCAGGATGGGTTAGATCTTGACTATATTATTCGCCATTTTGAGGCTGCGTGTGTTGAAACTTGCGGGGATGGAAGGCAGTTCTGTACCAGTGATGGCCTCAGCTTTCCCCACCACCTTCTGTATCTACTCCCTGCATCTGCTCCCTCTGGCTAGATAGGGATTACATAACTGGTTCATTCGACACCAAGCGCTCCCATGTACAGTAATTGCCTTATCGGAGAGAAGCAGTGGAGAGTATCTGGTGCATGGGATGGGGCGCTATTGTGTCTACTAGAACAATATGTGCGTGCCATTCATTTCTCCTCCCGAGCCAGGCTTAATGACTCGGAGATTATGTAAACAAGCAGGTGCCTTATTATGCATGACCTCTGGATGGGGTTATTTGCAACCTGATCTCGCTTAATTCTACACGCAGGCCGGACAGGTAGTAATCTCTGTTGAGAACGTATCCTGCAGAGGTTCACGACAGGTGTGAATCCTGAACACTCTGCGGGGTTTCAGGCTAGGGATTTTGAAGGTCACCCCTGCTGTAGGGTTCGCTCCCAATCAATTCAGGCCTCACGAAAAATGGGGTTTCAGTATAATCATTATTTATTTATAAAATACATAAAATATTTATTTTTACAAAATCGGTTATCACATGCAATTCTCAGACAAAAAGAAAGTACTTCATGGTGCACAGTGTATAAAACAGTTCATCAGACAAAACACTCAGAAAGAATTTTTTAACGAATGTTTCAGTCACTGCAGTAAGAATAACTGGGTGAAAACTGTGTTCAATAGGACTCCGTCTTTGAAACAAGCTATTTAGACAAAGACATCAAACTCTGTTCCTGGAGAACCTAGTGTCTTCTGGTTTGTGTTCCAGCCTGAGCAGACAATTAAACAAATACCTTAATAGTTGAAGGATATTTCTTAACTGTACCTTAGAACTGCTGTAAAAGACCTTATTTATAAAACACACCAGAGCCTGAGATTATGCAGCTAATTAAATAATTACACCAACTATGTAACTGAGAGCTCAGGTGGAACAGAAACCAGACGACACCAGACCTTCCAGGAACTGAACTTGAGAACCCTAACGTACACAGTAAACCGAGCTATAAATATGATAACCTAAAAAAAATCACATTGCAGAGCTAGCTTCCCGTTGTTCGGAAATAATTCAAGTTTCGATGATTGGAGACAGAAGTTTAAGTCAGAATATGGAGAAGTACTAGAGCAAGGGTGGTAAACCTTAGCTCCTGGAGTCCATGCCCTTTCAATACTTGAAACGTTCCAATACATTAAGTGATACATTGAGCCTTAATTGCCTAATTAATGCAGGTGCTGCAGATAATCATTTCGATAAGGATTGGTTGGAGCAATGAAGTGCAATAGCCTGCACTTCATTGGAATCCCAATGCCAGGACTGCTCCCCCTGTGATTAGTTTTCTGATTAGAATTTCCAACCGCTTGGTTTAGTTGTGCCAGTCTTATCCCACCGTACTGTACTGGTGCCATCACAAGAGCAAAACGCCAGCATGCAGAATCTTTAGGGTGGATGTCAAGTCATTCGCTGAAAACATCTCAAGAAAGACAGTGGCAGTCAGCCATTTAGCTCAGAAACACAGGCCCCGCTGAGTGGATTGGGAAAGAAAGGAGATTTGTATGTTACAACGTTACGATGACAATATTACTGTGTTCAGTATCACCGCATTTACAGAGAGCTTACTTTACAACGCTTTCTGTAAGAACGATAAGAAAAGGTTTCAAATGAGAAGAGTTTGTTTGGCCCACGTACGTAGCCTATTTGGTCATTAGCAGATAATTGATCCAAGCATCTTATCCAGCCATTTCTCAAACGAAGCCAGGGTATCGGCTTCAACAACATGGCTGAGTAGCTGGCTCCACACTGCCCACAAACCTTTGGGTTGAAACCAACTACCCAGCCGTGTGAGAAAGGACTTCACATCTGCTCTGCTCAGAAGCAGCTCCCTCTCCCCAGTCCAGGGAGAAGCTGAAAGGGTGATTTAATTCTGATCTTTTGTCCACAACTTAGCCATGTGTCAATTATACAAGACCTCTTTTGGGGAAAGTCCCGTCATGCTTGGTGAAACAAAACCCCACCAATTAATATAGAAAGCTTGCAAAGCTTGTCCAAACTTGTTTTTGAGATTGTTAATGTAAAGAAATTCATTGTTTTTTAATCTCCTTTGGGGCACCACGTCTCCGAGCTGGGCGATGTGAACCCAGCTCTGAGTTAATCTGGGTAAGGTTTGCCACACGGGCTCCTGGTGCTTCATCTGTGCTCCCCTCCGACAGAGGGATTAGCAGTCGAGCTCTCCAAGCTATTTCTGTTCCACTGCCAAAATCCTTCAGCTTTTTATTAACCTCAAAAAAGCTCCAGATCAGTAAGCTTAACTATTGTATTTTTAAGAGATGAGAAGTACTGTTTTTTCTGAGTTTTTTGCCTCTAAAATCCATTCTACTCCTTAGCATAAACCACAGGGAACATATACTAGGAAGAATTAAAAGTATTGGCTCAAATACTCATTTGTTGTGTTTCTAATGACGCGCAGTATATTTTGCTCAGAAATGAAAAGCTTATACCATTCCCTTTTAATCATTGTGGTCCTAATTCTTAAAACTAAATTTCTTGGGGCTCGATAAAAATGTCTTTTTCTCTTAGGGTGTTACTCCAGATACTCCACCACAGAAATACTGAAGCAAGGCCAGTCAAAGGTTATTGGTGGTTGACCAACTGCACTGCTTGGAACCTCTGTGTATACTGAAGTTTATTAAAATGTAATCTTATCTTTATGTACCAATTTAAATATTTAACATGGGAACTGAGGGATTAGGATTAGGTGTTTTAGTTTTGTATTCCCTGCATTATGGTGTTGGAACCCACCTAGGGTGCTGGCTTTGGTAGGGTGCTTGTCTTTGTTCAGGGGGTGCCAGTGTGTGAGAGCTCTGCTCCCTGTCTCCTCACTCTCTCATTGTGAAATCGTGATTTGAATCCACTGTCATGAGTTCTGTGAACAGGAATTGCACACAGGTTGAACGTTTGGTGACTTGTCAGAGCCAAACAACAGCGATCTCTCTCTCCAGACACAGGCCTCAGGTGAGAGTATATTTATTTCTGTGCTCACATTCCCACAGCTGGGAATGAGAGCAGGGAATCAGACCTACAGGTATTTAGTGGGCAGGTGCCCCCAGTGTGCAGGGAGCCAATCAAATCCAGAGGGTGGAATCAGGAGCACAGGGTTACCTCTTGTAAACCTTATTTTTGCTTGGCAGCACCTTGAACTGTACGGTACAATATTAGCAAATTCAGCAAGTGGCCCAAATTGACTGGCACCTTTTATGTTGATTTAATTTTTAATATGATTGAATATGATTTTTGGGAGGTTTCTTTCTTCTCCCTCTCCTTTTCAAAGATGAAGGTTCATTTTTCAGCTCGGTGCACACCTAACCTGAGATTTTACTCCTCGTTCCTCTTTCCTTCTCTGCTCTTAAGCAAACCAACAGTGTTAAAGGGAAGCTGCAGCCCTAGGTTCCTAGACTGGTTATTATATCTAGGTCACAAAGTAAATTCATTGAGGTTATAGAAAAAAAAATCTGAATTTCGAACGAAGCACAAAATCGTGAACTTTGTGAAAGTACTGTACAGTCTCCGTGTTGTCACAAACCCCTGGTCTCGTCAAGGGCGAGATCAAAGTTCACAAGAATTTGCGATGTGATGGGGCCCTTCCTGCTCGCTAGTCAAATGACTAATGTACTGTGATGTACAAGAGAAGTAGTACAGGTTGCGCAGCGGACGTTTCACTGTATAAATGTTCCAATGTGATCTGCATGCAGAGTTAACAACTAAGTAGTGTTTGTCTGCAAAACAATCTCAAAGGCGAGAGCAATATTTCTGTTGGATTAAAAGAGATGTATTAACAAGCCTGCTTGTTTAAAGTGTAATAGGGTTGAATCATGTCACCAGAAATTTTGTTGCTTTGTTCTGAATCGCAGAATATCGCGCTGTGCATAGCTGGAAATGTAGTCTATTTTGTGATGTAAATTGGAGGTTTTGAAAGTTTCTGTGTACTTTTAACTTTCATTGTGGTTTGAAATGCGCTCGTCAATGCTGATTCTTTCTAACCCCGAAATATGAAAATAGCGTTGCAGATCCCCTTCCGTTATGAAGCTGTCTACTCCAGCTGAGCTGTGTAGTTTCATTCAGTAAGCTCAACACTGAGGGTCTTGGCCTTCCAGCATCTCGACTGAAGTGGACATCAGACTGAGCAGCAGGAGGAGGCCATCTGCAAGGCCAGGGGAATCCTGGGACTCAAGCGATTGCAGTTGAACTAGGATGGGATTGAGGGGTACATTTCTGTACCTGTAGTGTGCCTTCCAGCTGGGCCTCAACAATGGGCCACAGGAAGCCTTTCCTGCCCCATGCAGCAGTAGAACAGTGTTGGAGCAAATCACCCAGAAGCAGGAAACAGGAAATGCTGTTTGGGAGGGGGTCAGGGGACAGGCCAGCCAGGAGCAGGTGTAGTCTGTGTCCTTCCCCACGAGTCCACTCATCGATAACCAAGGCCGAACGTGTCATATACAGTACGGGACCGATTAAGGGCTGCGGCCCGTGTCCTGTGGAGGCGCACTGTGTGTCCAGACCCTGGACCATGCCAGTCCAGGATCTCGTCACCTGCACCCCCTATTTTTCGGCCTTGTGGTTCTCGTCGCTGTGCGTGTGCTCCGGGAACAGGTTGGGGTTCTCCGCCAGCGTGGCACGGATCTTCTTCTTCTCCTTGAAGCGGCCGGAGTGCGAGACCTTCACGTGGCGCCCCCTGGTGGCGTTCTTGTCCACGATCTTCTCCAGGCGGGCGTTGAGCTGGCTGTCCTCGGCCACGCCCCCTGGCCCGCCCAAGGCCCCGCCCCCACCAGGAGGGGCGTGTCCAGCGTCCTTGTTGCCGTGGTTGTTGCCGAACTCGGCAGGAATCTCGTACAGGACCTTGGACTCCGACTTCTTCTTGCGCAGGAAGGTCAGCTTCCACCAGCTGTGTTGGGGGTCTGCCATGACCAGAGATGGACAGACCTGGGCTGGATACAAAATGCGAATAAAACACTGAAAGATGCAACAATGCAATGACCACAGGTGGCAAAATAGTATTTTAATCATTATTATTATTATTACTCATCCGGCAGCTTTGTTCAGTAATGGATAGGTGCTTTAGACTCTTGATAAGAGGGTTGCAGGTTCACATCCTGGGTGGGTCACAGCTGTTGCAGTGCTGACCCAGGTGCGCCAGCAAGTATAATGCATGTATAATGCCTTGCTGTAGACTGTGGTTTTCAGTTCCTTATTTTAAATGACCTGAGAATGATCAGCGACCAACTGATTTGCCTGATTAAATAAAGGATTAAAAATACAGTCATTTTTTCAGAAACAAATCTGGCATCCTAAATAGGAAGAGGTAAAGTTTCCACAGCTGAAACAGTGTTTTTTTGCTTTACCTTTCAGCATGAAAGAAGCCTCCACCTCTTCCTTTGCGTGCTGATGCAGATCCCTACTTGGACATCCTAGCTATTTAGTTGATCTTATTATTTGTTGCTAATTAATGATAATAATAATTCCTGCTCTTTTCTGGACACTCCACTCAAAGTGATTCACAGGTAATGGTAGCTCCACCTGGATGATGCGCCAGTCCGCTCCCCACACAGCAGCTCTCAGAGCAGAGTGATGAAGCCAGTTCAGAGATGGGGTTAATTAGGAGGCCATGATGGGTAAAGGCCAGGGGGAAATTAGGCCAAGAAGCCACGGTAACACCCCTACTCTTTTCAAGAGACACCCTGGAATTTTTTAATGACCACAGAGAGTCAGAATCTCAGTTTTACGTCTCATCCGAAGGATGGTGCCTTTTTTACAGTATATCATTGCCCGTCGCTATACCAGGGCATTAGGACCCACACAAACAGCAGGGTGAGCGCCAGTGGGGAGGAGAGCAGAGTGATGAAGCCAGTTCAGGAATGGGGGTTATTAGGAAGCCGTGATTGGTAAAGGCCAGGGGGAAATTTGGCCAGGACACCGGGGTTACACCCCTACTCTTTTAGAGAAGAGCCCTGGGATTTTTAATGACCACAGAGAGTCAGGACCTCGGTTTAACTTCTCATCTGAACGACAGTACCTTTTTACAGTCTAGTGTCCCCGTCGCTATACTGGGGCATTAGGACCCACACAGACCACAGGGTGAGTGCCCCCTGCTGGCCCCACTAACACCTCTTCCAGCAGCAGCCTTAGTTTCTCCCAGGAGGTCTCCCATCCAGGTACTGACCAGGCTCACACCTGCTGAGCTCCAGTGGGCTGCCAGCCGTGAGTTGCGGAGTGATGGAGCTGCTGGCTGCATTAGCACTTCACTAAGACACCTCTGCAATGGAACAGATTGAAAAGGCCTGCTGGAGTCTAAATATGCGCCGCCCAGCTGTTGTTCAAGTTTGCCATCCCGCTGCGGGTGCAAGTGGCCCATTACGTTTTGGTTATCGGCCTCTGCGGTTGCCGGTCTGGAGCAAATTTGAATGCGTGTGAAAGCGCCACGGCTTATCAGTTTTCCGCAGTCTAATCGGCCAGCCTGCAGCAGCGGGATTCAACTGAAAGGACCGACAAGCCCTCACTGTTCCCTCTCCAAAGAAAAGCCTGCACAGCTCAGCTGACTTCCTCGTCCCAGTGATTTTTTTTTTCCTGCCCGGTCTTTTGCATGGCATTTGAATGTTACAGAGGCTGATATCGCCGTGCTCTGGACCCCACGCGATCGGTGGCATTTCGTGTCACTCGACAACCTTGACGACCACTTCGCGCCCGGCCAGGTCCTCAGAGTCATGTTGGCAATGCGGCGAAGCAGCATGGGGGTGGCTCCTCTGTACCATCAGCATCAGAATCAGAATGGATTTTTTTTATCCCCTCTGCTTTTAGAATTTAGATCTTAGCGTACTGCTTTCCTTGGACGAGGGTAAAAAACACAGCCATGACTCGGTCTTCAGCACTACACAACAAAACACAGAAATAGACCAGGACCACTCGACTGAGCTGCATCTGCAGACAGTGCTTTTTCAGCTCTCAAGTCCTCAATGGTGTTTTAAATGCACGTGTCACGATCGTCATCCCTCCTCTAAAATACAATACCCTTTTGTATTTTAGTTTATTAAGTGCGCCTGCCCCCGTTATTATTTAAGCCTGGTACTCCCACTATTCCTGGCTCAGCATTGGAAGATGGACGCCCGGAAAGACTCTAGGAGAGGCTTCAAGACGGCGTCCTGACCGTCTGAGTCCGGGGCTCGGAGCGCCTGGCCTCGTTACCCTGTTTTAACTCCTTGTTCCTGTTCTGGATCCCATTCCGGATTTAAACTCTGTCTGTCTTGGATGGTTCTCCCGGCACATGGACCCTGGACTGTGCCCCAGACTTCCCCCTTGGACTCTTTGGACTTGTTTGCCTGCCTCACCCCCCCGAGTACCGGATCAACGCCTTCACGCCCCCCCCCCCATCTGTCAACCCAGTCCTGATTCCTCTACGTCTCCTCCCTGTCGTCCTTCTCCATTTACTTCTAGATTATACCGTCTGCATAGGGTCCTGAACTCCGCTTCACAGGAGCCCAGACCAGCTCCCATTACAGCATGTTCCTCGACTCCCAGACCACAGCCCAGCGCTGATCGCTGCTGGAACCTTCTGTCACACTACCGATTGAATCGCGTTCGTGCTGTGGGTCCACTTGCAGTCTGAGCGCCCGTCGAAAGGTTGAGAAACAAAGTGTTGCATCTTTTACATCATGACTGCTTCGTGTGGCCACATTGTTCGTAAAGCTTTACAAATCTTTTCTTCTCTGGAGGCACTGCCACGTCATGACTGTGGCACTCATCCTCTCACTACAGCACACTGCCGGCTCCACTCAGGAAACCCCCAGGACACCAGGATCGAACAGAGAAACACAAACACACAGGTGGAAACAGGACAGGAGGCACTATTTTCTCCAGTGTGTTGTGGGACTTTGGAACAAGCTGCCCAGCCATATTGATGAAGCCGACCATTTCTATGGTATGCCACTTGAAATTTTTTTAACATTTCAGTGTTTTTACTCTTACCACAACACAGGAAGAATGAATAACTACTGATTACCGAATGGGCTAAGCTGACTGAATGGCCTTCTCTTGTTCATAACTGTTCTTATTTTCTTAACAACCTGTACACATTCAGGAGACTCCTTAATCATGCTAGTTATTCATTCTTCCTCTGTTGTGATTAGAGTACAAACACTGAAATGTTAAAAAATATGCTACCTAGTCATTTTTCCCTGGTTTGATAACGGCCTGCCACAACAGGAGTCTTGCCTACAGACGCGCCAAGGGCAAAGTTCAAGGGTCAGGTTGTTGCCACAAGGTGGCGCCTTTTCTCCTTGACCTGAAGCACAGGTCCTGTTCTTCCCTGTTAGCCGTGAGGAGAAGGAAGGGCAGAGGCTGTGTTTGCTGTGGTGGATGGAAGGCGGAACATTATACCGTAACAATTTATGGTAAAGGAATTCCAGAATGTGAGAATTGAATGCAGACCTGAAAATTGCAAAAACAATTTTTGCGTACGCGTCTGGGAATTCCAGATATTGCGAAATGTAGTGAAGGCTCATGTTAGCAGTATCTTCCACTGTCTTGTTGGCCTTCTATGCAAACTGTAGAGTGAATCTGTAATAGTTTTGGGATAACGATATATCATGTGTTCCCCAACTTGTGCCCATCGGTCTGTCCTTCCCCTGATAAAGAGAAGATACTGGAATTCCTCCTCTCTGCGGAGACGTGAATTCTCCTCCTGGATTGCAAAATGGCCTCCTAGTTCTGAATGTTACCTTACCTTCCCTGTAACTTGCAGTCTTTCACAGGTATCAGCTGGAGACCCAGACTAACAACAAATTGTGATCACCAATGAAAATACGAAATCTCTCGCAGACATGGTGCTCAAGAACGCGAACTTTGGAAAAGAACGTGGATTTTGTCCAACATAGTAAGGATCAGCGGGGTTTTTTTTAGCCAAAGTGTTTGGGCCATGTTTTGTGTACCTAGCCTTATAGTTTGAGTCTATGGTTAGATTGGGTAAAAAAAGGTGCCGTCCTTTGGATGAGACTCTCAGTGGTTATTAAATTAGGGGTGATAATCCTGGTGTGCTTGGCAAATTCCCCCCTGGCCTTTACCAGTCATGACCTCCTAATAATCCCCCTCTCTGAACTGGCTTCATCACTCTGTTCTCCTCCCTACTGAGAGCTGGTGTGTGGGGAGTGTACTGGTGCACTATGGCTACTGTTGCATCATCCAGGTGGGGCTGCACACTGGTGGTGGTGGAGGGGATCCCCATGACCTGTAAAGCGCTTTGAGTGGAGTATCCAGAAAAGCGCTATATAAGTGTAAGGATATTATATTTATGACTGTTAACAAATCCTTTTATTATATTCTTATTATTTTATTGTAGTCTTAATTGTCTCAATTTTTGCTATTCATCCTTAAATCAATTCAGAAATGAAGAAATCCGTAGACGATGTAGGGTGGTGGATGTGGTTGAGAAGATGCGAGAGGCGAGGTTACGGTGGTATGGACATATCATGAGGAGGGACGTTGAGGAAGTAACAAAGAGGGTAATGGAATTTGAGGTGGAAGGTAACAGGGGAAGAGGCAGGCCTAGAAAGAGATGGATAGATTGTGTGAGAAAAGATATGGAGGTATGTGAAGTGAGTGAGGAAGATGTGCTCGACAGAGACAAGTGGAGAAGAGCAACCAAAGCAGCTGACCCCAGGACAGTCTGGGACTGAGGCTGTGAAAAAGAAGAAGAAGAAGATCTTTAAATCAATTCCAGTACATGCTGGATTCAGATATCCGTCACTAGACAGAGACAGAGCGGGTCACCAGTCTCGTCGTGTTTCGGGAGCTCGGGCTGAGCTGTGCACGCAAGCAGAGGTCAGTGAATTCGATGCCAAGCTGTCATCTGCCTCGGCAGGGAGTTTGAGTCATTGTTGAGAAGCTCTGTTTCCTGGTAAGAGGCTGTGGGAGCCTTCCTCTGTAGTCTGTCAATGACCAACCACCAAGCTGCAAGTAATTAAAACCTGCAGCTGACCCACTGCTTTATCGCTAATCCTCATTCTTACTACACAATTATCCTTCGGCTGCCCTGTGTCCCAAACCTCACTGCTCAGCTCGGTACCTGACCTCTGCTAATTTCTTCCAAGGAGGAAGTGTGCGTTTTGTGCTTTGATTTACAGGAGCTGCTGACGTTTCAATGCCTGTGAACTCTCAGCCCTGCAGCTCTTGTCTGGTTTTATTATCCGTGTTGGAAAGGACGCTTGCACATTAATGGTTACATCAGGTCCAAAGTGGCACAAAGCTAGATGATTTCAGTTATTCATCCACAGGGCAGGCTCACCCACAGCCCTGGTTACATATTAAAGCTGTTATATTGGTCACCTGCTTCTTCAAGCAGAGAGATCCTGAGGTGTGTGCCCGATGGACGCACCCCTCCTCCCTCCAGGTAATCATGAAGACGTTACATTCTGGTGGTTTCGATTAGAAATCAAATATAAATGTAAATGGTGAACATGTCCCCACCCGACCCCCTCTTCACTCACAGACGGCAGAGCCTGCAGGATGGGAGGTCACAGTGTCACGACCTCTCACCCAGTTCTCTCAACGATTTGCCCCTTAAAGGCTCACCCATCTCGCCATGGAAAGACTCTTCCCTGGTGTGAACTCTGGGCGGTATAACGACATGAAGTAACTGCTGGCTGCATTGAAGCTTTTTAATTACCCTTGTGAGAATCCCTGATCGAGGGATTTTTACCACAAACTCAAAAAAAGACATTGGAAAATGTCTAAGTAAATTCAATGAAGCAATTTGGAGCCCAGCTAAAATAAAAACTGAAGGACGCGGGTGTCCTGTAGTCTTACTCCCTGATCCGTTTGGCACTGCTCTGCACGGCAGTCCTGTAGTTCGGAGGATTGCTGTGGTTTTCCTTTTACCATGCATTTCCTTTGCCTTGCTACCATTTCCCAATTGCATCACATATTCCATGTCATCCTCTGCCTTGCGACACTTTTACCAGCCTCAGCGAACAGAGCCCTGTCCACCTGCTGTCCTGTGCAAGAGGTAACCGAAGAGGGTGCCCACTGTATCGGGATATGCGTGAGCCATGATACTTCATTAACATTGCAAAGGCTGAGTCCGTGACCAACCACAGCCTACGCCAGCAGACCCGTTGGCTTAAGAAACGGAACACAATCTGCTGCCATTTGCAGTGTGTGTCGCTCTCTGATCACTCAGCAGTAAGTAGTACTAAAGAACGGAAGTACGGCTCAGCATTTGCATGATGTAAATAAATGCCTCTCAGCGTGATTCCACTTTAGTCCTAAACACGCTGGAATAAAATGAAAGGCTTGTTAATGGTGCCTTCACAAAATCTGACCCTGAAACCTTTCCCTCTTGGAATTTTTCTGGGAAGCAGGGAATTCCGATGCGCCTGAAGGCGAGGCCTTGGGGCATCCCCTCCATAGGGTCAAACGAAAGACAAAACAATTGTATTCTTCCCCGGACATAAGCAGCTGAGTGCAGGATTGAGCATCAAATTAAAAAGTAGTGCTGTCAGTTTCTATAACTTCCATATATCTGGGTATTACAAAAACAGGCACACAAAGGCTCTGTCTCAGCAAGTCACTGAGAAGCCTGGATTGCAAGCATTGATACGGAAAAGTCAGCACTGGGTAAACATGCTATTAGCCGATTCCAAACGTATGCTCCCACTTTAAAACAGCCTTTAAAAGGCACCAGGACAGACAGGACCAGTATCGCCACCTGTGTGACTAGAGCAGCTTCAACAGGGGCGACAGAGGGAGAACTTGAGCCCAGAGCACTGATGCCCAGATAGGTGGCAGAAACGAGGCCCTCACCTGGATGTGAAGAGAGTTAAGGTGCTACTGTCCTCCGGGAGCCTGGGACGTCTTCTGTCAGGCGGAGAGCTGGGGGAGAGCTACAGCACGGGGGCAGGGTGGCTGTCAGCAGGCTGCTGCCCAATCATGGCTCTGTTCACCTTTCCCAGTCCCCCCAGGATAAAACCAGGAGCAAATCTTTCTGTTTTAATTCTCCGATCTGCACTTTCCTCTTTCTTGTACTTTTCTCCCTCTCCGGGCTGGTGTCCTTGTTTCTCTTTCGGCGTGTGTCGATTCCCCCGGGAGAATCAGGTGTGTGGCAGCAGGTGTGTGACTCTCCCCTCTCTCTCTGTCAGTCACACGCGCCCGGCTAACACACACACACACACACAAGCTCTTTCTCTCTGCCTAACTCACTATCTCTCTCGGCCAAGTTGAACATTAAGTCCAGCCCCTTGTGACTTGAGTAAATATTAGTGCAGTGCAATCTGGGAGGGGAAGATCGCTCAGTATTATACTGCCAGGAGCCAGAGCCACTGTTCTCTCATAATTAAGTTCTCTAATCCTGGTTTTCCAGTAAATGGAGCCAGAGGCCACCCGAGTCGCTTTCACTCGAGTTAAGAATTATGCAATCCGTGGAAAAAAAGACTGCCTGTATTTATAAGTAGCATTTGCTTCACGGGGTTGCAGAGATTAAATGAAGGTGAAATAAAAATGAAAGCAAAATCGAAATGCAGGTGCTTTCCAGTGAGTCAGCCTGCTTTGGAGTTTGAAAAGCCTTCATTCATGTGGTGGAGGGCTCAGATGTTCCTGAGTATTCTTCAATACGGATGTAACAGCCCTTCTTATTATTCGGCACACCACACCTAAAGTAGGGCTGTTCTCAGGTTAAGTGTAATAAATGTCGTTTGCTAAACTTGAGGTATTTGTCAAAGATAAGTCTTCAAAGCACATGGCCCAGCAGGGTGCCAACTGCTTGTGGTTATCACATCCTCCAGCGCCTTCCCGAGCCAGCTGTGTGCTGAGCGGGCAGCGAGGGCAGGCTTTTGTTTTCCTGGGCTCTGCCCTGTATCCAAGCGAACGGCTGTTAAATATTAACCTGGGTAAGGGGAGCTGGCAGTGTCAGGTGATGGCAGCTTTGCTTGCTATCGTTACCGTCGCCACCTGGAAAGCCGGCGAAGGGGCCTGCGACTGGCGAGGATGCCATTAAGCAAACGGGAAAAAAAAAATTAACCGGAGTGAGAAAAAGGAAAAAAAAAAGGGTTTTTAATAATGAATTGGGCTGACTCTTCTAACCAAAGCGCCTCACGATTGTGGCCGTGTACTGGCACTGACAAATACGGCTTTTTTTAGTGACTTGCTTTGGACTGTTAGTGTGACACTTCCTCGAGATTCAGGATTTCTTTATGTGCCACGTACAGCAAGTGTACTGGAATGCTTACCCGTTCAGCTGTACCCAGTAACATTAGAGAAAACAAAATAGGCACAAACGACAAACAGGCATGGACAATCAATTTAGACAAATGATGTTAGCATACAGCCGAGACAGGACATAGTGCCAACAGTGCAGTACCCTAAAGTGCACGTGCTCATATGTGCAGGTGCTAATTTGAGCTGTTTATGATGCGGGCTGCTTGGGGGAAGAAACTGTTTTTGAATCTATCGGTCAGTGTTCTGATACTGCGATACCTCCTGCCAGAACCCAGGGGTGAAAGCAGATCATGGCCAGGGTGAATCAGGTCCCGAAGTATAGCTCGAGCCCAGTTGTGGCAGCGGTCGAGATATATCCGGTCGATGGAGGGTAGCTCGGTCCTCGTGATTTTCTGCGCGGACCTCACAACCCTCTGTCTGGCTTTTCCGTCCTGTACTGTGGCTCCACCGTAACCACACCGTAATACCAGCAGTCAGGACACTCTCGATCGTACTACGGTAAAGATGGGTGAGTGTTGTCTTGCTCATCCCCCACTTCCTTAACAGGAAGTGAAGGCGCTGGTGGGCTTCAGTGAGGATGGCTGCTGTATTCTCTGACCAGCTCAGCCTGTCAGTGATCTGGAGGCCGAGGAACCTGAAGGTGCTGACAGTTTCGACTGGAGGCCTTCTGACGCATGTGACAAGCTACCCAGGCATGTTGCAAAAGCCATCACCTTGGCTACTAGCTACTTAGACCCCTATTCAGCTAAGCTGTAGGGCCCTCCTCTCGCTTGTAAACTTTCTCTGTTCTGATATCTATGCCTGACTTTGCTGTGGCACTGAGACTTGAGAAAGAGTGAGACTTGTCCCAAGGATCATAGCGTAATACTTCTGAAACGAACTGCAAAACGTTGCCGGTCTAGGGTGTACTGTAACTGCTCTGAGCTGCGAGAAAGACATTAGTCATTTGCTCAGAGAAAATGACAAAGGCAAAGGAGAGCCACAGACTCTGGGAGCTCTGCAAATGTACAACAAAACCTGGAACTGGGTGGGGTGGATAAGGTGGGAGGGGCACAGCTTATGCCAGTTTTGCCCTCTGTCATAACACCTTGTGGAGGGGGGAACAAAAATTCAAGTGAGTTAGAGAACCATGGAAATCTTGTTGCCTTTTGTTGCATGGTGGTGACCAAAGGCATGTCCAATTTTGGTGGCCGCCTGAAAGAAATGAATACCGAAACAGGGCAGATGTTCGATTGCATGGTCGAAGGACAGGAACAGGGCACTCTCTGCCACGACAATTTTCATGTGTAGGATCAGTCTGCACACTTCAGTGAGGCTGCTTTCAAGTCTGTTACTACATTTAGGCTCTCTTGTCCTACATGTCCTTGCACAGAGGGAAAAAAGGAAAATCATGGATCCTACCTACAGATATTCGATTTTCATCTAGAACATGTATATTACTGTACATCTGGATGATGTAGAATAGGGGAAAGTAGAAGGGCTTAATACATTTGAAAGGTAACTGCCAGGGTGTCCAATGCCCATACCCACAGTGACTACAGGACACCTGTATCAGGTTGTTATTCTCTGTGCCTGATCACAGTGGTTCAGATTGTGTAAACAGCTGAGCTAGTGCTCCACCCAACACACCTCACTGGAAAAGAGCTGCTGCACACTGTTGGGGGTGGAGGGGGGGGAGTTGAACAGGGAACACACCTTGAATTCTGAGAACCTAATCTGTCCTCTGCCCTGGACAGATCACCGGGAAACTGAATGGCCGATTGCACTTTCTTTTCAAAACGTTGCCTTTGCAACATGACAACAGGAGAGTTTTTTTCAGTCTCCAGTCTTCCAAGTGAGTCACGGACGACAGGAGCCGTATTCTACAGAAAGAGATCTTGGTCTTTCCTGGAACTGGCTGTCCGTGCCTGTTGGCTGTGATTTTGTACCACAAACGAGCTGAGGACAAGATAACCCGCCCAGTAGCCCTGCCTGCAGAAGTGGAAAAGGGTGGAAGAGACCCACCATCCAGTGTGTGTGCCTGCATATTCCTGCCTTCCTGCAATCACTGCTGTAGTCTGTCATTGCAAACCCTTGTTCTTTACAACAATATTCTTCAAATTAGATCACAATCCAACAGATTTGACAGATCCCTACTGACTAGGGAAACCAGTTAATACTGGGGTTTTTCTAATCCTGGTGCTGGGAATCCCCATACATGTGATTTCTGTTTCCCATAAGCAGTCAGTTACATAATTGCAGACCTAATATCAGGTTTAATTTGAAGTCTGCTCATTGTTTCCAGCTCCAAAACTTGTAGGAAGTGGCTTTTTGGCTGTTGCCCTGCACTACCTTCAAATCTCCCACCTCTGTGTGGATGAAACACACACACATTCAAACCAAGCGGGAGAAGAGCTCAGCCACAATGAAAAAAGTGTGTCAGTCCCAGGGATCGAAACCAGGGAACGCCTGAATGAATACACTTTAGATAAGAATCTAACTCTCAGGTGAGACAGGATCTCAGAATGCGCATTCATTCTTTTCAGATGGTATCACTTTGAGCCCGAGCTGTGTCATTACCCAGGTGTGACCTCGATTCCCCCCACACTGATTTGATTCACAATTGATAAGGAGCTGTGAGGGTGTGAGCGGGCCAGGATATCCTTAGAATTCTATAATTGATTAATTGTTTTCACTAAGCAATTAAGAGCCCTGGTGGAATTAAAAACCAGCACACTGTCTGGCTCACATGGGGCTGCAGAGATAGAATATTTGTACAGCGCTTTCATGCGTATGCATTTATTAATGATTAATATTAACATTATTAATAATAATTGCCGGGATAGGCTGGGGCTCCCCTGCGACACTGAAATTAATTGAAGAAAATGGATGGATATTAATAATAACAACATCCTTTTGCAGTCCTACAGCACTTTCCATCCCAAAGGATCATGTGCAGGAGGGGACCAACTTCATTCAGCAAGCAAACTGCAGACCCACCTCAGTGACACCCCAGCACCCCCACAGCACACAGGGGGAGGAGTGAAAGACTGCTTCGTCCCTTGCTATGTATTAATAACCGAGAAGTAGTGTTTTATACTGGTCTGGATATTGACAGGTGTGATGTTTAAGAGGGAATTTGATCTTTACTACATACTGTAGCTAAATATTTTTTTCTACAGTTAAGACACAGAGGCTGTTTGCACATCTCTGTCTTCATACCTGTGCCCTAATCATCCTTTTGCAAACAACACTCAGCTGCTCCTAGTCGTCAGTAAATGTAATTAGAAGATAACAGCTGAATATCTGTAGCTTACTGACCTATAAGAGAGGCCAACACAGCTTCTAGTTCTGGAAGAGGAAATTGGAGTTTGAGATTTTTCTACAAGGCATGGTGGTTAGCATTTGCTGCCTGGCAGCACTGGGGCACTGGGTTCGGCTCCTGGGGTGCTGTCTGTGGGGAGTTTGCATGGTCTCCTCATGTTCACATGGGTTTCCTCTAGGATAATGGGCGTCTGGGAAAACTGGCCCTGGTGAGAGTGTGTGCACGTCTGCGTTTGTCTGTGTTTCTGCCCTGCAGTGGGCTGCCATCCCATCCAGGGTGAATCCTGCCTTGTGACCGTTGCTTTCCCGGACAGGCTCCAGCTTCCAAGACCCTGAATTGGAAGAAGCGGTTGTTTAAAAAAACAAATGGATGGGGTGTTCTATATTAAAGTCCTTCCAAAAGAAAAACCAGAGACTGTCTGTCGGTGGGCAGGGCCACGAGACTCCAGCCAATCACGGGTACAGAAGGATGGTGACGGATGGGTTAAAAAGAAGGGAAGTCCCGCCCTGAGCACTAAGAGAGAAATCAGAGACGGCGCAAAAGAGAGAGAGAGAAAGACAGGGCTTGGAGGCAGGGAGCGGCAAGGAGGAGGGCGTGTCTGGATTCGGCCCCGAGCACAGAGTGACAATGGCCAGGGTGCGGCCAGGAATGTGGTGAGAGAAGCCCACGGGGAAATATGAGGACACTGCCTGTCCAACCAGCTGCCACTCCAGACACCATGATGGGGCTCAGCAGGTCTGGGTGCCTGTCAGCAGAGCCTTTAGGTGCACGTTGAACTGGCATCTGTTCAAGGGTCCTGTGCACAGCAGAGCCTGTTCCATTTCCTATGGGCGTCCCCCTGGCTGTGAAGACCCTGCTGGTGGCGGCTGGTCCCTGATCCAGTTCAGCCGTTCAGGGCTCCACCAGGAAGAAAATGCCCAGAGAGCCCGGGCTGCAGGAATGGAGGCGGATCTGAATGTTCTGGAGGATCTGTGAGCTCGTCACCCCGCCCGCAGGCTGTGAAAGGGTGAGACCAGTCGCAGAGACACCCTGCGCCAGCCTCTCCTGTCATTGTTCTCCTGTCCCCATTGTTCCCTCCCCCCTCCAGTGCTGGCTGGGGCTGCTGTGCAACTTTGCACCACTCTGCCAACAGAGCAGGCTTCCTTTCCCACGAAGGAGAGCTTTGCATCAGAGCCACTGTTTACTAAGCAATTAAGCCTGAGGCGTCAGGGTGCTAAAAATAATCATGATGATTGCTTATTAATAGCACTTTTCTGGACACTCCACTCAAAGTGATTTACAGGTAATGGGGATCCCCTCTACCACCACCACCAATGTGCAGCCCCACTTGGCCATACTGCGCCACACATCAGCTCTCAGTGGGGAGGAGAGCAGAGTAATGTAGCCAATTCATAGATGGGGATTATTAGGAGGCCATGATTGGTAAGGGCCAATGGGAAATCTGGCCAGGACGCCAGGGTCACACCCCTACTCTTTTCGAGAAACGCCCTGGGATTTTTAATGACCGGTTTTACATCTCACCCGAAGGACGGGGCCTGTTTACAGTATAGTGTCCCCGTCACTATACTGGGGCACTAGGTCCCACACGGACCACAGGGTGAGCGCCCCCTGCTGGCCCCACTAACACCTCTTCCAGCAGCAACCTTAGTTTGCTCCCATCCAGGTACTGACCAGGCTCACACCTGCTGAGCTCCAGTGGGCTGCCAGCTGTGAGTTGCAGAGTGATATGGCTGCTGGCTATATCATAGGACAAGATGGGACATCTGAGTTCCCTGAGCAGCCCTCTTCTAAGAACTACAGCAGTCTGGGCCTCCACTCGGGGCCGCAAACTGGAACTCGCCTCCGGTCCGGAATCCGGTCTTCCGTTCGGAAATTCAGTTCAGCCGTTTTGTTTTGCAGGCTGCGTCAAGAGAGCGCAGAGGGTATCCTACTTTCCAAACATCGTAAAAGGAAGAAAGGCAGGAGTCACCGGGCCTTAGGTTTACTGTCAAGGGTGTCGCCGCTGGGGAAGACCGTGCCATAGAACAGAGCAACAGTGATCGCTTAGACAGTCCCCGCAGGGCTGTTTTTATTGAGAACGCCGTGCAGAGACTCGGTGGGGCGCTGTGGCAGGAACAGACATGGCTCCAGAGCTGCTTCCCACCCAGTGGACAAGACTGAACACAGAAACATGCCGATGGGCACGATCTCTTTACAAGCTCACAGAGTCTTCTCTGTGTGCTGCAGGCTGTTCTGTTTTCCCAAGGACCGGGGACTCTCGTTCCAAACATAACTTTTTTCTGATAACCACAATAAAAACTCCAATGGAATGTTGCATTACATCCATGTCATCTCTTATTGCTACATTAGAATATTGTTCGAATGTACAGAATATTATATTATTGTGCGTGCTGTCTTTCCTTTCATCTGTCGCCGAGAGGGAAAACGTTTTGTAGAAGCAGATAGCTGATGCAGATGTGAGACATTTCTCTGTTTTATACAATCTCAGCTCCGGCACCACCACAGTCTCAGACCATGAGCCAGCAGCTGAATTTGCTCCTGAACCTGAAATGCATCAAATAACTTTTCCAGCGCACAGATGTTTACCGCGATGGAATCCGACACAAATGGCGTCTGGAATGTTAATGCCCAGACTGAAGGCAACCCTCTGTCTCCGAGGCACCTTTTCAATTTGTAACTGACTCACGGCCTCCAGAAAGTTAAAGGTCTATCTAATGACTTCCGCTAAAGTTCTCAGTTTCACAGTGGACAAATCGTTTCCCTCTGCTAATGACGGGCTGCAGGCATTGGGGTTTTTCACAAAAGGGAAATTTCCATAATTTGAATCTAATTGATCGGGCCTGGGAGGCAGGGAGAGATTTGCCATACAAGGTGCTTGTGACCTGCTCTGCACATGCAAATCCGTGCAGATGGATCTGACCTTTTCATGGGAGCTGGGTTACAAGTCGGCTGATCCAGGGGTGTTGTGCTCCAGGGTCCTTGGGCCAGAGGCCCTTTGGGAATTGAATCCGGCTGAGCTATTAATTCAGAACAAGAGAACAGTAAGAAAGGTCACGAATGAGAGGAGACCACTGAGCCTGCTGGCTGGATTATCACCACAGCCCAGAATCTCCTCTCATCCTGAGGGATCTTGCACACACACACGTCAGGAGTCCTGACACCAGCCCTGCGTCTTTGCCAACCTTGGACGTGGGCTCTGGACGGCATCCCATAATTTCCACAGAGGCTCTCTGATGCCTCACCTGATTGTCTTGGCTGGAGGGAGTGACTTACATTGACTTTTGTGGACATCTTGCAGGATTGTCAGCAGCTGATCACACAGCTGTGTCTGGTGGAAATGCCCCCTGCTCTGCTCTTGAGCCAGCGGGACAGGCAGAGAACAGGTCGCCTGTCAACGATCTTTAGCATTGAGAGTTTTTAGAGAGAAGAATGACACATTCTGTGCTGAATTGACGCCTTGGCAACTTCGGCCTTTTTGTTCTGCTGTTTTTCCAACAAATCCAGGAGGCCTCCAGAGAAAGTGACTAGAAAAGGGGTTTCCCTGCTCCCTAACAGTCCAGAGCTGAGACTGCTGGACCAGAGCTGGACTGCTGCGCGATTCAGGCAGTGCCAGTCCACACAGGCGTGGGGTGGGGGTACTCGTGCTTTGCCTGAAACCCGTGGGGAGCCGAGAGACCAGGAGTAAGTAAATAATCCCGTTTGTCCCCCTCTTCACTAACACACACTGCTGTAGTGATCTGCCCCCTTATGAAGATCCTGCACCCTGCAGCTGCCTTGCCTGTAACTGCAAGCATTTTGAGCAAAGAAAGACTCTGGATGACCCAGAAAGGAAATGTACTGGGGCTTCTGCTTTGCCTTATTGTAATTTAC